>NC_092120.1:8483804-9083804 GCF_045679555.1 Salvelinus alpinus | reverse complement strand
CTGTGAGCAGCCTTCTCTGTGAGGAGAAAAGTAGTGCACCATCTAAGGAATAGGGTTCCAATTGGGAGAATACATCTGCATCTAAGATGGGTGACACTCTGTCACTGGCTAACACTGGCAGGCAGCGATGCAACATGACCATTAGTGGACTATTACAGTGCAAATGTTTTGTTGGGAGGACGTGAGGGACTTCGGTAATTGAATTGGATTGTTTTAGAGTAACATATTGAGTGTTATTAGGTCAGAGTTTGGACGCCTTATTGTATTAACTCTCTAACACAAGTACACACAAACATACGGTTCAACTACAGTACATGAACACATGCGCACACACTTCCTAGCCATATAAAACATGGGGCTGTGGTGGTGAGTATTAGTTTATCCACTTTGGGTTTATTAGCAAGCCTAAAGCCAGCAGGATTGTGAGGTGAGCAAGCCGACAGACCCTCCGATCCTTGATGTGATATACTGGGCTCTCACACTAATACCATTCACATCCCATTACATTACAGGGACTCCAGGCATCATCTGCACTTTATCAAATTAAACCACTATACTGATGAGACTATTGCTAGATTTACCACATTTAAACCTAATAGATTGGAAATAACACAAAAAAAGTGATGTCAATACAGACTATTGTCAGTGCAAAAATATCTACCCGACTCTTGATGTTCATGTTTCAGGTATAGAGGATCCATCTTGAAGGCCCCAATGAGATCAGATCTTTTCTTCACCCTATGGACAGACACTGAAACACTTAAACGCTCTTACCCTATGAGAGCTCCCACAGAATACATAAGGGTAGGCTAAAGGGCAAGGCTTTTTAAGAAAAGCACAGAAAACGGCTCCCCCACATACAGAAGGTGTTCAGTGCTACATTAAGTCTTACAAAAGACACACATTACTGAAGTACTTTATCATCTCTATTTTATTGAAGTATATTCTCTTTTTGTTAACTTATATTGAACAATAAAGTTGTATTGTAAAGTGACAATGATCTAAGGGGACACCCTACAGGGGATGACACAGCAGCAGGCAGCATAAATTATGTTTTTGTAAACAATGACATGGCACAATTTGTGCTCTAGATTTTGTCTCTGAGAATGAGTTGAAATAATTCTGTTTTCACAATCAGTTGAGCATGAAATAAGAACGTAAGATCATAAGTGAGACCAGGTTCTCTCAGTTACACATTCACCTGATGTATTGTTAAAAACTGTTATAAACCAATAATACCATACATAAACTGAGATGCTACAAGTAATTTTAACTTTATTCCAGTTATTAAAACACACTATAGCGTCATAAAAAAGCACAGCTATTTCTGAGCAGACTACATAAGTCTCTCCTTACATAAGTCATTTTCTTTGTTTACTGACTTTGTCATGGCAACTCACCAGGGATGGAGGAGGGCATTGAGCGTTCTATCAACAAGAAATGTTGGGGTTGTTTGTGGGGTGATGAGAGGGCAGATGGGATGCCTATTCCCACCCCCTCTGTTTAAAGAATGCTTTAGGTGTCTAGATAGTGCTTCTGGAGGTGACTTTGTTATGACGGCCCATTAGAGTAGTGTAGTCAATAGCCACATTATGTAGTCAATAGCCACATTAAGCAACAGTGTAACTAAGGTTAGGGAGAATAGTACAGCCTTAGATTTTAGGTTATAGACGCGTATACAGTTGCACAGTGTCGTGCTGAGCTCACAAGGCAGTTTAGATTTGAATCAATATTAAAAACCATGTTGAAGCCGCTCCCCTCTCCCCATAAAACAGAAAAGAAACTAAGGGGTCTTACAAAAGCAATGTGAAAAATATATATTATACAAATAAAGATTTTACTTAAGGAAGTTGTATGATTTGTCCCCCTGGTTTGTCCCCCCTCTGTCCCCCTGGTCAGATAAAACAACCTGTTCAATAATAAAACAATGTTTCTACAAAGGCTGACTGTCAATCACTTGATAACTTACCACATTGTAGAGCAGTCAAAGTTGACCAACAGCCATTTGTGTGGGTTGAAATTGAAAGAGTCTGCAAACTGAAAGAGATAAAAGAGTCAGCCATTCAAATCAGCTGATTTTGACGTAAGTGTACAGGTCAGCCATTTTTTCCCATTTAATTGTAGGAAAACCGTGGTCTTAGAATATATTTGATTTGTCAAAGCCCCTTGCTGCCATCACTAGGTTTGCACTGACTGCAGCTGGCCTATCACCATATCCTTCCCACCTGCCTTCACAGACACAATAAAAGCAGGCAGCAATAAGAGACAATATCAATCAGAGTGGCTCGTGCCCAGTTGTTACCATGCTGACAGATGCAGGAGCCTGCCTATCACTCATATCCTAGCAACTAGCCTCAGCTGCAGAGGGAGCCGGTGTGTCTGCCTGCCTGTCATTCAGGTGTGTGTGTGTGTGTGTGTGTGTGTGTGTGTGTGTGTGTGTGTGTGTGTGTGTGTGTGTGTGTGTGTGTGTGTGTGTGTGTGTGTGTGTGTGTGTGTGTGTGTGTGTGTGGCTGGCTGGCTGGTTTCTAACCTCAATGCCGTTCAACAGGGGTCTGAATTCAGGACAGATAAAGGAACTCCCAGCATATGCAGCATCAATGTGCATCCAGATTTTCTCTGCATTACCTGAGACAAAAATACAAATGTGTAGAACCAGTTGTACAGAAACATACAAAGCTGGTCCTGAGACATGGCTGTACAGTAGATTCCTATGTCTTTATCAGTCTACAACCATGTGTCGGTGCTAATAGACAGCCTTTAGGAGTATGTTAATAATGCTTTGAGAATCATACTTACATATGGGCCCAAGTTCAGTAATGTGATCAAATGCACATGAGGGAGTGGTACCAAGAGTAGCACAGAACTAAATGAAAGGACAAAAATCAACAATTTCTGGAAAAACACAGTACTTTACATGATATTCATAAGAATGTGTTTCTGGACTGTATTGGACTATTGGTTATTTCTGTTTGACTATTGACTATTGTCTGGACAATTGATTGTGGCATATTCTTTATAATAAGGGGAAAATGAATGTGTCTATTCTAAGTGCCAATCTGCCGCCTCAAAGCTTGTCCATGTAAATGGACGTGTGTTCTGACTTCCAAAGAAGGGGATAAGTGCGTTCTGTTCTGACTTCGAAGGGGATAAGTGCGTTCTGTTCTGACTTCGAAGGGGATAAGTGCGTTCTGTTCTGACTTCGAAGGGGATAAGTGCGTTCTGTTCTGACTTCGAAGGGGATAAGTGCGTTCTGTTCTGACTTTGAAGGGGATGAGTGCGTTCTGACTTCGAAGGGGATGAGTGCGTTCTGACTTCGAAGGGGATGAGTGCATTCTGACTTCGAAGGGGATGAGTGCGTTCTGACTTCGAAGGGGATGAGTGCATTCTGACTTCGAAGGGGATGAGTGCGTTCTGACTTCGAAGGGGATGAGTGCGTTCTGACTTCGAAGGGGATGAGTGCGTTCTGACTTCGAAGGGGATGAGTGCGTTCTGACTTCGAAGGGGATGAGTGCGTTCTGACTTCGAAGGGGATGAGTGCGTTCTGACTTCGAAGGGGATGAGTGCGTTCTGACTTCGAAGGGGATGAGTGCGTTCTGACTTCGAAGGGGATGAGTGCGTTCTGACTTCGAAGGGGATGAGTGCGTTCTGACTTCGAAGGGGATGAGTGCGTTCTGACTTCGAAGGGGATGAGTGCGTTCTGACTTCGAAGGGGATGAGTGTGTTCTGACGTAGAAGGGGATGAGTGTGTTCTGACGTAGAAGGGGATGAGTGTGTTCTGACTTCGAAGGAGATGAGTGTGTTCTGACGTAGAAGGGGATGAGTGTGTTCTGACGTAGAAGGGGATGAGTGTGTTCTGACGTAGAAGGGGATGAGTGTGTTCTGACGTAGAAGGGGATGAGTGTGTTCTGTTCTGACGTACATTTAACATTTAAGTCATTTAGCAGACGCTCTTATCCAGAGCGACTTACAAATTGGTGCATTCACCTTATGATATCCAGTGGAACAACCACTTTACAATAGTGCATCTAACTCTTTTAAGGGGGGGGGGGGTTACTTTATCCTATCCTAGGTATTCCTTAAAGAGGTGGGGTTTCAGGTGGGGATGAGTGTGTTCTGTTCTGACTTCGAAGGGGATGAGTGTGTTCTGTTCTGACGTCGAAGGGGATGAGTGTGTTCTGTTCTGACGTAGAAGGGGATGAGTGTGTTCTGTTCTGACGTAGAAGGGGATGAGTGTGTTCTGTTCTGACGTAGAAGGGGATGAGTGTGTTCTGTTCTGACGTAGAAGGGGATGAGTGTGTTCTGTTCTGACGTCGAAGGGGATGAGTGTGTTCTGTTCTGACGTCGAAGGGGATGAGTGTGTTCTGTTCTGACGTAGAAGGGGATGCGTGTGTTCTGTTCTGACGTAGAAGGGGATGAGTGTGTTCTGTTCTGACGTAGAAGGGGATGAGTGTGTTCTGTTCTGACGTAGAAGGGGATGAGTGTGTTCTGTTCTGACGTAGAAGGGGATGAGTGTGTTCTGTTCTGACGTAGAAGGGGATGAGTGTGTTCTGTTCTGACGTAGAAGGGGATGAGTGTGTTCTGTTCTGACGTAGAAGGGGATGAGTGTGTTCTGTTCTGACGTAGAAGGGGATGAGTGTGTTCTGTTCTGACGTAGAAGGGGATGAGTGTGTTCTGTTCTGACGTAGAAGGGGATGAGTGTGTTCTGTTCTGACGTAGAAGGGGATGAGTGTGTTCTGTTCTGACGTAGAAGGGGATGAGTGTGTTCTGTTCTGACGTAGAAGGGGATGAGTGTGTTCTGTTCTGACGTAGAAGGGGATGAGTGTGTTCTGTTCTGATGTAGAAGGGGATGAGTGTGTTCTGTTCTTACGTAAAAGGGGATAAGTCCTGCAGCCTTGTCTTCCTGTATCATTCTCCGGAGGGTCTCTCCCTGGACAGCATACTTGTCTGACTGCTCCGTTGGAATCTTCTTCATCCTCACTCCGGCAATCATACCTGCTCGTTCCACCGAGCAATGAGCCTGTTCAAAGACAGTAGAGCAGAGTTAACACAGGTGACTTCAAGATAGTTGGCTATGTCACAACCCAAACAGAGCAGATGATATACATGTAGGTCACTTCAAGATAGTGAACAACGTCCGACCAAAGAGAGTAGAGCTCCCAAGATAGCCAAAGAGAGATAATGATTTTGGTGACTTAAAGACAGCCAACATCATCACGGCCACCAGACTTAAGCCAGATCATGCTAATAGGATATTTTACACCAGTCTAAATGATCATTCTATCTCGGCATATAGTACTGTACATTCGCCCAAAGTTGAAATAATGTTTGTAGTCTGTCCATCAAGTAAGACGTTATATGACCAGTTGTACTGTGTAACGTCACTCCTGGAGAAAAGGGCTGTTATCCTCTTCCCCATAAAGGCCAGTGTTGTCCTCGGGGCAGAGCCATAACCTAATCCCATGCTGCTCAGGTCAACAGAGCAGAGCTAGCATGACTGTGCTGCCTGACAAACAGACCCATATCACGAGAAAGGTTTACCAAGAAAAACTTACAAAAGGACTAATTCAAGGCAAAAAGGAGTTGGAGCATGCAAGATTGATTTATTTTAGCTCACTTTAATCCTTTGTAGAGGACGCAAACAGGTGACTGTCGTTTCAACGTCAAGCTGAAGTCTTACTCAGAGTGACTTAACCATTGCACTTACCTCCTATTTATAGCCTAGTGGCCCATTGAAACACAACAGTGCTAGAGGCATTACTACAGATCCGGGTTCATTCCCGGGCTGTGCCACAACCAGCCGTGGCCGGGAGTCCCATAGGACGGCACACAATTGGCCCAGCATCGTCTGGGTTAGGGGAGGTTTTGGCTGGTGGGTATTTAATTGGCTCATCGCATTCTAGTGACTCCTTGTGGTGGGCCGGGTGCCTGAGGGCTGACCCCGGTAGCCAGCTGAACGGTGTTTCATCCGACACATTGTTGCGGCTGGCTTCCGGGTTAAACTGGTGGGTGTTAAGTAGAGCGGTTAGGCGGGTCATGTTTCAAAGGGCGCAATACCCCACTTTCACTTCTCCCGAGCCGATTGGGGAGTTGCAGTGATGAGACAAGATCGAAAATTGGGGAGGAAAAGGGGTTAAAAAAATATATACAGTACCAGTCAAGAGTTTTGGCACACCTACTCATTCAAGGGTTTTTCTTTATTTTTACTATTTTCTACATTGTAGAATAATAGTGAAGACATCAAAACTATGAAATTACACATATGGAATCACATAGTAACCAAAAGAAAGTGTTAAACAAATCAAAACATATTTTATTTCGTCTTGTTTGTCAAGCCAACCATCATTTTTGTGTCAGCTCCTGCTTACCCCCAGTTTCTATTCTCTCATCCTCCTGGTTTTTGACCCTTGTCTGTCCTGACCCTGTACCCACCCGCCTGACCACTCTGCCTGCCGCTGACCCTGAGCCTGCCTGCCGTCCTGTACCTTTGCCCCACCTCTGGATTACCGACCTCTGCCTAACCTGACCCTGACTGCCGTCCTGTACCTTTGCCCCACCTCTGGATTACCGACCTCTGCCTGACCTGACCCTGACTGCCGTCCTGACATTGTTACTTCGGCACGGTCTGCATCTGGGTCTTACCTTGATACCTGATAGAGGCAAAGTATGGCTACTTTGAAGAATCTAAAATATATTTTGATTTGTTTAACACTTTTTTGGTTACTACATGATTCCATATGTGTTATTTTATAGTTTTGATGTCTTCACTATTATTCTACAACGTAGAAAATAGTAAAAATAAAGAAAAACCCTTGAATGAGTAGGTGTGTCCAAACATTTGACTGGTAGTGTAAATAAAAAATAAATAATAATACACAATTATAATGATGAAATATATTAAGGTAAATGGCAAATTATAGAGCAAAGTAATACAAATAATAATGTGCATTTGAGCATGTATAGTACATGATATTTGTAGCGCTACAATTAATGAAGCTTTGATTAACGACACATTTATTTTATCATTAGTATTATTTTGTGCTATAATTTGCCATTTACCTTGAAACATATTATCATTATAATTATTTTACATTGTTGTCTCAATGGGCCACTAGGCTATACATTGGAGCTAAGTGCAATGGTCAGTTCACTCTGAGGAAGACGTCAGCTTGACGTTAAATCGTCAGTCACCTGTTCGCAGCCTGTACAATGGATTAAAGTGAGCTAAAATAAATACATCTCTGTTGCGTGCTCCAACTCCTTTCTGCCTTGAATTAGTCCTTTTGGAAGTTTTTCTTGCTAATGATTTTTGTCTACTTTGTTGAGCACCTCTCCTTTCCTTTTGCTGAAGCACCAATGCGTTGCGGCTCACAGGCCTTCTTCAGGGTGCACAGGTGCACAGCAGTGACAGGCGAAATGAACGACCAGAAATTAAAGGGGAGTGCATTCATAAAGTATTGAGACCCCTTCACTTTCCACATTTTGTTACATCCTAATTCTAAAATTGATAAAATATTTTTTTCTTCATCAATCTACACACGATACCCCATAATGACAAAGCAAAAACGGTTTTAATTTTTTAGAAATGTTTGCAAATATATATATATATATATATATATTCTCCCCCGATTTCTCAGTTTGGCCGGGCGGCAAGCTCTAGGAAGAGTCTTGGTGGTTCTTTCCCCCCTCTGATAACCAGGTGGTGAATCGCATCTCTGCATGTCTGGCAGACATATCAGTGTGGATGACGGATCACCACCTCAAGCTGAACCTCGGCAAGACGGAGCTGCTCTTCCTCCCGGGGAAGGACTGCCCGTTCCATGATCTCGCCATCACGGTTGACAACTCCATTGTGTCCTCCTCCCAGAGTGCTAAGAACCTTGGCGTGATCCTGGACAACACCCTGTCGTTCTCAACTAACATCAAGGCGGTGACCCGTTCCTGTAGGTTCATGCTCTACAACATTCGCAGAGTACGACCCTGCCTCACGCAGGAAGCGGCGCAGGTCCTAATCCAGGCACTTGTCATCTCCCGTCTGGATTACTGCAACTCGCTGTTGGCTGGGCTCCCTGCCTGTGCCATTAAACCCCTACAACTCATCCAGAACGCCGCAGCCCGTCTGGTGTTCAACTTTCCCAAGTTCTCTCACGTCACCCCGCTCCTCCGCTCTCTCCACTGGCTTCCAGTTGAAGCTCGCATCCGCTACAAGACCATGGTGCTTGCCTACGGAGCTGTGAGGGGAACGGCACCTCCGTACCTTCAGGCTCTGATCAGGCCCTACACCCAAACAAGGGCACTGCGTTCATCCACCTCTGGCCTGCTCGCCTCCCTACCTCTGAGGAAGTACAGTTCCCGCTCAGCCCAGTCAAAACTGTTCGCTGCTCTGGCACCCCAATGGTGGAACAAACTCCCTCACGACGCCAGGTCAGCGGAGTCAATCACCACCTTCCGGAGACACCTGAAACCCCACCTCTTTAAGGAATACCTAGGATAGGATAAAGTAATCCTTCTAACCCCCCCCCCCTTAAAAGAGTTAGATGCACTATTGTAAAGTGGTTGTTCCACTGGATATCATAAGGTGAATGCACCAATTTGTAAGTCGCTCTGGATAAGAGCGTCTGCTAAATGACTTAAATGTAAATGTAAATATATATTTAAAAAAAATGAAATATCACATTTACATAAGTATTCAGACCCTTTACTCGGTACTTTGTTGAAGCACATTTGGCAGCGACTACAGCCTCAAGTCTTCTTGGGTATGACGCTACAAGCTTGGCACACCTGTATTTGGGGAGATTCTCCAATTCTTATCTTCAGATCCTCTCAAGCGCTGTCAGGTTGGATGGGGAGCGTTGCTGCACGGCTATTTTCAGCTCTCTCCAGAGATGTTCGATCGGGCTCTGGCTGGGCCACTCAAGGACATTGAGACTTGTTCCAAAGCCACTCCTACGTTGTCTTGGCTGTGTGCTTAGGGTTGTTGTCCTGTTGGAAGGTGAACCTTCAGTCCTTCGCCTCGCTCTGGAGCAGGTTTTCATCAAGGATCTCTCTGTACTTTGCTCCGTTAATCTTTCACTCGATCCGGACTGTTCTCCCAACCCCTGCCGCTGAAAAACATCCCCACAGCATGATGCTGCCACCACCATGCTTCACCATAGGGATGGTATTGACCAGGTGATGAGCGGTGCCTGGTTTCCTCCATACAGGACACTTAGCATTCAGGCCAAAGTGTTCAATCTGTTTTTATCAGACCAGATCATCTTGTTTCTCATGGTTTGAGAGTCCTTTAGGTGCCTTTTGGCAAACTCCAAGTGGGCTGTCATGTGCCTTTTACTACGGAGTGGCTTCCGTCTGGCCACTCTACCATAAAGGCCTGATTAGTGTCGTGCTGCAGAGATTCTTGTACTTCTGGAAGGTTCTCCCAACTCCACAGAGGAACTCTGGATCTCAGTCAGAGTGACCATAGGGTTCTTGGTCACCTCCCTGATCAAGGTCCTTCTCCCCCGATTTCTCAGTTTGGCCGGGCGGCAAGCTCTAGGAAGAGTCTTGGTGGTTCCAAACTTCTTCCATTTAAGACTGATGGAGGCCACTGTGTTCTTGGGGATCTTCAATGCTGCAGAAATGTTTTGGTACCCTTCCCTGTGCTTTGACACAATCCTGTCTCAGAGCTCTACGGACAATTTATTTCACCTCATGGCTTAGTTTTTGCTCTGACATGCACTGTCAACTTTGGGACCTTATATAGACAGGTGTGTGCCTTTCCAAATCATGTCCAATCATAGGTGGACTCCAATCTAAAAACCTGTTTTCGCTTTGTCATTACGGGGTGTAGATGTTTAGATTTATGAGGGAAAACATTTATTTAATGAATTTGAGATTAAGGCTGTAACTTAACAAAATGTGGAAGAAGTGAAGGGGTCTGAATACTTTCCGAATGCACTGTATATTATATTAAACAATAGATTAAGAGGAACTAATACCCAAAACTATAAAGAGAAAAAACAAACATTTGTTTATTTTTTCTCTTAATTATTTGGGAAATTATTCCCTCTTTATCTATTGGTAAATATTGTTAACCAATAGATAAATTAGAAGTCCAAAACGCACCTGCATTACGGTGGGACTGATTGGGTTAAAGTGCTCTAAAGTGCTCATCTAGTTTTGTGACCTGACCTGTTCAGGGTAGGAGTAGGATTAATAACAGCAAGAGTAGAAACCTGACCTGGTCGGAAAAGTAGGCCACCAATTTGGAGGTAATGCCAGTCTCTGGATGTTGTGGGTCACTGGCCAGGATCATTCTGACCGCCCTGCAGCGGGCAGCTAGGAGAGCCACAAGAGTTGCCTCACTGGCCGTACCCTACAGAAAGACAGACGAATGTAAGTGGGGTGAGTTTCGATGACTTCAGTCAAACCAGTAGGCCTTGCAACATGTACATCCTCTACGGTCATAGGGAGGTCCCACGTTCTATAAAAAAATTAAAAAAGACTTTACATGTAAAGTCTGCTCCACATAAACCTGATGGTTTTCAAATAGCTCTTGTTCTTTGCTGAGGCTATTCATATGCACAGTCACTTAACCAACAATGCAGTTTTAAGAAAATAACATCAACAAAAAAGTAAGGGATAAAAGTAACAAATAATTAAAGAGCAGCAGTAAAATAACAATTGTGCGGGGGCACTGGTGTCAAGGTAATTGAGGCAATATGTACATGTAGGTAGAGTTACTAAAGTGACTATGCATAGATGATAACAGAGAGTACTGCAAATAGTCCGGGTAGCCATTTGATTAGATGTTCAGGAGTCTTATGGCTTGGGGGTAGAAGCTGTTTAGAAGCCTCTCGGACCTAGACTTGGCGCACTGGTACCGCTTGCCGTGCGGTAGCAGAGAGAACAGTCTATGACTAGGGTGGCTGAAGTCTTTGACAATTTTTAACCCCTAAACCTGCTATAGAGGTCCTGGATGGCAGGAAGCTTGGCCCCGGTGTTGTACTGGGCCGGACGCACTACCCTCTATAGTGCCTTGCTTTCGGAGGCCGAGCAGTTGCCATACCAGGCAGTGATGCAACCCGTCAGGATGCTCGATGGTGCAACTGTAAAACCTTTTGAGGATCTGAGGACCCATGCCAAAGGGGGAGGTGGCCTCTATCAATCTTCCATTCAAGAATGATGGAGGCCACTGTGTTCTTACGGACCTTCAATGCTGCAGACATTTTTGTACCCTTCCCCAGATCTGTACCTCGACACAATCCTGTCTCGGAGCTCTACAGACAATTCTTTCAACCTCATGGTTTGGATATGCACTGTCAACTGTGTTTTTTCTTCTTCCTTCTAAAACTTGTTTTCACTTTGTCATGATGGGGTATTGTGTGTATATTGATGAGAAACAAATTATATTTAATGCATTTTAGAATAAGGCTGTAACATAATAAAATGTGGAAAGAGTGAAGGGGTCTGAATACTTTTCGAATGCACTGTACTTTAATTACCTCGTACCCCTGCACATCCACTAGGTACTGGTGTCACGCCCTGACCTTAGAGATCCTTTTTATGTCTCTATTTTGGTTTGGTCAGGGCGTGAGTTGGGGTGGGCATTCTATGTTTTCTATTTCTGTGTGTTTGGCCGGGTGTGGTTCTCAATCAGAGGCAGCTGTCTATCGTTGTCTCTGATTGAGAACCATACTTAGGTAGCCTTTTCCCACCTGTGTTTTGTGGGTAGTTGTTTTCTGTCTTTGTGTCTGTACCAGACAGGACTGTTTTGTTCATTCTCTTTGTTATTTTGTTTAGTGTTCTGTTTTAATAAATTAACATGAACACTTACCACGCTGCGCTTTGGTCCGATGATTCCTCATCTTCAGACGACGATCGTTACAACTGGTAGTCCTTGTATCATTACAAGTTATCATTATTCATTATGTATCTATTATTACTTATATTATGACATGTTTAACTTTTCTATTATTTCTCTATGTTCTTTCTCTCTCTGCTTTGTTGGGAAGGGCCCGTAAGTAAGTATTTCAGTAGTCCACACCTGTTTAGGATGCATGTGACGAATACTATTTGATTTTACAGTATAATAATTTCACTCACAATCATAAATGCAAATCTCACTCATTAGCTTCTGTTTGATAAAACTGCTCCTAAATGCATCTCATACTCTTTCAAATGCTCATCTGAACATGGTGCATCATGTGAGATGGCAATTTGTCACAGCTCTCATAAGGCTGGCAACAAGTGAGAGGAGGCCTACTTGTTGCCATAGTGAAGCGCACTTAAAACCCCAGCCACAAACAAAACACCCCTAGGATGAGCCATACTCCTCGATGGATTCAATAGAGGGCCATTACATTATCTGTCAGCCTTCTCGCTCATGCCTCAGCCACCTCTCCTATCTCATCCCTGGCTGAGACAGTCTCCTCAGCTGCACTGCTGTATCCACAACAATAAATGAACGCTTTACCACATGAAATAAGTACCCACAACCCCAAAACACACACACACACACACACACACACACACACACGCCCATCTTTGACTGGCATATTAAAAGGCAATTTCCTGCTGTTTATCTGGTCTTGTGAGGTGAAAATTTACCAAAACATATATGAGAGACAAATTGCTGGCAGCGACAGAATCGTGAGCAGTCAATTGCTTTTCCTAACATCTGCATTGTTTTAGGGCTGTAAATATGGTTTTGACCCTACTGTGAATGCCATGTGTTCTGTACAAATATTTGATTTATATTGGACTTGGATATCCTTACTTGAAATATGACTACGACAAATATCCGACTACATTATTGATTTAAATTAATTGAGTAATTAAATGTATTTGAAAGTATGTTGTGGCAATGTAGCAATACAACTGGGGAAATAAAAGCATTGCATTGTCTTACCCCAAAGAAATGGTGGGTAGTTTTACCATACCTGGATGACGCCTCCTCCTTGTCCGTGTGTCCCGGCGATGAAGTCTTCTGGCAGCTTGAGCATCTTCCCCAGCCAGTCCATCATGACTGTCTCCAGCTCTGTACACGCCGGGCTGGCAGCCTACAGTAACATGGGGTTAGAGACAGGGTCAACACACAGCTCTGTACACGCCGGGCTGGCAGCCTACAGTAACATGGGGTTAGAGACAGGGTCAACACACAGCTCTGTACACGCCGGGCTGGCAGCCTACAGTAACATGGGGTTAGAGATAGGGTCAACACACAGCTCTGTACACGCCGGGCTGGCAGCCTACAGTAACATGGGGTTAGAGACAGGGTCAACACACAGCTCTGTACACGCCGGGCTGGCAGCCTACAGTAACATGGGGTTAGAGACAGGGTCAACACACAGCTCTGTACACGCCGGGCTGGCAGCCTACAGTAACATGGGGTTAGAGATAGGGTCAACACACAGCTCTGTACACGCCGGGCTGGCAGCCTACAGTAACATGGGGTTAGAGACAGGGTCAACACACAGCTCTGTACACGCCGGGCTGGCAGCCTACAATAACATGGGGTTAGAGACAGGGTCAACACACAGCTCTGTACACGCCGGGCTGGCAGCCTACAGTAACATGGGGTTAGAGACAGGGTCAACACACAGCTCTGTACACGCCGGGCTGGCAGCCTACAGTAACATGGGGTTAGAGACAGGGTCAACACACAGCTCTGTACACGCCGGGCTGGCAGCCTACAATAACATGGGGTTAGAGACAGGGTCAACACACAGCTCTGTACACGCCGGGCTGGCAGCCTACAATAACATGGGGTTAGAGACAGGGTCAACACACAGCTCTGTACACGCCGGGCTGGCAGCCTACAGTAACATGGGGTTAGAGACAGGGTCAACACACAGCTCTGTACACGCCGGGCTGGCAGCCTACAGTGACATGGGGTTAGAGACAGGGTCAACACACAGCTCTGTACACGCCGGGCTGGCAGCCTACAGTAACATGGGGTTAGAGACAGGGTCAACACACAGCTCTGTACACGCCGGGCTGGCAGCCTACAGTAACATGGGGTTAGAGACAGGGTCAACACACAGCTCTGTACACGCCGGGCTGGCAGCCTACAGTAACATGGGGTTAGAGACAGGGTCAACACACAGCTCTGTACACGCCGGGCTGGCAGCCTACAGTAACATGGGGTTAGAGACAGGGTCAACACACAGCTCTGTACACGCCGGGCTGGCAGCCTACAGTAACATGGGGTTAGAGACAGGGTCAACACACAGCTCTGTACACGCCGGGCTGGCAGCCTACAGTAACATGGGGTTAGAGACAGGGTCAACACACAGCTCTGTACACGCCGGGCTGGCAGCCTACAGTAACATGGGGTTAGAGACAGGGTCAACACACAGCTCTGTACACGCCGGGCTGGCAGCCTACAATAACATGGGGTTAGAGACAGGGTCAACACACAGCTCTGTACACGCCGGGCTGGCAGCCTACAATAACATGGGGTTAGAGACAGGGTCAACACACAGCTCTGTACACGCCGGGCTGGCAGCCTACAGTAACATGGGGTTAGAGACAGGGTCAACACACAGCTCTGTACACGCCGGGCTGGCAGCCTACAATAACATGGGGTTAGAGACAGGGTCAACACACAGCTCTGTACACGCATGGAATGGCAGCCTACAGTAACATGGGGTTAGAGACAGGGTCAACACACAGCTCTGTACACGCCGGGCTGGCAGCCTACAGTAACATGGGGTTAGAGACAGGGTCAACACAGCTCTGTACACGCCGGGCTGGCAGCCTACAATAACATGGGGTTAGAGACAGGGTCAACACACAGCTCTGTACACGCCGGGCTGGCAGCCTACAGTAACATGGGGTTAGAGACAGGGTCAACACACAGCTCTGTACACGCCGGGCTGGCAGCCTACAGTAACATGGGGTTAGAGACAGGGTCAACACACAGCTCTGTACACGCCGGGCTGGCAGCCTACAGTAACATGGGGTTAGAGACAGGGTCAACACACAGCTCTGTACACGCCGGGCTGGCAGCCTACAATAACATGGGGTTAGAGACAGGGTCAACACACAGCTCTGTACACGCCGGGCTGGCAGCCTACAATTACATGTGGTTAGAGACAGGGTCAACACACAGCTCTGTACACGCCGGGCTGGCAGCCTACAATAACATGGGGTTAGAGACAGGGTCAACACACAGCTCTGTACACGCCGGGCTGGCAGCCTACAGTAACATGGGGTTAGAGACAGGGTCAACACACAGCTCTGTACACGCCGGGCTGGCAGCCTACAGTAACATGGGGTTAGAGACAGGGTCAACACACAGCTCTGTACACGCCGGGCTGGCAGCCTACAATAACATGGGGTTAGAGACAGGGTCAACACACAGCTCTGTACACGCCGGGCTGGCAGCCTACAATAACATGGGGTTAGAGACAGGGTCAACACACAGCTCTGTACATGCCGGGCTGGCAGCCTACAATAACATGGGGTTAGAGACAGGGTCAACACACAGCTCTGTACACGCCGGGCTGGCAGCCTACAGTAACATGGGGTTAGAGACAGGGTCAACACACAGCTCTGTACACGCCGGGCTGGCAGCCTACAGTAACATGGGGTTAGAGACAGGGTCAACACACAGCTCTGTACACGCCAGGCTGGCAGCCTACAATAACATGGGGTTAGAGACAGGGTCAACACACAGCTCTGTACACGCCGGGCTGGCAGCCTACAGTAACATGGGGTTAGAGACAGGGTCAACACACAGCTCTGTATACGCCGGGCTGGCAGCCTACAGTAACATGGGGTTAGAGACAGGGTCAACACACAGCTCTGTACACGCCGGGCTGGCAGCCTACAGTACCGTGGAGTTACCACACCATTTGGACATGGACCAATATTAGCATTTTTCGCATCAACGAATTGAATTTGTGCCACAAATGCTAAAACGTTAATATTTGGAAACAGTGCTATGGAATCTTAACCAAAGCATAGATTGCTGTCATACCTTGTCCATAAATTGCTTACAGGGTAAGGAAGCCAACATGTAATTTTGTAATGAGGGTGAACTATCCCTTTAATGTCTTAAAATGTTGATACTGTTCAAATCACATTCAAAAGAAAAAGAGAGGATGACAGAAACAGATGACAAGGTCATACATACCCAGGAGAATCCGATGCAACCAATAGCTCCAGATAGCATGTCTGCCAGCATGGACGGGAAGGAGCTAGCCGTGGGGAAGTAGGCATAGAAGTACGGGCTGTGCCAGTGGGTCACCTAAACACAGAGGAAGAGTTGTGTTAGGTAGCCTAGAGGTTAGTCTGGTTCAAATCCCAGGTGTAACCTGACGGAGTAAATCTGACAGGATGTGTGCTGGCAATCAGAGGTTTGCTGGTATCAAAATCCTGCTAAATACCATGCCTTGCTATGGTGTCACTGAGCCCTTGAGCAAGGCACTTAACCCCTAAACTGTTCTAGCCCTTGAGCAAGGCAGTTAAACTGTTCCGGGCTGAATTCCAGGCTGAATTCCATTATTGTGCGTGTTTGGGGCACCAAGCTAGAGGCTGCCAGTGTCCCTGTCTGTCTCCCTTACATGCTTTTCCCATGGTGAGTCATTCATTAGACTAACCGGGCTTATTCCACACTGTTAAAAGCAGAGGTGGTAAAGGAAAAAATATATGTTTCAGAGGGTCAGATTGATAAGGGAATAAGAGCTTTTGTGTTACAGCTAAGGAAAGGGTTTGGGTTGGGAGTAGGGGGCAGATAGATTGAAACTGGTTTGTTTCTCTGGTGGTGAGATTATTGATGTGAGGTTAGTCATTCATTTAAAGTCTTTGAACTTTGCCACGTGAAAGGCCACAGAATGCAGGGAATTTTACAACCATTTGCAAAAACAACTACATGGCTGATACGTGTCATATACAGTTAATGTGAGCTTTCATGAACTGATTTCTCAGTACAACCAACAAAAGACAACGGAACACTTTGTCTCGTTAACAAAACGTTCAACACTGAAGCTCCTTACTGTACATCTTCTGAATGATCACTAAACAACAGTCAACAGACCAGGAGTTGATACAGATATTGTGATAATGCCTCCCCCATAAGTTAGCGGTTAGTGACTGTGTGCATTGAGTGTTGTGTATGTTCTCATGATCTCATGTTCAACGCAGCCTGATGCCACTGGGTAAACAGCCCATTGGTATGATCAATAATATTATCATATTTAATTCTTAACTTTTCACTGACGAAATCTGGGAGAAAGCGGATCTCCAATAACAGAGTACCTGACCTATAGCAAGTTATGAATATCTTATGTATGCAACCTTCAAGTAAAGTGTTATCATCATGGTACAGCTGTAATCAGCCTTCAATCAATAGTCACCTCATCTATAATTATATAATAATCTTGGCCGCCTACCCCAGGCATGATGACCCTCTCAATGTCTTTGACCACGTCCTCGTAGGTGTCAGGCTCCTCAGGGGCCTCCTCAGGGATGAGGGACCGCAGGTACCCAGGCTCCACGTCGGGGTACACCGTCCTCTGCTCTATGTTCTCCAGGTAATCTGCTATCAGGTCTACCATCTCCTTCCCTCTCCTCCGGAACTCTGTAGCGTCCATTGTACAACTGGAACAGACAAATATCCCACTTCATTGCCCCAACCTTCACTAACAGTCCTACACACTTAATCCCCACCAACTCAAATCACTGGTAAGAACCTGTTTGCGCGCACACACACGCACGCACACGATTTAGCAAGCCACATTGTGACAACGTCACCTCGCTTCCAGACAAACTAAACACCTTCTTTGCCCTGCTTTGAGGAAATCAACACTGAACTGCAGACGTGGGCCCCTGCCACTCACCAGGACTTTGTGCTCCCGATCTCCGTGGCTGACGTGAGTACACAGAACCCAAACCGGCCATCGTGCATTATTGTATTTTGTTCCCCCACACCAAACGCGATCACGACACGCAGGTTAAAATATCAAAACAAACTCGGAACCAATTATATTAATTTGGGGACAGGTAGAACAGCATTAAACATTTACAGCAATTTAGCTAGTTAGCTTGCACTTGCTAGCTAATTTGTCATATTTAGCTAGCTTACTGTTGCTAGCTAATTTGTCCTGGGACATAAACATTGAGTTGTTATTTTACCGGAAATGCACAAGGCCCTCTGCTCCGCCAATTAATCCACACATCCTTCCAGGCTTTTTCTTCTCTTGACTTTATATTGCGATTGGCAACTTTCATAAATTAGGTGCATTACTGCCACTGACCTCGTTCGTCTTTGTCACCCACGTGGGTATAACCAATGAGGAGATGGCACGTGGGTATCTGCTTCTATAAACCAATAAGGAGATGGGAGAGGCAGGACTTCCAGCGCGATCTGCGTCAGAAAAAGAACTGATTATGCTGACCAGACCTGACACGTCGCGTGCGCCGCAAAATAAATTTAGAAAGCCATGTTATTCAATTATTGCACCCACACTGCTTCGCGCGCGCGGCATCGTGCGCTATCGTGCATAAATGTATTTTGCTATCGTGCATAAATGTATTCGGAGCCTGTGAGCCATTGACAGCGCTCGTAGTTGAAACTTTGAAAGTGGAGAGCGAACGAAACCCTTTCCCGCCTGTGACAGGCTTTGTGGCGTCGGGCGACCTCTCCTTACAATGTCTAACTTTTCTTGAAAAGTTCGTCTTGAGAATGGCGTTATACAATTTGTAAGTCGCTCTGGATAAGAGCGTCTGCTAAATGACTTAAATGTAAATGTAAATAATTATATCCTCGACCAAATCGATATCTTCTCCTCCTTCCGCCATTGTGGGTTGAAAAAACAGCTTAGTAGTACGCGAATTAATTTGTTTATCAAATTCAGTTTACTAGATCTGCATAGACCTGCCCATAGGACCTGCCTCTCAATATTGGTAATCCAATCAAAAGACTACGCCTGCTAGCTGGCTCTTGTGTAACACTGGAGCCAGCCAGCAGGCGTACAATAGCCAACTCTAAAGCTGATTGGTTGACACTAAATTTTCATTTCCATTCACTATAAGATACAAGCGCCCGCACTGTTGATTCTGAAGGCCTGAGGGCAGACTTTAGACCCCTGGCAACACATGATGGCTGAATATGATTGGATAAAAGATCTAACATAAAGACCAGCCCTCCAAATCTCAACCTGGGGCTGGAAGCAGTGCAACCAAGAGGAAAGCTATGAAATGAAGAGAATAACTCTTACTCTGGGGAATAATTTAATACATATTTGTGGGAAAATATATTTTAAAAAATTATTTTATTCTGATGATGTTTAGGCCAGCAGAGAAGGCCTTGCAGGCCCTGACGGCCCACCACTGGTCTAGTCATCTCTCCTCCTTCCAGGCTTTTTCGTCGTTTAAATTATATGGTGATCGCATCTAAACTTTCAATGTATTACCGGCAAAACAGTTTTCGTCTTTCTATCACCCACGTGGGTATAACCAATGAGGAGATGGCACGTTTGTAGCTAGAAACAGCAGATTTTTAATGGAATATCAGAGGCCCATTATGAGCAACCATCACTCCTGTGTTCCAATGGCACGTCGTATTAGCGAATCCAAGTTTATCATTTTAAAAAGCTAATTGATCATTAGAAAACCCTTTTGCAATTATGTTAGCACAGCTGAAAACTGTTGTTCTGATTAAAGAATAAATAAAACTGGCCTTCTTTAAAACAGTTGAGTATCTGGAGCATCAGTATTTGTGGGTTCGATTACAGGCTCAAAATGGCCAGAAACAAAGAACTTTCTTCTGAAACTCGTCAGTCTATTCTTGTTCTGAGAAATGAAGGCTATTCAATGCGAGAAATTGCCAAGAAACTGAAGATCTCATACGACACTGTGTACTACTCCCTTCACAGAACAGCGCAAACTGGCTCTAACCAGAATAGAAAGAGTGGGAGGCCCCGGTGCACAACTGAGCAAGAGGACAAGTACATTAGAGTGTCTAGTTTGAGAAACAGACGCCTCACGAGTCCTCAACTGGCAGCTTCATTAAATAGTACCCGCAAAACACCAGTCTCAACGTCAACAGTGAAGAGGCGACTCCGGGATGCTGGCCTCCTAGACAGAGTTGCAAAGAAAAAGCCATCTCTCAGACTGGCAAATAAAAATAAAAGATTAATGGGCAAAAGAACACAGACACTGGACAGAGGAACTCTGATCATAATGACTAATTGTAGATCAGCACTCCTACTCTGAGAGGTTTGCTACAGCCCCTGGTGTGCATGTATTCTGAAGCCCGATGGAGACCTGCAGTCCTGATAAACCCGAAGAATAATAGAGAGGTGGGTAGATGGTGGGTGGTAGTAGGTGGTTGGCGGTGGGTGTACTCACGTTGTCGAGCACAGCCGTGGTCGGGTCCTCCTCTCTTTCAGTCTTCACACACAGCAGCAGTGAGTGGTGTACAGCAGGAGCGGCGAGCACGGCTCTTTTTATCTGCCCAGTGGCCCCCCACAGCCAGCCAATGGGAGTGTGGCTCCGGGCCAACACAGTGTGCACAGGCAGGAAAGGCTGATTCACAAGGAGTTAATGAGATCCTACTAATTTTCCACACAGCCTGATCGACACAAAGGCTTAGCACACAGCTACCTGTTGAACGGCACTGTTATAACTACTATTGTTAATCGATATTACTGTTAGTATTACCACTTACCAATAAAGCCTCATAATCTTGGGTTTTGGAAAGCAGTTAACTGACAAACATAATTTCAACCAATGCGGTATAACTATTTATTACAGACTTATAACCTATCTATTTACAACTAATTTTACATTTACAAACTAATTATAAACCTTGTTAACTCATTTTAGGTATGCATTTTTGGTTGATATTTGATTGAGTTTGGTTTATTGATTTAACTCTAACTCAAATGTGCAAACCATGTTGACATTTACGCCTCCAGGGATAATATTTGAGACATAACCCATTGTTAACAAGCTAAAACTAGTTCCAAAATCCATATGGTTATGCATCCTCTAGGGTCTGTGGACATGTTAATGCTTAAATACACATTTTTGTTTTTACAGACTGGCCAGATGCCAATCTGACGAAAGATCTTAAACAAGATAAAATTATACAGCTCAATTCTCATCTGCATAACCAGGATGTTGTTTTATCTACATCCTCTTATGGGGCCTGGATGATTGCTCCATTCTAATGCTGCGTTCATAACCAAGTGGCAAGGTGGTAATTACCAATTGTGAAGTTGTAAATATGAGTTAGATGCATTCACCCCCCTTAAACTGCATCAACCATAGACTAAAAATACAGATAGTGCTCGCAAACAAATTATAGTGTTCGCCAACCATATTAATAGATTTATTTTTATCAATAATGTTTTGTTTAATTTTACTTCCAAAAATTATGTTATAGAGGTAATTTCCTTAGTGGGTTATGTCAGAATTCTGCATGGGAGAAGTCGGAGCTCAGGGATAATAGAACAGTTTCCTAGTAATTACCAGTTGGAGGGACGGTCAAGTGGATTTTTCTTTACAGTTCTATGCTTGTATTTACGACTTTACAAGATGCTATTAACGCAGAATTAGGTCTGTATCGAGTAAACTGTCCAAGTTTTGTGCCAACATCTGTGATGCTTTTGAATGAATATTGATTGTTGGGACATGTGAACAATCCTTAAAAATGTGAAATGTGTTAGTTCATGACGTTTGTCCCTTAAAGGGGCAATCCATTTTTGGACTGAGAAATTAATGATATGTAGCTTCCCACTGAGTCTTGAAGAATATAGCATATAAATGCCTCATAAGCTTAGTTCAACTGCCGTACCCCATCAGAACCCAAAGTATGAACTTGTTTTACTCCAATGTTTGTGAACAAAGAAAATGTAAACAAACTACATGGCCTCAAAACATGATTAAAACTATCATTTTGATATCATGGATGGTCAGTCCTTGAATCCATAGCTCTGTCTATGAATTTGAGAGTGGTTACTCCAGCCCAATCCCACAGCTTTTTACTGAAACATAGTGGGGGAATATGCTTTGCTATTGTTTCAACGGATGATTTCCCATTTAAGTAGAGTATTTGATTCGGTATTCGTAGTGGTTGTCTGCCATCTAGTGGGAAAACAGGGTGAAGTATAACCCCATGTACAGTTGAACATTTCAAGCAGACATTTATGACAGCTAGATGAAAATATATAACTAAACTCATGGTAAGTTGCAGTGGAATTTGTATGCCATCTATAATAATTAGCATTTGCAATAGTTTTCAAAATAAACAGAATGACTTGCAAATAGAATACAGTGATTTAAATGCATTTGTAATTACCTTGATTAGGACTCAAGGTAATTTGAGTAATGAGGAAAAAGGTAAAACTTCTCTACCAAGACAATACCAGCGCAGCTTAAATTAATAACAATGTATTAATGTTTTATTCTAATTACAATAAACAGAACATATCAGTCCCTTATTTGTACAAAAATACCTGAAAAGGTTACAATTAAGATATAAGCCATTCAGCTATTTACAGATCGAAGCAAAGCACAGTATGAATACAGGATCTTTCTCTTAAAAAGAGAAACAGGTTCTTGTTTTTTGCATTCCCTGAAATACATCATCGTTTATATTTATATAGATCTATATATATTTGCTTTACTCCTTTGTACAGTCACTGTATCTTGCATTGTGACAATATATGCAAAGCACAAGAGTCATTATCGATCACTGGAAAAGGTTCCCATGAACGGTCCAAAGTCAGCTCTAGTTTAGTGCAGAGAAAAAGGTCATCAGAGGCACCTGCTGCGTTTTAGGCTTCTTGAGACAAACAGACTTACACAAGAGAAAAGAGGACACCTTACATCAACTGTGCTGTACTACTGTTTGGGAGAAACTACTGGTATTCTGAAAGAACATCATAAAGGCCAAACTACTTACTAAAGAAAAAATTATTTGGTGAAATACTATTAACCCCAAGTTGATCAACAGAACTACACAACGTCGCACATACAAAATCTCACTGGTCTGATGATATGACCAGTTTTCAACAGGCTCCATGTCAACCCTGAGCAACCCAGTTACATTCATTTCTCTGAAATATAAAAAAGTACATTTACTTAATTAACTTTCATCAGTTCACTACTTTGCAGGTGATTCAATGTCACTAGTAACATTCTACTAGTTCATAGCAAGACACTATGTGAGAACTCGCCTCTGAATACAAAAAACACCACTGTATCTAACAGGCCTAAACAGTTAGTGTTGAGAAGTCAGTGATGTCTGAGTAGCTTAAGATGACTTGCAGGAACTATGAAAAGATGTACACTGTATGCCCAAGCCAACTCCAGTTCCATACCAGCAACATTTCAATATTACAGACATTTGTGAAGAGGTTTTTACATGACAAACATTTAAGAAATTAACTCGATATGCACATTAAACCAAATTATAAAAATAAATCAAGTTTCTTCATTTCATAAGTAGTTAAGAGTAAGCCAATGCGGTAATAATAGTGATCTGTAACCTAAATACAGTGTTGTATCTACATGGTTTCATATGATAATATGGTACATTGATTCAGTACACAACTTTTACATGAGTTGCAGATAACATTGTACAGCTAAGATTACCATCGGAGGAGGCAATCCTAACTGATTTCTACTGAAATCATTATGACCAATGGGAAGATATGTTGTCCGACGTTTTGACCGAATTTAGCAAAGGAGAAGTAAGCAGCTTTGGCACCTAACCTGCTCATTGTATAGTCATAATGATACCACACCCAGAGCCCCACATTAACATATATTATATATTCATGGCTCTGGTCACACCCAATAAACAGTGAAGTGTAGCTCTGAAGTTACTCTCAAAATACCATGGAAAAGGTACTGCAGTGGGCATCTAGTGGTACCATCACATCCAAGCCTATCTAATTGGATAATACGCATAGCACGCTGTTGTGGAAAAGACTTGGCTATTTAACGTACTATACACCAATTCATTTTTTGCAATTGTGGCTCAAGTATTGTAAAGGTATAGCTTCACTTCTGACACAAGAAACTAAGTTCTGATTAACGCAAAGTTTAAAAGGAGTGAAAGTTCTGTAAAATGGAAGACAACTGTAATGAAAGGGACAGAGCAACTGAACTGACAGCTCAAAAAACAGTGTGTATTTGAAAATCAACTCATGAATTAAATATCTAGATATTAAATTAATTTGATTGACATTATCAGTGAACGTCACACTTAAGATGTCAAATGTTTAAATAGGTAAAAAATATATGTAATCTAATTCAACCTGTGTGTTTGAAATATTCTTGAGGGGTTCATGTGAAAAGATTTCCTAAATGTAGAAGAATGTATGAGAGAAAGGCATTAAACTGAATATCGATGTGAAACGCACTGTGACTGAAATATTAGTGACTATTAGTGACCAATTTGGAATGAAAACCATGACATTAGGGAACACCACTTGCTTTCAACGTTACTTCATAGTAAGTGTTGGTGATAAAATAGTTTGAGTGTTCAAACATAAAAAGCAAGAAATGAAATATAAGCTATGTAATAGATGCTATGTAATAATTACGCGGTTCAATCATTCCATGGTAATGATAAAACAGTACCGAACAGCGCTGAGAAAAGAGCTACATTTCAAGTAATCACTCACATCCAGGTAAATAAATACATTTGTGAAACAATACTTGAAATGATTGAGTCATTGCATCTTATTTTTTGAAATGTCATTGTGCAGAACTTGTAGATAGTGTGGCTAATATTCTGTATCTGAATCTATCTAGCTTAAGACACCATAAATAAAATAAAAAGATGGCTCTTTCTTAATGTTGCGTTACAGGTAAAAGCATCTTTACAAATCTGTGTGTTCACTGCAACCTTGGACAAGGCTGGACAGTAAAAACCCTTCCACTTCAGGGCATCATCCATTACTAGTGCTTCACAGTGTCTGTTCGAAAAACAATCATTCAATCACATCATGTAAAAGAAAAGCAACAAGTCCAAAATTAATGGACTTGGGGTCAATCCCAAATGGCACCCTATTCCCGATATAGTGCACTACTTTTGACCAAAGCCTTATGGGCCCTAGTCAAAAGTAAGGTAATGCACTATGTAGGGAATACAGTGCCATTTGGGATGCACCCTTGGATTAAGAAGATGGGTCCTCGTAGCAGATGAGTCGATTGATTCTAGTTGCATTCTACAGACAGCACAACAGACAGACCGACCTTGGACTGTACACGTCAACTCTGAGCTAGTCAGATCCCTCTAGTGGATCACAAGAGGTTGGTGTAGTGGTTATATTTCCCTGTGTTCTGACGGAGGGAATGCAAACAGGTGGGTTTAAAATAAAAGTGTTGCAACCTCCCGCCCCAGTGGCCTGTTAGATTTTAGTCATATGATCATAACCATGTCTTCAGAGAGCTTACAACATGGAATTACAGTCCACAAGATGGCCATATGCTTTCCAATGTTTTACATATAGATTATTATTGCGTTGACACCAAGAGAGACCCAAGAGCAGAGCTGTTATGTTGCTTGTTATGACCTGAAGAGCAGCATGGTAGCCTAGTGCCATTCTGAATACGTACTGTAGCCAACAATAGAAGGGTTGGTTATAGCACACGGTATAGGACTAGGCTAGCAGCGTGGACCTCAACAGCTATCTATTACGTGGACTTAAGAGTGGATGAGACGGGGAGTGAATGAATACCTGTAGTAGTTTATATTTTGGGGGGGAAGTTCATGTGGAACAGCGGATGGTGGAGCTAATGATGGATTGATTTAACACTGAACTGGATGTAGTGATTTAGTTGTTGTTGTGTGACTGTTAGAAATCTATACGCTCCAGACTACTGATAAGAAACTAAAACGGACTAAGAACACATTTGATGATGCAGTACTAAAATGTAATGAATACAAAAGCCTGTGAGGTCACCAAAGAAAGAAAGAAAGAAAGAAATTAAGAAAAGTCCTATGAGAGTGGAATGAATGGATCCTGTGTAGTCCTTGAGTATCCTTCAGCTCCATCCTAAGTTACCAGGTCCAGCCTTTCCTTTCCTACAGCTTGACAGAGACAGCTGGCCTCGTGATCTGTCTCGTGATGTTCTTTTTACGAATATCAGATTGTCCATCCATCCCTCCATCACAGGAGGGATTTGCCATGGTTGGTAACGAGAAGAATGAGACAGTAGAGGAATTCTTCTTCAGTCAGTGTGGAAAGGCCTGTTCCCAGTTTCACAAGCGCCAAACAATCAGCTTTTCAAAAAAAAGGTTGTAGTATAGATGATTTGTAACAAAAAAATACTTTCATTATGTAAAAAAGTGGCCCAGACTAAACAAAGTCCTGATGATTGTACAAGAAAAATAAAAACTCATTTGATCTCATAAACTGTCACTAAACCGTGTCAGTGGATCAGAGCTTATTGGTGACTATGAATACAAACTTGAAAATGTTTATTTTATAAGAGTTAATAACAACGTGGTGCATCTTTTTGCTTTTATTTTTGCTTCTTTATCTCCTTCTTCCTTCCGGAACACAGAGGTCACTGAAGTCCACTAGCGTCCGTCCTAACCCACCAACCACTCCGTCCTGTCCCATCCGCAGTCTCTGGCAGCTCATGACACATCAACAACAACATGAGTTCATCACTTCAGCTTCTCCTAAAGAAAAAGTCTTGAGTTTGTTTTTAGGCAGAGTCCGGTCAAGTCATAGGTCAGGAGGGGTCATAAGGCTACGAGGGTGCAGGGGTGCTTGAGTTTACAAGGCAGGACTCCTCTGTTGAGCTGGTAGAACTCCACCAGCTGGATCAGGTCGGTGAATTTGGTGGACCCGTCGTCAAGGCTGAAGAAGATCTGGCCGTCCTCTTCACACTGCAGGACGGACCATAGAGACAACAGTCAGGTGAGAACAAGAGGAAGTAATGAACAACAAAAGTTAAAAAGAGCCTGTAGACATAAGAGAGATGGGGAGATCAAAGAGAGAAGCCCAGAGGCAAGATAAAGCTCACTTACCGGTAAGATCTGGAAATGCTTGATTTTCTGGTGATGGCACAGTGTGAGGACAAAGGCCTTTGGGTTGCTTTGACTGTCCCTCAACAGAAACAACCTGAGCAGAAAAGGGGGAAAATCAGTCTTTGGTGAAAACTTCAACGTCTGTCAAATTTACAAATTTAAATCCAACATACATTGGCATGTGGGCTGGGCATTCTGAAGATGCAAGACACTTCAATAATCAAATAAATCCCAATTAAATAACAGGTTGGCTGTGTGTTTGCAGAAACTGAGGAGCGACTGAGGAGTCTTACCCGTCCACCTGGCCTTGTTGGTGGATCATTCGATGGGACTCTTCTCGCGTTATGCGCCCATGGAACCACAGCTGTGTTCTGTGAATAACTGGACGTGGAAGAGGAAAGGAGAGCTTTAGGACAGGAACAAGGCTTTTATCTACACAGAATGTAGCCAACTCAAATAACAGAGGGATTATGAAAATGTATGTTGTTGAATTACCTGAGCTTAATAAACAGGGATGTAGTGGACTGGGACTACCTAGAATGTTCATCCGTTGACTTCTCTTCTGAGATACAGAACAAACAAACATGGATTAGTTGGTTAATAAAAGGCTCTTACTCCATTGGTACAGCTGTGTGACGGATAGCATGATATCTTTGTGACAAGCATGACTCAAAGAAATGTTGTTGCACTCTTGCTCGGATTATTTCTAAATCACCAACAGCAGTAAGTCTTCTTTCAGACCATAAGGTCATATAAGCATTGTAATATCTTAATAACGTTGTAGTTGCATTGTGGTCAGGTTGTAGTAACATTGCTGTAGCTACGTTGTAGTAAGGTTGCATTATTGTTGTAGAACCATTGGAATAGTAACATTGTAGTAGTGTTGTAGAAAGAGACTCACCCTCCAGGCATAACCCTCCTCCATGGCAGCGCTCTGGGCCTCCAAGGGATTGTCGATCACCCTGCCTATCCTTCCTGAGAAATCCATGGCAACCAGAGAATTCTCAGACACACTCCGCTAGGGGGAGACAAAGCAGTGCCAATGTCAATACACTTCCAATGTAGAAAATGCCCTGTTACAGTACTAGGGCTCTTTCTCAATTGTCTGTCATTGAAGTCCTCCTTTCTCCTCACTTCCTTCTCAAAATGCACTGGACAGGTAACCTAGAGGTTGAGAGTGTTGGGCCAGTAACCAAAAGGTCGCTGGTTCGAATCACCGAATAGAGGACACAAAGAGTCAAGGAAAGACAACCGAGAGTCTGGATGTTAACAACAGTTTGGCTGGCATGGTGGCAGTAAGGAGCTAAAAGGAGAGGCTTACCACTGGTGTTGAAAAGTGTGACAGAGTTTTTCTCTGCTGAGGAATCTTGTAGTTCTGATAGAGGACTATTCCATACTGTGAAGAATAATGAGAGTATCCACAAATGAAAAAGTTAGCTATTGGTTGACTTCACCCAAAGAAAAGCAAACCTTCCAAAATATTCATAAAATTCATAAAGATAGATAGTATTCAACTTAGCATGGTATAAGTGACTCTCACAACAACCCTTGTGAAGTGAACTTGCATCTGATACAACCCTCTGGTATAACTGAGGCACTACTTTGCAGTGTATTGAGGGCTTGTTGCCATGGCGTTGGTACCTTGAAGAGTCTGAAGGCTGTCATCCAGGACGTTCTGCTCTGTTCGTCTTCAGTACACAACATCCTCAACTCTTTCAGCTCAGTCCTCTTGTTGGGCTGTCAATTAACACACAACAACCAATTAGAGAGACCAAACAAACACCTCATTAGAAACAACCATTCAGACAGTATGGTTGTACTAAAACACTCCTCCCTCGTACACTGACATATCCCATGAGATGATAGTTGATCTTGTTCAGGGTTGGTGAGAAAGAAAAAAACAAATCCATTATGTTACACGCAAAAATATTGTAATCAGATACTTTTGAAAAACTAGATGATTACTTCTAGGATTACTTTGAAATTCAGAAATTCTTTGATACCTTTCTGTTGTCTCAATGACATTTAAATCAGCATTGAAAAAGGCACACGTTAAAGTTTTTCTGCCTGAGCAAGTCTGAGACCACTATGATGACACACCAAATGCGTTAGATGTATTGCGGGAAAAGAGCAGGAATGGGCTTTTGTAGGCTACAGTCCAAAGATTATCCAACTTGAATAAATGCTTGGAGGTAAAGACGACAGCAGTGGTGTAGCCTACGGACAATACGGATATCACATATTATTGATATTTACAGTGGCTTGCGAAAGTATTCACCCCCGTGGCATTTTTCCTATTTTGTTGTCTTACAACCTGGAATTAAAATAGATTTTTTGGGGAGGTTTGTGTCATTTGATTTACACAACATGCCTACCACTTTGAAGATGCAAAATATTTTTTATTGTGTAACAAACAAGAAAAAATACCAAAAAACTGAACTTGAGCATGCATAACTATTCACCCCCCAAAGTCAATACTTTGTAGAGCCACCTTTTGCAGCAATTACAGCTGCAAGTCTCTTGGAGTATGTCTCTATAAGCTTGGCACATCTAGCCAATGGGATTTTTGCCCATTCTTCAAGGCAAAACTGCTCCAGCTCCTTCAAGTTGAATGGGTTCCGCTGGTGTACAGCAATCTTTAAGTCATAACACAGATTCTCAATTGGATTGAGGTCTGGGCTTTGACTAGGCCATTCCAAGACATTTAAATGTTTCCCCTTAAACCACTAAAGTGTTGCTTTAGCAGTGTGCTTAGGGTCATTGTCCTGCTGGAAGGTGAATCTCTGTCCCAGTCTCAAATCTCTGGAAGACTGAAGCAGGTTTCCCTCAAGAATCTCCCTGTATTTAGCACCATCCATCATTCCTTCAATTCTGACCAGTTTCCCAGTCCCTGCCGATGATGCTGCCACCACCATGCTTCACTGTGGGGATGGAGTTCTCGGGGTGATGAGAGGTGTTGGATTTGCACCAGACATAGCGTTTTTCTTGATGGCCAAAAAGCTAAATTTTAGTCTCATCTGACCAGAGTACCTTCTTCCATATGTTTGGGGAGTCTCCCACATGCCTTTTGGCGAACACCAAACGTGTTTGCTTATTTGTTTCTTTAAGCAATGGCTTTTTTTCTGGCCACTCTTCCGTAAAGCCCAGCTCTGTGGAGTGTATGGCTTAAAGTGGTCCTATGGACAGATACTCCAATCTCCACTGTGGCACTTCGCAGCTCCTTCAGGGTTATCTTTGGTCTCTTTGTTGCATCTCTGACTAATACCCTCCTTGCCTGGTCCGTGAGTTTTGGTGGGCGGCCTTCTCTTGGCAGGTTTGTTGGGGTGCCATATTCTTTCCATTTTTTAATAATGGATTTTATGGTGCTCCGTGGGATGTTCAAAGTTTCAGATATTTTTTTATAATCCAACCCTGATCTGTACTTCTCCACAACTTTGTCCCTGACCTGTTTGGAGAGCTCCTTGGTCTTCATGGTGTCGCTTGCTTGGTGGTGCCCCTTGCTTAGTGGTGTTGCAGACTCTGGGGCCTTTCGGAACAGGTGTATATCGACTCATGTGACACTTAGATTGCACACAGGTGGAATTTATTTAATTTATTATGTGACTTCTGAAGGTAATTGGTTGCACCAGATCTTATTTAGGGGCTTCATATCAAAAGTGGTGAATACATATGTACGCACCACTTTTCCGGGGTATTTTTTTTTCTTCATTTCACCAATTTGGACTATTTTGTGTATGTCCATTACATGAAATCCAAATAAAAATCTATTTACATTACAGGTTGTAATGCAAAAAAATAGGAAAAACGCCTAGGGGGATGAATAGTTTGCAAGGCATTGTACATAGCACATTGATGTGAATCACACTGCTGCTCTCTCTATTAGCTATTTGTTCATTACGGATTGTGGTTGTTGTGGATGGCTTCACAAATGTATATGTGTATTTTAACTCAATAATGGTTGAATTGAAGAAGTTTAAGCTGCCTATAAATCATTGTTTTTTTCAACCAGTGGACAGTGAGTGAAAAAATGCACTCAACAGCTGCATAGTGCGGATCCCAGCCTACGGAATAAAGGTTTGATTTGCTCCCTTCTAAACTCCTCTGTGGTATTGTGCTCCAAACTGTCAAAAACAAGTTTCATTTAAGAAGACCACGAGTGGGGCTTTTATTGCTCAATCTAATTTGTGATGATTCAAAATGTCCATGGGCCTAATGGATACATGATCAAACTCACACAATTAGATAGACTTAAACAGCTGCAAATTATCCAGATACCAAAGTGTCACCAACAAAAACGTAAACAATAGGCCTATAGCAAATACAGCATATGGCATACATATTTTCCATGCAAATAGCACTTTTCGGGAGTGCTCAAAGCATGCCATTCCATGAGAGCAGCATTTATTTTTCTTACTCGAAGCAATGAGCCCAATCATTTAGAAAGGAACCCTGATCATGTTGCAGAATAAAATAGGATTTTGTTGGATTTTAGTTTCATTCTCTATCCATTTATTATATAGCCAGAAAGTGGGTCAACACAGAGCACACAATGGCAGCGAGGCCTGCCTCTTGTCAGGCATGTCTCAGCAAGATACAGGATGCTTACCAAATGGCAACCTATGCCCTATATAGTGCACCATTTGGGAAGCAGACAGTCTAGACACGACACTGTTCAATAACTGTAATAGGAGACAGCTTGTCCTCCATAGAAGACAGCGGAATAATAGACAACATATGAGCATCTGAATGACTTGCAATGCCTCGAGTGCAGAGGCTTTTCTTTCTCTTGAACGTACCTTTATACAGAACTCGTAGTCTGTCGGCGCACTGTGTAGCTTCTTGCCTGTTGTTACTGTGAAGACATTGCTGTCCTCCAGGTCTGCTAGTAACTGTAAATGCCTGGGCTCCTGTGGAGGATAAATCAATAACCGATGTCATTTCATCCTGAAGAAACTTAAGCCTGTAGGTAGCAGAGAGCAGAGCTCCACTCAAATCAATAGCAGCTTGTGTGGTTGTATGGGACATAGAGAGGGCAGGCAACTGAGCAGCAAGTATGTACACTGATGATTGAGACAAGCAGCCTCTTAACTAACAACTAAAGTATTAGACTTTGTAGGCTATTACTAGCGCAGTTTAAATGTGAGATATTGGCTCAGGGATTCGGCAATACAAGCATAATACTAACAGAGTTAATGTACTAAGCATACCGTAGAAGAGAGAAGGCCATGTACCTTTGACGTTCCTTTTGTAGAAAAGTAAAGCCCTGAGCGTCTAAGGAACACGTACAGCTTCTTCCAGGATTTCCTGCCCATCTCTTTCACGTATAAAAAGCCCTGGATCTCAGGACAACTGCTGGAGTTCAAGAAATTCTGAGAGAAGGAGAGAGAGAGAAGAAGGCCTTAGCACACGGCTATCATCATCAAATATCATCATGTTCATGGGTCTCGGAGAAATAACCCTCCACCGCCTTCCTTCCTAGCCAGAAAACAAACATTTATATAACGAACAATCTTGGCATTCTTGTGAGACCAATTTTTATGAGCCACCTTAAACATGGGAGAGAAATGTTCAGACAGATGTTATGTCTTGCGTAACAGTATCAACCAAGACACATACACACTATAGAGACAGACAATTCAACAAGGAGTTCTGATTCTGACAGCAAATTGTTCCAAGAACTGACTGGAGCGATAAGATAAGCACCTACTGGTTTTAACATGCCCTGCAGAATACAGAACTCTCTCTGCCACATTCAGACACTGTCTCCTGACCTGACAAGATACTAATTAAAGCTGCAATATGTCACTTTTCGAAGACCCGATCAAATTGACATAGAAATGTGAGTTAAGGATCTGACATTCTCATTGAAAGCAAGTCTAAGAAGCGGTAGATGTGTTTTATGTGTGCCATTTCTATGCTTCCCGTTCTTAAGTTCTGCTTTTGCGTCTTTTACTTCTGGCTTTGTACACCAGCTTCAAATAGTTGAAAATACAATATTTTTGGTTATGGAAAATATATTTCACGGCGGTTTAGATGGAACAGTGATTCTCTACACAATGACTAGGCTAACTATTACAATTTTTGCAACCAGGAAATGGCGTAGCAATTTTTGAGCAGTGCACCTTTAAGTGATCCATTGTTTATGATCTGACTTGATTTGATTCCGACTGGATTCCTGGAACCGCCCCCAGCCTGCTCCTTAAAACTGACCATGTCAGGGATTGTATCATTTTAAAAGCTTTCTGCCATAGTGGATGGATTCCAGTCATGGCTCTTTTAAAACTTCTTATGGATCAAATCCCTTTAGCGGGATCGATTTGACAACATCCGGTGAAATGGCAGAGCGCCAAATTCAAATTAAATTACTATAAATATTAAACTTTCATGAAATCACACATGCAATGCACCAAATTAAAGCTACACTTGTTGTTAATCCAGCGGCAGTGTCAGATTTCAAAAAGGCTTTACGGCAAAAGCAAACCATGCTATTATCTGAGGACAGCACCCCATCAAACAAGGACAGACAATCATAATTCAACCTGCCAGGCGCGACACAAAACTCAGAAATAAAGATATAATTCATGCCTTACCTTTGACGAGCTTCTTCTGTTGGCACTCTAATATGTCCCATAAACATCACAAATGGTCCTTTTGTTCGATTAATTCCGTCGTTATATATCCAAAATGTCCATTTATTTGGCGCGTTTGATCCAAAAAAACACCGGTTCCAACTCATGCTACATGACTACAAAATCTCTCATAAATTACCTGTAATCTTTGTCCAAACATTTCAAACAACTTTAGGTATTTTTTTACGTAAATAATCGATAACATTTAAGACGGGATAAACTGTGTTCAATACCGGACGAAAACAAAGAAAGCACGTTCCAGGTCGCGCGCACCAAATCATTAGAGTGCACCTGGAGTGACACAGGAAAATAACAGGGCTACTTCTTCATTTCTCTAAAGAAAAACATCAACCAATTTCTAAAGACTGTTGACATATAGTGGAAGCTATAGGAACTGCAAGAATATTTCTATTAAAACGGCCTTGCCATAGAAACCCAATGGAAAACAGATTGACCTCAACAACAAAAAATTCCCTGGATGGATTGTGCTCGAGGTTTCGCCTGCCAAATCAGTTCTGTTATACTCACAGACTTTATTCAAACAGTTTTAGAAACTTTAGAGTGTTTTCTATCCAAATCTACAAATTATATGCATATCCAAGCTTCTGGGCCTGAGTAGCAGGCAGTTTACTTTGGGCACACTTTTCATCCGGATGTGAAAATAGCGCTCCCAAGCCACACTACTATATTTGCAGGCTGAACATGTAAACTTCATTCCATTCGAGCCTCAGGTCTTTAAAGGCACCATGCATCTACGCTGTGCTGCCTGGTGCAGGATGGGAGGATGATGGCCTGACGTGCTGTGCTATAACATTCAGTACGTTCCTTTACTCTCCTCTCACAGTTGCTTCCCTTCAGAAGCTGTAATGTCTGTCTGTCTGTTTGTCTTTCTGTTAGGCACACCTGGCCTGCGTGTGCAGAGACATTCTTAGGTCAACAGAACATCAAGTGTTACAGTCTGTTCTCTGACAAGACATGCACAAGGAGGTCAAAGGTGAGATCAGCCATACAGTACACAACAAAGACTGAAGTACGCAGTATGCTGAGGTAGTGGAGTCTTTACGGTTCTACGGTACATACCTGTAAAAGTTGAGATGGTGGGATTGCACCATTTGTTTCCTGGCACCATGCAACCATATGCTCGGGAAAGAAATTCTGTTGGTAAGTGAGAAAGGGAAGGTTGTGGGTAAAAGGAAAATCAGAAGGATGGAGGTGGAACGCAGAGACATTAAATTAATCCCTTTTCCCAAATGAAAATGAAGAAAAACATTAAACAATAACATTTGTCTCATAACTTTTCAATCTAGCTTCAAACTGTTTCTTAAATAAGTACGTTTAGGGACAGTTTCCCAGACCCTGGTTTAGCCTTTCTGAGTCCAGGACAGTTATAGCCACCAGTCTAACAGTGTTATCACAATCTGTTAATTTTTTTGAGTGGGTACATTACAATAAAGTGAGGGAAGGATGTGATAACAAGCACAACCAAACATTCGCCACTCATTTAAGAAATGCATTGCTTGTAAACAAAAAATAACATCCAGGCTGTTCAGCTTGATGTAACTGTTTACACATGTGGAGAATATAAATAGGACAAGGAAAAACTCTGCAGGCGAGCTCTGGGATTCTTTGGAAACAAACGAACAAAAAAACAACCTACCAAGGGATTTCTGAAGAATTCATATTTGGCATAGTTCTTCCTGAACAGAAATCTGCCCTCGCTGGTCATGGATGCCTGCACTTGTACCACCAGCTCATGGTCCTCCAAGCACCTCTCTGTTCGAGAGAGAGAGAGAAGGAGCTAGTTACCAAATGGAAGCCTACAATAAGGACACAATATCACATGTCTTTAACAAGAAAAAGTTTTAATTTTCATTTCCTGAACATTGTGTGTATAAGGCAAACGATGAAAGAACAAGCAGTTCAGCCTATGAACCAACCCCACCCCCACACCCCTCCTCACCCATAACCCACTCCCCGCCTACTCTGCCCAACCCCTCTCCCTAACCCTCCACCCCACACACCCCTTATCTTATCCAAAACTTGCAGACAAATCAGCATGTTCTTACTATATTCCAGGGTTGGGGTCAGTTCCATTTCAATTCCAGTCAATTCAGCAAGTACACTGACATTTTCAAAGATGAACATTTGGAATTGGAATTTGGTTTACTTTCTGAATTGACTGGAATTGACCCCCACCCTGCTATATTCCTCTTCCCCCCCATTCTGTCGATGTCTTGAGCATACATTCACTCCCCCCTCTCTCAAACAATTAGTGGGGCTATGCTGCTATGCTATACAGGCCCTGCTGTCTGCCTGGACCACTGACCCTGCCTGGCCCCTGCTCTCTCTGCAGGAACACATGTTTCACATCCAACTGTGGAAGCAGGATTCCTAAATAGATTTTGGCAGCAGGAAAGGAGACACTGGGGACTGGGGAGGAAGGGCCAGGCTTTCTTGGACAAGCAGTAAGATACTCTCACTCATTAAGAGAGAGAGAAAGAGGAAATAGACAATGTGGAAGTTTTCAGAAACTATGTGTGTAGTTTCATACTGATGTTGCAACCTGGTTGGATTCCAGTCCACTTATATCCCAAAAAATGGAGAGCCAATCCAGTACCTCCTCTACCTTGCCTTTACTGAGGCTCTTTGGTGAGTCACTTCCTCTCTGACCATGAGTCAGTCAAGCCCCTGACTCACTAGCTTAAAGCCTGTAGAGGTTGTAACCCTTTGTGGGGGAAGCTGAGGGAGGGTCATTGGCCATTATTCTTATCAGCTATTCTATTCACCCGATGACTGACAGCTGGCTGGCTGGCTGCGTCTCTCTCTCTCTCTCTCTCTCTCTCTCTCTCTCTCTCTCTCTCTCTCTCTCTCTCTCTCTCTCTCTCTCTCTCTCTCTCTCTCTCTCTCTCTCTCTCTCTCTCTCTCTCTCTCTCTCTCTCTCTCTCTCTCTCTCTCTCTCTCTCTCTCTCTCTCTCTCTCTCTCTCTCTCTCTCTCTCTCTCTCTCTCTCTCTCTCTCTCTCTCTCTCTCTCTCTCTCTCTCTCTCTCTCTCTCTCTCTCTCTCTCTCTCTCTCTCTCAGGAAACACCCCCACTGATTGTGGGGTTGTCTTTCAACTATCTCCTCTGGACCCATTCTGAAGAGAAGAGATGACTCAGTAATGACAGAAGCGTTAGCCTTCTTCATACCAGGGAGTCAGGGACCCCGTCTCCATTTTGGATCTGTGTTTCTCCTTAGTGAGGGGATTGGGAGCAAGGTTGGGAAAGCAACATATCTAATTGGCTGGATGTCATTCTTATACAAGGCCCATCTGGACAAGCCTGGTCAGATTAAGGAGCAATTAGGAAGAGTGACCTTGCCTTGCCTCTAGTGGACGACTCACCATAGAGAGCCTGCCCTAGCTCCATTCAGGCGGCTTCTAAAGGTCAGATCAGCCCTGGTTCCTTTTACAACGAATGGAGTTTGCGTACAAATGGCACCTTATAGTGCAATATAGTGCCCTGTAGTTCACTATAAGAAAAACGTGCCATTTGAGATGCACAAAAGTCTGTAGAATTTTGCCATTGTAGAGGGATGAAGTTATACTGGTTATCCCTACTGCACTTAGCACGGTTTTGGCAGCGCTGACACCAAACCAATCAGAACAGACCATGTGACGGTGTTTTAAGAGCTTTAGAGGCCTGTGCTTCAGATATGTAATATTGTTGTGTTCTAATCGCCATATAATGTTATTCGTTTAAAGATTTTGAAATAACTATGCAATTTCCTTTGGACTATAATGCGCTCAGGATATCGAAAGGAAATTGATGTTTATAAGCAAATTCATTAAAAAAACTTTCAAAACCTGGATAATTCAGACACACATATCAATATGAACTACACCCTCTCCACACATGCAACATAAAACCTAAATAATTACTGAAAATAATACTGCATATAATTGTTACCCTTTATGTTGTGCATACATATTGTGTAGCCTATATTTCAGTGTTTAGGCCTAAACATTCCCAGAAATACAGTAGTTTAATTTTACCCATCTGCTATAATGAAGATATAAGCCCAGACACAACTTGTGTTTTATAATCGCTCGTTCCTTAGGGGGCTGAAGTTTGGAGCATTCTGCTTCTCAGAACTCTTAACAAATCACTGCAATGCCGCCACATTAAGCGTTCCACGTCTTGACTTACACAACCTAATTTCAATGAATCTAACATTCAGTGAGACTAGCGTTATCCTGGTATAAGCCCAAAGTAAAGTCCCTGTTCAAATGTTGACTAGCATGGGGGGGGGGGGGGACTAGTTATAAAGTAACTAGACAGAGCAAGGTACCTGTATGATCCAGTGATCGCTACTCCTGGTCTAGAATTAGATAATAAAGAACATCTCTTACCATATTATTATCATATTACTACCATATTATTACACGTGACCATATTATGGTACATTCTTATCTCCAACTGTAAGTGACCGTATATCCGTTCTCAGGTACGGTAACAAACTAAGGTTTGGGAGAGTGATGTCAGGAGGGTTCCTGGTCCTGCACTAAGAGCCCGTTGTCTCAGACTGCATCTCAAATGGCACCCTATTCTCTACATAGTGAACTTCCTCTAACAGGGCCCATAGTGCTCTGGTCAAAAGCAGTGCACTATATAAGGTGCCATATACACCAGACTCTGAAACCGTCTAAAAGACTAAGAGCAGGCACAGACAGGCAGCTAACGACTGTTAACCAAAATAATGATATACAAGAGAAAATATAGGCTACAGATGTAGGCTATCTATTATTTATGATGACTCTTGGTTTCCATAGCGAGACCTCTGTTGACGTTAACATGAGCAGGAGAACATGTTCATTATCCAGTTGGCTTCTCACAGAGCAAGGGCCAAGGGGGAGGGAGCGCTAGGCTATGTCCTGCCAGCCAGCCTGCCCACCAGCCCACCCATCCAGCACACCAGGTTGCCACTTACCTAGTCCGAGGAGAGGGTGATGCTCAACAAGTGCCCAACTGTTGTCATCCACACAATGGCTTTTGTACACGAGGAGCTGACAAAGATCTCTTGCAGTCATGTCGGCTGGTATTTCCACTACTTTCCCCATGCCGTCCTCGCTGAAAATTTTTATAAACTAAAAGAGGAATGAAAAGGCCCTTTCATGTTAGAACTATTCCCAGACACAAGCTCGTAGGCAGACAGACATAATTCAGATAGATGAGACGCATAGTTCAGGCGTAGACAGGCATAGTTTTACATAGAAAGCATAACTAGATAGCACAACATTTGCAATATAGTACCAAGAGCTAATTTACTTCCATTCATAACCATGCGTGTTTGATGAGCATACCAGACATATACAATCCATTCTCACTGGCAGCGGTTTGTGGGAAAATATAGGTTCTAAAAACATAAATGTGACACTCATCAGAATCATACTTCAAGCTTAAATACTAAGGGGACTGTTTTAGTCCTTCAATCCACACCACCTGTTTCCATAGAGATTATCCACTGACAGAATTAGGCACAAAGATAATGTATAGAAAGATCATGTATAGAAATATACTGTATAGAAATACACGGTATAGAAAGATACTGTATAGAAAGATACTGTATAGAAAGATATTGTTTAGAAAGATAATGCATAGAAAGATAATGCATAGAAAGACACTGTACAGAAATACAGTATAGAAAGATACTGTAAACACTGAAAGATACAGTATAGACAAATACAGTACATGAAAATACTGTATGGAAAGATACTGTATAAAAATATACTGCATAGAAAGATTGTGTATAGAGATACAATGTATAGATAGATACTGTATAGACAAATAGTGTATAGAACGATACAGTATAGAACAAGATACTGTATAGAAAGATACTGAAATATACTATATAGAAAGATACTGTATAGAGGAATATAGCGCATTAATAGAAACAATGGATAAAACCCTGATAAATCCCCGTCTGAGCACAGATCCTATTTCCTCTGGTTCTCCCAAAGAGATTTTAGTAGGAATTTATCTTTCTTAGCTTTCCCACTTAGGCTACAGTACGCACTTTGAACATGATGTCTTATAAAAATACATTCTCCTTCCCTTCTCCAGCTATAGCTTCAACAAATTCAAAGCCTTACAACAGAACATCATATCTTCTTTCGCCAGGAAAGAAAAAACTATTTCTCCTTTCAAGGGGGCTTCGATTCATTCTGAGCCTCTCCAATATTCCCTCCTCGCTCGTCATATCTTAAAAAAAATATAAATTATCTTCGTCCTTTATAGAGTATACTTTGACCCTCGTCTCAGCTAACCTTTATCAGACTTCAGAGAAAAAGGGGAAAGCGGTTAAATATGTCTCTAAGAGCTTACCTCTACGGCCTGTAATAGGCAGCAGTCCGGAGAGCACGATGGCATTTTTGGAGTGAGCCTGCCTCCGCACAGAACACACACAGATGAACAACCCTCTCCACAACTTGGTCGAAAAAAAGACTATAGTACAGCACAGGTCCTTCCTCTCTGTCAGCGACTGCCTGTTATGGTACCTGTCACATAATCTCCTCTCCTCTGCCTAGTGCAGGACAAAGCAAGCAGATGGCACTATTTCCAGTCCGGCTAGCTGACAACTTCCCTCTGCTTCCCTCACAAAGGGTTACAGCCATGGGCTTTTAGGTAGTGAATCAAACCACACTTCCTTAACCAATCATAGGGCTCGCTCAGGCTGATGTAATCATTCCCACACAGACACACACTCACAGAACCTCTCTCTCTCTCTCTCACACGCACACACAGACGCACAGTCATGCACAGACACCGTCAACTTTTATCAGGCTACATTTCTGAATAGCTTTCAGATTCTTTTTGAGTAAAAGTGAAAATGATCATTTAAGAGGGGTGTGGGGCAGAGCGAAAGAAGCCGTCGTTTTAACCTCCCAACATGTTCTGAAGTTTCAAGTGAGGGCTTGTTTCTTTTCTTTTTTCTCTCCGTGGTACAGCTTTGAACTTTGCAGTCAGAAATCTCTCTCACGACAGCGCAAGGCTCATTACGGGCTAAATGAAACAAACCTGAGTACTTGAACTTCTCGTTGGCCTCCCCTCGAGTCTAGCTTTATGCCAACATTCTTTCTCTCAAAAGAACAAAACACGGAAACTTTGTGTTTTCACTATTCCGTTCACCCCCAACCCCCTTTTTTTTTGTTTTACTTCAGATACTTAATACCCCACTGACTGGACTGACAAAGGCTCTGCCCCACCCCGTCTGGAGTAGACATTTAGCCAATGTCCTTTCAACATCCTCTCATCGGGTCAATATCTATATACAAACACTATGCTGAAGGGAGAAGGAGGATAATGGGAGGTCTTAAATAACAGTTCCCTTCCTTCCAGTGTAGGAAGCAGGAAGCAGCCATAGTGGTCAGGGAGGATGATTTAGGGTTTCACTACTATTGCCATGTTCAAAACAACAGGGAACTCGAAACTGGGAAATCTCTGACTTCCGACTTCAGTGCGTTCAAGACAACTCGGAATTCCAAGTCGGGAACTCAGGCCTCTTTCTAAAGCTCCGACCTGAAGATCACCGATCTTTCGAGAGAGAGAGAGACATGTACATTGTTACAACACTGCATATATATAATATGACATTTGTAATGTCTTTATTGTTTTGAAACTTCTGTATGTGTAATGTTTACTGTTCATTTTTATTGTTTATTTGACTTTTGTATATTACCTACCTCACTTGCTTTGGCAATGTTAACACATGTTTCCCATGCCAATAAAGCCCCTTGAATTGAATTGAATTGAATTGAGAGAGAGAGAGAGAGAGAGAGAGAGAGAGAGAGAGAGAGAGAGAGAGAGAGAGAGAGGCAGAGAGAGAGAGAGAGAGAGAGAGAGAGAGAGAGAGAGAGAGAGAGAGAGAGAGAGAGAGAGAAAGAGAGGCAGAGAGAGAGAGAGAGAGAGAGAGAGAGAGAGAGAGAGAGAGAGAGAGAGAGAGAGAGAGAGAGAGAGAGAGAGAGAGAGAGAGAGAGAGAGAGAGAGAGAGAGAGAGAGAGGTAAAGAGGTAAAGAACGAGACAGATAAGTAAAGGAAGAGATAGTGAAAGAGCGAGGGAGAGGGGAGGGAGAGAAATAGTGAAGGAGAAAGAGAGCAGATACACAGAGACAGACAATAGTGAGAGAGGTGGGAGAGAGAACAAGAAATAAAGAGAAAGAGAGACAAAAGAAGAGACAAACGAATGTTCTGTGATAGTAGTAGTAGGACTATGTGTAGTGTACATGCCACTATACTAGATTTCCAGTTGTCACTGCAGCCACACCCCTCTCCTCATTGACTTATCACTACCTCACTACTGGCCTGCCTGGTGAGTCAGTGGGGAAAACCCCATGTCACATACTTACCATGCTGTACTACAACAGGACACACTACTAATGCCAGCAGCTAACACTCCTTATGTGGAATGAGATAGCACAACCAGTACTACACCACTATGCCTATTACATCACTGTTACATAGTGTTGTTATCCTAGAATACATACTGGACTGGATATTATGAGGAGAGGAGTCACGTGCTTTGACATGTGTGTAGAGGAGTTAACAAGTACACACTTCAGGGGGTAGAGAATTGGAGCACATGGTCCTAACTTAACCGAACAAGAGCAGGAACATAACCTCTCAACCTCTAAGTGGAAAATGTTTCAATCCAACATTGCATCCCAATGTGATGAAAGGAACAGAAAGACATTCAAGTGAGTGATGAGGACTGAGGAGACATGGCACGCTTCCTTGACCTACTCCACTTCTTTTTTCTAAAGAGAAAAGATTTCCTTGTGCGTGAGGTGATAAAGAGAGAGGGGGGAAGAAAGAGCGAGAGGGATGGAGGGAGGGGAGGGAGAAAGAGAGGGAAAGTGAAAGGGAGGAAGGGGAAGAGAGGGGAGGGAGAAAGAGAGAGGCAGGGAGAGAGCGAGAACGAAAGGGGGAGGGAGAGAGAGAGAGCGTGCTGGGTTGTCTTCCGGTTCTTTCTGAACACTATTCTCATTCAGTGGTGGGCCTCCAGGATGACTCAGGACTTGTGATGTAATTACCCAGGGACAAGCTGCTGAGAGCCCCAAGCTACACACACACACACACACACACACACACACACACACACACACACAATGTCCCTCTTCAGCCACTCTCATTCTCTCACAAACACACACATGCAATGTCACGCTTCAGCCACTCTCACACACACATTACAAGTTCATTAAAAGCACAACATTTACATCAGGGATGTGTTAAAAACTCTAGATTACTGGTTAATACTGGTTACTAGCCTCTTAGGGTCGGTATAATATGGACTGCAGTATAAATCTATAAGGTTGTGGTGACACATCAGGTCCTCTCTACTTATATCCCACACCGGAAAGGAATGGTGAAGTAATATAGAGGGTCCCCACTGAATAGGTTTTACCATGCTAAGTACTGTAAAATGGTGCCATTTGGGACGCAGCCAATTTGGGTCTTCAGTAAGTAGGCTACAGTGGGGTAGTAGTGGTCATTCCATAGAATTAGAATACGTAGAACATAGTGCACCCATGAGTTTACCAGTGAAATTGCCAAAGTTAGAGGATCCAATACTATTCTGTTCATTCTATTTCTATGAGTAATTCTTCTGATGGAAACATCTGACCTGATTTCTTTGAGAGGCATTTTATATTTAATAAGGCCTACTGTACCAGGCTATATAACAACATTTTATATTTAATAAGGCCTACTGTACCAGGCTATATAACAACATTTTATATTTAATAAGGCCTACTGTACCAGGCTATATAACAACATTTTATATTTAATAAGGCCTACTGTACCAGGCTATATAACAACATTTTATATTTAATAAGGCCTACTGTACCAGGCTATATAACAACATTTTATATTTAATAAGGCCTACTGTACCAGGCTATATAACAACATTTTATATTTAATAAGGCCTACTGTACCAGGCTATATAACAACATTTTATATTTAATAAGGTCTACTGTACCAGGCTATATAACATTTTATATTTAATAAGGCCTACTGTACCAGGCTATATAACAACATTTTATATTTAATAAGGCCTACTGTACCAGGCTATATAACAACATTTTATATTTAATAAGGCCTACTGTACCAGGCTATATAACAACATTTTATATTTAATAAGGCCTACTGTACCAGGCTATATAACAACATTTTATATTTAATAAGGCCTACTGTACCAGGCTATATAACAACATTTTATATTTAATAAGGCCTACTGTACCAGGCTATATAACAACATTTTATATTTAATAAGGCCTACTGTACCAGGCTATATAACAACATTTTATATTTAATAAGGCCTACTGTACCAGGCTATATAACAACATTTTATTGGCTATGACATAAGAGGCAAAGAATAAGTGGTGGAACCAATTGAATAGGGCTGTGACGATACCAGTATCTCAATAGTTCCATGGCAAAAATGAAAACACGAAGCAGACCAAACTCTTTGGTTGTTTAAAATCCTGCTGTATGTAATACATTGTGTGCTATAGCTTGGGAAATAAATACATGTCTCTGGATGACACCATAATGATGTTTGTTTCCAACATTAAGGCTGTTTTCCTAAGGAAGTTTGTATTTTGTTTCCTTGCCACGATACTGACGAGTATCGTGATACTGGTATCTTCCCGGACCTACAATTGAATACCTTTAGGCGTAAATCTTCTTCATAAGAAAAACCTGAGTTCAATTAAACCTCTAACGATTCTAAATCTAGTGCTTCTCTGTAGGCTAACTCCATTATCTCCCTAAGTTATTAAAAACCAAAACCAAAGAAGTGGCTCTACTCTCTAATCCCCCAAAAGAACAGCCATTGATTAAACAGTGTTGGCTAGCGGTCGACTGAGCGGTGGTCTCGCCCCCTCTCTGCAACCCACCAACAAACCAGTCCCGTTTACAAGTACCTCTTTAATGAAGCCAAATGTACTGTGTGCTCTGTGTGGTCTCTGAACTGCAGTGGCCATTGACATCCACTAATGAGAATGTGAGACAAAACCTTGTGGAATAAAGACAATAGACTTTCAGAGGAGCTTGCCATGTCCTGAGATGCACTCGCTGCCTGCAGCCTGCTGGCCCGGGGAGAAGTGCTGGGCTGAGTCGACCTCTAAAGGGAACGCTACGTAAATACTGCTGACTCATGAGGTGGACATGAACCGATCCTTGTTGTCTAATTTTTGTGTCAAATTAAGCACCCCCAAAGAGGGGATTTATCCAGGCTCACTATAGAAGAAAAAGGACCAGAACTTTGGCCGACTAAAATGGGGGCTTTCAGATGCACAATACCAAGTCATGTACAATGCACTCTCCATCCCACGCAGTTAGTTAGTGAGCTAGGTTAGTGAGCCAGAACAATAAAACGACAGAATATATAATACGGATGATTTGGAAAGTTTTGAAGTACTATCGTGCACGTTTAGCAGTGTATTTAGCAGATGCTGGGGCCAGTTAACATTTATACTTTCAGAAGTGGAGAGATGTGGATGAACTAACGCCACACTGTGGTTAACATCCAGGCCACAGTGACTACTCATCCCCATCGAACTCCCACATGCAAACCACCCAGCTCGTGGCTGAAACTCAACCATATCCCATTGATATAACAAAAGTTAACCATGGGAGTACAGAGTACAGTACAGGGCAGCCTAGTCAAAGACAGTCAGTCTATTGGCTCAAAGGGCATGAAGAAAAATCTACTCTCTTTGGAAAACAAAGTTTAGGTTATAATAGGTTATAATATATGACTAACCATATATTTCATTTTTTTCTGGTGGTTCCAGATATCAGCATATGTTCCAAAAATGCAGAACAACTTGACTCATTAACGAAAACTCAACAAGCTACCATTATGGAACGCACCCCCAAAACCAAACAATCCCTCAGTTCCTCAGCCACCGGAACAAACCACAAGCAAAAAGACCCACGGTCGGTGTCTATATATAGATCAAATAGAGGCTGATCCATCAGCTCTGTGCATTCCTCTGGGAAGAATCCCCCCTGAGCAGAGCCAGAAGCTCCCATACCTCCTCCCTGCCACACACATCACATCGGCCCCAGCCTCCAACCCCAACAATCCCCTTTGAATGGCCGAGATCTTTCCCTGCGGCTCCCTACTGAGATCAATCCAGAGAGGAGACAAATATTTCTCCAATAGGAGCAGACTGGTTAATTGCGCAGCAGGGGCCTGGGTAGCACCCTTTCAGGCTACCGCACCGCAGATCATTGTCCCCTTACGGGACTCAGGGACTCCCATTGGGCACTCACAAAAGGATGACATCATTCAATTTTGACTACACAATAAAACCAGCCGCCCGCAAGCTGCACTCACTGTACTTCTACTTGCACTGTTCACCCAAGCTGTAAGGCCAGGCAAAGGCCAGCTAGCTGCTGGTGGTGGCACACAGGGACACACAGGGACACACAGGGACACACAGGGACACACACACACACACACACACACACACACATATAGGGAACCAGCTCACTCAGACTCAATAATGCTCTGCTCTGGTATAGGCCTACTACAATACAAGAAGTTAGCAGCAGAATCAGTTTATTAAAGGTGAGTGCTGAGAAACGGTGAGAGAGATTTGATTTCAGAGATTTAACATAGCTGTACATTGTGTTCCAGTGTAATTAGGTGTTTCTGGAGAGAAGCCGAGATCAGGCCCCATTCCAATGGCTCTGCTCTCTACTCTGGACGTACAGTCATTACTGCTATTTGAATTAAGCCAGTTGTCTGTCTGCATTTCCACCAATGGTTGCCTTTTCAAAATTGAACAAGTTAGAGATTAATTGAATGTATATGCTGAGAGTGTGGGAGTATTGTTGCATCTCTTTTTTCCTGTTTACAGAAAGCACTTTCCTTGTGTCTCCATCTCTCACTCTCTCCCGCTCTCTTTTCCCTCCTCTCTCTGTGAACACAAGTTCCACTTGAGAGAAATCTGAGCTGTCCTACTTTCCTGTATGAGAGAGAGTTGAGAGAGAGCGAGGGAGAGGCAGAGAGAGATAGAGTTGAGAGAGAGGGAGGAAGAGAGATACGCAGGGCAGAGAGAAAAGCAGAAAGTTGAGAGTTGAAAGTGAGAGAAGCTGTCCTCTTCTCAGTTTAGAGAGCAAGAGAGTTGTGAGGGAGAGAGGCCTGCTCTGCCCTGCAGTGGAGGATTTCATGCATTCTCCATGACCTACATTAGTCCAGCTGAAGCTTTGCGGGCCCGCTGAGACACTCTACTCGGGCCAGATGAACTAACAGCTTGCAGCAACACATTCCACCCTGTCAAGCCTCCATCCTGGACACAGAGCACGGCAGTTCACATTCCCTCCAGTAAAGTCATGCAATGATGAATCAACTGGTCTTTTCTCACACGTTCAATATAGGCTAAACACACACTTCTATATATAGATGGTTATTGTATAATTTTCTCAGACTAAAACTGTGGCCCATGCAGGAACTTTGGGAACATATCCATGGATTAATTTCCCCAAAGACAGAGTGAAAATCATCAGTCTTCATAATGAGTATAATGAACAGAAATAGGTCATACTAACAATAACAAAACAGCAAATTTCTAAAACAGGGACACCATCAGGGACTCACTTATGTTAGAGCAGGGTTCCCCAACTGGCGGCCCGTCCGCAGGCCGAATTCAAATCAAATCAAATGTTATTTGTCACATGCATCCTAAACAACAGGTGTGGACTACTGAAATACTTACTTACGGGCCCTTCCCAACAATGGAGAGAGAAAGAACATAGAGAAATAATAGAAAAGTTAAACATGTAATAATATAAGTAATAATAGATACATAATGAATAATGATAAAAGTTAAACATGTAATAATATAAGTAATAATAGATACATAATGAATAATGATAACTTGTCTACATACAAGGACTACCAGTACCTAATGGATGTGCAGGGGTACGAGGTAATTGAGTTAGATATGTACATATAATTAGGAATAAAGTGACAGATAGTAAACAGTAGCAGCAGTGTATGTGAATCAAAACATTTAGTGCAAAAAGGGTCAATGCAGATAGTTAAATTGTTAACCAAATAGCTACCGGACTAACTATTTAGCAGTCTTATGGCTTGGGTGGCTGGAGTCTGACAATTTTTAGGGCCTTCCTCTGACACTGCCTGGTATAGAGGTTCTGGATGGCAGGGAGCTCGGCACCAGTGATGTACTGGGCAGTATGCACTACCCTCTGTAGCGCCTTCCGGTCGGATGCCAAGCAGTTGCCACACCAAGCGGTGATGCAGCCAGTCAAGATGCTCTCAATGGTGCAGTTGCAGAACTTTTTGAGGATCTGAGAGCCCATGCCAAAACTTTTCAGCCTCCTGAGGGGGAAGAGGCGTTGTCGTGCCCTCTTCACAACTGTGTTGGTGTGTTTGGATCATGATAGATTCTTAGTGATGTGGACACCGAGGAACTTGAAGCTCTCGACCCACTCTACTACAGCCAAGTCGATGTGAATGGGGGCGTCCTCGGCTCTCCACGGTCAGCTCCTTTGTCTTCCTGATGTTGAGGGAGAGGTTGTTGCATTCCTATAGGCTGTCTCATCATTGTCGGTGATCAAGCCGTCTTGTCGGCAAACTTAATGATAATGTTGCGAGTCATGCCCGCGCATGCAATCGTAGGTGAACAGGGAGTACAGGAGGGGACTAAGCACACACCCCTGAGGGGCCACGTGTTGAGGGTCAGTGTGGCGGATGTGTTGCCTACCCTCACCACCTGCGGGCGACCCGTCAGGAAGTCCAGGAACCTGTTGCAGAGTGAGGTGTTCAGTCCCAGGGTCCTTAGCTTAGTGATGAGAAAAAAAATCGACCCAGGGTTGAATCTAGTTGATGATCCCTGTGCTATAGTAATGAACAGGCCTGTACTACGTGAGGGTATGGTTCTGGCTTGTAACTTTACCTGCTAAGAGAACTCACTGTGTCTTTCTCAGTTAAGCTAACATGACACGGCTAACCAGGGTATCGTCTAGCAGTCTCAAAATAAGAGACATAAAACACAGAGGGACACGAAGGTGTCGACCTATAACCTTCCGTTCTTGTTTACGTAATAAAGAAAACAGCAGCACAAATCAACCGAGGCATTTAGCAGCATGAAAAAAATCCACTTTTATGTCAACTTCCCTCATAGAAGTTGAGTTAGCGCTTGCCTGTGAGTGACCCAACATCGCCTGTACATACATGTTGACCATTTGACCTCATCAGCACATAGAAAATAGGTTTGTTACTTAGTTTGACCTGTGACCTGGCAGGCTCAGTGTACAGAGTGAGGGACCTTAACGTCCTTCTCCCAATGGGGGACCACAGCCAGCCAGTTTGTCCAGGTAAGCTTACATCATAGCAGTTAGCATAGCCTATACTAGCATGGTCTAGCATAGCCTAGCCCCTTCAAATTCATATCTGGACTTCAAAGCATATCATTCTTCCCCCCTAATCTGGGACTGATTTAAACCTGGGACACCATGTTGGTGCAATTAATTATCAGGTACGTAGAACAGAAAACCAGCAGTAGTCTAGCCTGACAGCTCACAGTAAATTATTCCGCTGCTCTGTCGTTTGCTACATACTTTAGTCTGAGACTGTCATCATTTAAATAGTTTGTGGTGACGAGGAGCGTTGCAAAAAAACAATGTCATCATCGATTGGATCATCTCTAACCAATCACAGTATCAAAGCCAATTACGAATTTTCAAACCGTGTTCTGGCTCAGGCCAACCGATCGGTTTCTGGACCAATCAGAGACGACCGGGGAGGGACTCATTGCGGAAAAGATACTAACATCTGTAGGCGTGGCATAGCGTTTGGCTGAAGCAGTAGTCCGGACCTCGGGTAAGATTTGAATACTCTTTGCCTAGCCTAATATAGTGTAGCATAGCGTCTCTGAGTTCCCCAGAACTTAACACACAAAGCAGGACAAGCCAGGGCTGTCGATTAAACAGTCACAGATATTTGTCACTGAGTGACTGCTGCACTGGCCAAGTAATCCAAGCAGCAGGTCAAGGCTTGTCTTGCTGGGTAAGTGGAGGGTTAAATATGGCCTGACACATGAGATGTTCCAGAATAAACCACAAGCTCCCTGGCACGCCTCCAACAAGCATTTGTTAACAACACAGTTGCAATTTGTATCTCAAGAGTGCTGCCAGTCAGCGTGCAACACATAGATACACACAGATACGCTGGCTTTGCGGACACACACGTATGCAGGCACCAATTTAAGACCTGCAAGTGAACAGCATGCTTACTTCACCCACGTATGAGATTAGATACTGAGCTACAGTACAGCAGCCTCTCCTCTCCAGTACCTCTGCCTGCAACTTGCCTCAATTAATTAAATTGAACCCAAACAATTCTCTTTGGGAGGTTGAGAAAGATCTAGTCAGAGCCGAGCCAGCTGAAAGTCCTACAAGCAGTTGCAGGAGGAATGTTCTCTCCCAGCAGCAGCACAGAATGCCTAGTGCTGACTGGTCCCATGTAATCCTTCTATGTTCCATTTGGGAACATTCTTTGGGAAGGAGAAACAATAAGCATGCATTGCTTCCATACACGGGGCTCTGAACAATTATGGGCCGTGATTACATGATACTTTGCCTAAGTTCTAAATGGGACTCTATTCCCTACATAGTGCACAACTTTTTTTCCTCTGGGCCCTGATCAAAAGTAGTGCACTATATAGGAAATAGGGTGCCATTTGGCATGTACACTAAGTCAGCCCGTTGTGGGATCTGGGATGTGCTGCTTCACTCTTGCTGTGGTTTAAGAGCCTGTTAAAACAGACTCCCTCTAGTCTAGAAGCAAGGCAGCACATTTCTGGCACTGGTCACTTTGATCTCCAACTCAGCGCTGCAGAACACATTAACCTGAAAATGTGTTCCAACACAATTAACCTAAACACTCAGACGAGCCAACATCAGCAAAATACCAACATTTTATTTACGGTGGAAAAGGGTGAACTCTGACCCAAACTCAGGCATTCCTGAATCACCAGCAGCCAAGTATGATGCTCAGCTGTGGAGGTGATAGAATGCTGCACATCCCTACTAACATGTAGTGACTTTACTGTGACATTGATGAGTGGCCTCATATGCTCTGCCATGGAATTTACAACATTTACAATTATGCACATTATATTCATTCTATGTTCTAATTAGCCAATTATTACATTCCATACACAGCCATTACTGTTCATGTGAATCCAAACAATGTGGGTGACATCAAGTGGAGACTCCTTTCGCAATGTCAAGTTCTCCCACTATACCACCAATGTCAAGTTCTCCCACTATACCACCAGTGTCAAGTTCTCCCACTACTCCACCAATGTCAAGTTCACCCACTATGCTACCAGTGTCAAGTTCTCCCACTACGCCACCAATGTCAAGTTCTCCCACTACTCCACCAATGTCAAGTTCTCCCACTACGCCACCAGTGTCAAGTTCTCCCACTACGCCACCAATGTCAAGTTCTCCCACTACTCCACCAATGTCAAGTTCTCCCACTACGCCACCAGTGTCAAGTTCTCCCACTACGCCACCAATGTCAAGTTCACCCACTATACCACCAATGTCAAGTTCTCCCACTATACCACCAATGTCAAGTTCACCCACTATACCACCAATGTCAAGTTCTCCCACTATACCACCAATGTCAAGTTCTCCCACTATACCACCAATGTCAAGTTCCCCCACTATACCACCAATGTCAAGTTCTCCTACTACGCCACCAATGTCAAGTTCCCCCACTATACCACCAATGTCAAGTTCCCCCACTATACCACCAATGTCAAGTTCCCCCACTATACCACCAATGTCAAGTTCCCCCACTATACCACCAATGTCAAGTTCCCCCACTATACCACCAATGTCAAGTTCCCCCACTATACCTGTAACGGTGGTCCTCCTCCTCTTCAACCGAAAAGGAGGAGTATTGAGGGAACCAAGGCGCAGCGGGTTGTGAACACATAATATTTATTAAAGACAAGACGAAAACACGAACTTCACTATAAACTAACAAAACAACAAACGGAGTAGACAGACCTGAACGACGAACTTACATAAACACGAGAACGCACGAACAGGGAAAATAGCCTACACATAAAAATAACGATGTACAACACAAACCGAACAGTCCCGTATGGTGCGACAAACACTGACACAGGAGACAACCACCACAACGAACACTGTGAAATAACCTACCTAAAAATATCTCTCAATTAGAGGAACGCCAAACACCTGCCTCTAATTGAGAGCCATACCAGGCAACCCTTAAACCAACATAGAAACAGACAACATAGAATGCCCACCCAAACTCACGTCCTGACCAACTAACACATACAACAAACTAACAGAAATAGGTCAGGAACGTGACATAACCCCCCCCTTAAGGTGCGAACTCCGGGCGCACCAGCAGAAAGTCTAGGGGAGGGTCCGGGTGGGCATCTGACCACGGTGGTGGCTCAGGCTCTGGACGAGGTCCCCACCCCACCATAGTCAATCCCAGCTTACGTTTACCCCTTATCATGACCACCCTCTTATTTCCCCCACCTAATTTAAGGGGCAACACCAAGATAAAGGACAGCTCCGGGACAAGGTAGCTCAGGACAGAGAAATAGCTCAGGACAGAGGGATAGCTCAGGATAGAGAGGTAGCTCAGGATAAAGAGGTAGCTTAGGATAGAGGGGCAACTCCGGACTGAAAGGCAGCTCCGGACAGAGAGACAGCTCTGGACTGAGGGGCAGTTCTGGGTAAATAGCCGCTCTGGGCTAAGGGACAGCTCATGACTGGCTGCACGAGCTGCTGGCGACGCTGGCATGGCTGGCTGACGGCTCTGGACGCTCATGGCTGGCTGACGGCTCTGGACGCTCATGGCTGGCTGACGGCTCTGGACGCTCATGGCTCACTGACGGCTCTGGACGCTCATGGCTCGCTGACGGCTCTGGACGCTCATGGCTGGCTGACGGCTCTGGACGCTCATGGCTGGCTGACGGCTCTGGACGCTCATGGCTGGCTGACGGCTCTGGACGCTCATGGCTCGCTGACGGCTCTGGCAGATCCTGTCTGGTTGGCGGCTCTGGCAGATCCTGTCTGGTTGGCGGCTCTGGCAGATCCTGTCTGGTTGGCGGCTCTGGCAGATCCTGTCTGGTTGGCGGCTCTGGCAGATCCTGACTGACGACTGGCTCTAGCGGCTCCTGACTGACTATCGGCTCTGACGGCTCGGGACAGACGGGCGGCTCTAATGGCTCGGGACAGACGGATGGCTCAGACGGCGCTGGGGAGACGGATGGCTCAGACGGCGCTGGGGAGACGGATGGCTCAGATGGCGCTGCGGAGACGGATGGCTCAGACGGCGCTGCGGAGACGGATGGCTCTGGCTGATCCAGTCTGGCGGAAGGCTTTGGCTGCTCCTGTCTGGCGGAAGGCTCTAGCGGCTCCTGTCTGGCGGAAGGCTCTAGCGGCTCCTGTCTGGCGGAAGGCTCTGTAGGCTCATGGCAGACGGGCGGCTTTGCAGGCTCATGGCAGACGGGCGGCTTTGAAGGCTCAATACCGACGGGCCGTTCATGCGGCGCTTGGCAGACGGACAGTTCAGGCGCCGTTGGGCAGACGGCAGACTCTGGCCGGCTGAGACGCACTGTAGGCCTGGTACGTGGTGCCGGAACTGGAGGCACCGGACTGGAGACACGCACCTTCAGGCTAGTGCGGGGAGCAGGGACAGGGCACACTGACCTCTCAAAGCGCACTATAGGCCTGGTGCGTGGTACCGGCACTGGTGGCACCGGGCTGAGTGCACGCACCTCAGGACGAGTACGGGGAGAAGGAACAGTGCGTACAGGGCTCTGGAGACGCACAGGAGGCTTAGTGCGTGTTGTCGGAACTGGAGGCACCGAACTGGATACACGCACCATAGGAAAAGTGCGTGGAGGAGGAACAGGGCTCTGGAGACGCACTGGAAACCTGGTGCGTAGTGTAGGCACTGGTGGTACTGGGCTGGGGCGAAAAGGTAGCGCCGGAAATACCGGACCGTGCAGGCGTACTGGCTCTCTTGAGCATTGAGCCTGCCCAACCTTACCTGGTTGAATGCTCCCGGTCGCCCGACCAGTGCGGGGAGGTGGAATAACCCGCACCGGGCTATGTAGGCGAACCGGGGAAACCATGCGTAAGGCAGGTGCCATGTATGCCGGCCCGAGGAGACGCACTGGAGACCAGACGCGTTGAGCCGGCCTCATGACACCTGGCTCAATGCCCAATCTAGCCCTACCAGTGCGGGGAGGTGGAATAACCCGCACCGGGCTATGCACACGTACAGGAGACACCGTGCGCTCTACTGCGTAACACGGTGTCTGCCCGTACTCCCGCTCTCCACGGTTAGCCTGGTAAGTGGGCGCAGGTCTCCTACCTGCCCTTGGCCCACTACCTCTTAGCCCCCCCCCAAGAAATTTTTGGGTGGTACTCACGGGCTTTTCGGGCTTCCGTGCTAGACGCGTCCCCTCATAACTCCGGTTCCCTTCTCCGGTTGCCTCTGCTCTCCTCAGTGCCTCCAGCTGTTCCCATGGGAGGCGATCCCTTCCAGCCAGGATCTCCTCCCATGTGTAGCAACCTTTACCGTCCAATACATCGTCCCAAGTCCATTCCTCCTTCTTGCGCTGTCCCTTACTCCGTTTACACCGCTGCTTGATTCTGGATTGGTGGGTGGTTCTGTACCAGATAGGTCTGTATCGGTTTTGCACGTTTGTTATTTTGTAAGTTGTTTGTAGTGTTCACTTGTTCTTATAATTAAACATGTTGAGCACTGGCTACGCTGCATTTTGGTCCTCTCCTTCACCCCAGGAAGAAAACCTTTACAATACCACCAATGTCAAGTTCCCCCACTATACCACCAATGTCAAGTTCTCCCACTATACCACCAATGTCAAGTTCTCCCACTACGCCACCAATGTCAAGTTCTCCCACTATACCACCAATGTCAAGTTCTCCCACTATACCACCATTGTCAAGTTCTCCCACTACGCCACCAGTGTCAAGTTCTCCCACTACGCCACCAATGTCAAGTTCTCCTACTACGCCACCAGTGTCAAGTTCTCCCACTACGCCACCAATGTCAAGTTCTCCTACTACGCCACCAGTGTCAAGTTCTCCCACTACGCCACCAATGTCAAGTTCTCCTACTACGCCACCAGTGTCAAGTTCTCCCTCTATGCCACCAATGTCAAGTTCCCCCACTATGCCACCAATGTCAAGTTCTCCCTCTATGCCACCAATGTCAAGTTCCCCCACTATGCCACCAATGTCAAGTTCTCCCTCTATGCCACCAATGTCAAGTTCCCCCACTATGCCACCAATGTCAAGTTCTCCCTCTATGCCACCAATGTCAAGTTCCCCCACTATGCCACCAATGTCAAGTTCTCCCACTATGCCACCAATGTCAAGTTCCCCCACTATGCCACCAATGTCAAGTTCCCCCACTATGCCACCAATGTCAAGTTCCCCCACTATGCCACCAATGTCAAGTTCTCCCACTATACCACCAATGTCAAGTTCCCCCACTATGCCACCAATGTCAAGTTCTCCCACTATACCACCAATGTCAAGTTCTCCCACTATACCACCAATGTCAAGTTCCCCCACTATGCCACTCAACTGACTGAGTGGCTGCTTTTCCAAGCCTCTTACCTCACCATGTGTAAATATGCATCACTACAGTAATGAGCTCAGAGGCTATTAACCATATTGCTCATCTCTCTCTCCACACACTCCTACTCCTCTTCTCCTTTCAGCGTGCGTGCCAGCTGCTGAGTTCACAGAAAGATTTAAAAGGATAAAGCGTTGCACACAACGGAAGAGGCGGAGGGAGGGGGTGGGAGCGGGAGGTGAACCTGTGTCACCGGTGTGTCAACTTAACAACAGCCTAATAGAAACAGAAAGGAGGCTAAGCTAAGGAGGACTAGGCACCAGGCATGACAGTGCAGTTTACTAACCCAGTAATAGGGCTGCAGCACAGTTGCGTCACATGCGGTGTCGCTGGCGTGCTTAGACTTGTCCCTGATGGTGTGTGGTATGGGCTAAAACCCAGAGTCTGACTGCATGGTGATGGATGCCCTTGGACTCTGTGCTGTGAGAGCCAGTTATGTGGTTCGCATCCATCCTGCAGCCTCTTAGGACTGATGACTTACTACAGAGCAGACATGACAGACAGAGATGGACAGACAGACAGGACTGGGACGGAGGGCGCTCAAGGTACAGACAGTACATTCAGATCTGCAGCTTCTGTCCAACCAATGCCAACCCATGGACAACTCACATCAGATCAGCATACGTCCACTAATTACAGAGATCATTGTGTCCAGATCAGTTGAAGACACAACACTAGGGACAGGGTGTCCAGGTCAGTCAGGCTGGCAGCATCAGGACCAGTTAGTATAGTGACTACTGGTTGGTCAAGACCCTCCATCTTCAGCCCAGTTAACAGATCATGAAAGACCCTACGCCACCAGGGTTGTCAAAACCAGCCAGTGAACATCCATCCGTCCATTACGAAACAAGTCAGTTATTTGTTAACACTACCATTTAAGAGCACAGCTGGGGTGAGACACAGAGAAAGCGAGAGCTAGGTCATTGATTGATACTTTGGGGGGGAGGCAAATGAAAATCATATGGGCATCGTGTAACAGACTGCGCAGTGATCCCTGACAGGCTTGCCGGCAGCGCAGCGTTCGCGTGCCTCCAATGCGCGGGGGCTGGGGAAGAGGAATTGGAGCCTGTCAAAAAGCGCCCAGAGGTTGGAAAATTCTGTAAACAGCTAAACTTCTCACCAGCCCTACTCCGCCAGCCAGCCAGGCCTCCAGGGTCGGCATGCAGGCAGGCAGAAAGACGGACGTACAGACAGAGCCGATTCTAGAGGGCAGGCACTGCATGCTGGGAGAGCAAAGCAGAGCCAGCTGTGGAGCAGGGCCCATCTCTACGACCCCCAGCCTCACACACACACAGATGCACAAATGCCCGTACACACACACACACACACACACACACACACACACACACACACACACACACACACACACACACACACACACACACACACACACACACACACACACACACACACACACACACACACAGAGACAAACTCACACACACTATGCAAAGGTTTTAAGGCAACATGTCTTTATCTCAGTATAGTGGGCCAATCACAAGCTGGAAAAACATGCTTTAGAACTGCTTTACAAACACTGCATGTTCTAGCCAAAGGTACATAGAACCAAATAAATATATGGTTATTTTCCATCTCCATCTCCCTGCATCTACAGACTACAGCTCATGCTGCCAGTTCTTACAGACCAGGCCTGGGTTCAAATAGTATTTGTCTTCTGTCAAATACTTTCATTGAGCCTGCCTGAAGTGCCAGATTGGCGGGGCTTGCATTTTCCACGGGTTCCATTGAGCCAGGCAAGCTCTATCAAGCAGCTGAAAGTATTTGAAAATAAAGCGAATACACTTTGAACCCAGGGTCTGCTAATACAGGCTCTGATCCCCAGCGCCATAAAAGTCAAGTCCCTGTCCAGTTTTTATTTTGATGATTGTAGTTCTCAAAGATGATCTTATTTAAAAACATATAGCTCCATTATCTTTTCTACATACTTTATATCTGGTTTTAGTCGTTTAAGTTTACACTGAAAACTTTTTAACATCCTGAAAATGTGTTTTTAATAAAACTAAAAAACATATACAGTACCAGTCAAAAGTTTGGACACACCTACTCATTCAAGGGATTTTCTTTTACTATTTTCTACATTGTAGAATAATAGTGAAGACATCAAAACTATGGAATAATGTAGTAACCAAAAAAAAAATTACAAATCAAAATATACTTTAGATTTTTTAGGTCAGGTGATTGTGGAGGCCAGGTCATCTAATGCAGCACTTCATCACCCTCATTCTTGGACAAATAGCCCTTACACAAGATGGGATGCAAACCAGATGGGATGGCGTATCGCTGCAGAATGCTGTGGTAGCCATACTGGTTAAGTGTGCCTTGAATTCTAAATAAATCACAGTGTCACCAGCAAAGCACCCCCACACCTCCTCCTCCTTTCTTCACGGTGGGAACCACACATGCAGAGAGCATCCGTTTACCTACTCTGTGTCTCACAAAGACACGGCTGTTGGAACCAAAAATCTCAAATTTGGAATAATCAGACCAAAGGACAGATTTTCACCAGTCTAATGTCCATTGCTCGTGTTTCTTGGCCCAAGCAATACTGTACTTCTTAACCTCTCTTGGGCACGTGAGACGGTAGCGTCCCACCTCTTCAACAGCCAGTGAAACTGGTGGGCGCCAAATTCATATACAGAAATACTCATTATAAAAATTCAGAAAACAAAACATATTTTACATAGGTTTAAAGATGAACTGCTTGTGAATCCAACCACGGTGTCAGATTTTTTAAATGCTTTACGGCGAAAGCATACATTATGATTATGAGAACATAGCCCACTAAACAAATCATTACAAACAGTAGCCAGCCAGCTAGAACAGTTACACAATTTAGAAAAAGAGATAAAATGAATCCCTTACCTTTGATGATCTACATATGGTTGCAATCAGCAGACATTAATTTACTCAATAAATGTTATTTTTGTTCGATAAAGTATCTTTATACCCAAAAACCTCAGTTTTGTTCGCGCGTTTTCTTCAGTAATCCACAGGCTAAAACGCAGTAAAAACAGGAAGACAAAAAAATCCAAATTGTATCGGTAAAGTTCATAGAAACATGTCAAACGATGTTTATATTCAAACCTCAGGTTGTTTTTAGCCTAAATAATCAATAATATTTCAACCGGACAATAACGTTGTCAATATAAAATGTAAACAAGAAACGCACTCTCTCGGTCTTGCGCAGGAAAAAGCTCTGTGACACGGCAGGGTCCACTCATTCAGACTGCTCTTACTTCCTCATTTTTCAGAATACAAGCCTGAAACATGTTCTGAAGACTGTTGACATCTAGTGGAAGGCATAGAAACTGTATTTTGAGTCCTAAGTCAATGGATACTGTATTGGCATTGAATAGAAAACTACAAAACCAAAAAATAAATACTTCCTGAATGGATTTTTCTCAGGTTTTTGCCTGCCAAATCAGTTCTGTTATACTCACAGACACTATTTTAACAGTTTTGGAAACTTTAGAGTGTTTTCTATCCAAATCTACCAGTTATATGCATATCATATATTCTGGGCCCGAGATGCAGGCAGTTTAATTTGGGCATGCATTTCATCCAAAATTCCGAATGCTGCCCCCTACCCTAGAGAAGTTAATGGTGTCCTTTAGTAGTGTTTTCTTTGCAGAAATTCGACCATGAAGGCCTGATTAATGCAGTCTCCTCTGAACAGTTGATGTTGAGACGTGTCTGTTACTGGAACTCTGTGAAGCATTTATTTGGGCTACAATCTAAGTTGCAGTTAACACTAATGAACTTATCCTCTGCAGCAGAGGTAACTCTGTGTCTTAATTTCCTGTGGCGGTGCTCATGAGAGACTGTTTCAATATAGCGCTTGACGGTTTTTACGACTGCACTTGAAGAATCTTTCAAAGTTATGGAAATTTTCCAGATTGACTGACCTTCATGACTTAAAGTAATGATGAACTGTCGTTTCTCTTATTCTCTTATTTTAGCTGTTCTTGCCAGAATATGTACTTTGTCTTTTACCAAATAGGGCTATCTTCTGTATCCCACCCCTACCTTGTCACAACTCAACTGATTGGCTCAAACGCATTAAGAAGGAAATAAATCCCACAAATTAACTTTTAACAAGGCACACCTGTTCATTTAAATGCATTCCAGGTGACTACCTCATGAAGCTGGTTGAAAGAATGCCAAGAGTGTGCAAAGGTGAAATCAAGGCAAAGGGTGGCTACTTTGAAGAATCTAAAATATATTTTGATTGACTAAACACGTACGGTTTTGGTTACTACATGATTCCATATGTGTTATTTCATAGTTTTGTTGTCTTCACTATTATTCTACAATGCAGAAAATAGTACAAATAAAGAACAACCCTTGAATGAGTAGGTGTGTCCAAACTTTTGACTGGTACTGTATTTTGGAGTGGCGGCAACAATTCAGCAGAGGCAACCCGCCACTGCTAAATGGATATAGGGGAAACATTGATTCTGATGAGAGATAATGACTGTGGGAGAAATAAACCAAACTGCTGTGGTACTGTAAGATGTACGACACCATACTTTAGTGGCCCTTTTCAAGAACAATCTTCATGGTTAGCTAAGCTATCATAGTAAGGAGTGAAGAGAAGGGTCTCTGACTTACGTATGTGCCTGAGGGCTGACACGGAGGTAAGGACCCAGGGCTGAGGACAGGAGAGCCGGAGAGCTCGGGAAAGGGGTTGGGGATGGCTGGCAGAGAGGACGTCCGGAGCTGCTGCTCCTCTTCCTGCAGTCTCCTGAGAATCACAACATTCAGGGAGGACATTAACAAAGTGGGGGACAGACACACACAGACAGAGTGAAAAAGCTGTTATGAAGCAGATGAATGCAGATCATGAGAACACGAGGACAGTCTCCCCTAATATAAACCCAATGCTTTGTAGCTGAGTATGAATAATGAATAATCCACGGTTTCACAGTGAGGGAGAGACTTCTGCCGAGCCGAGGCCTCATGCCCATTTCTCTCTGATCACTGCACTGTGAGCTGATTCTTTCTGCCACACCACAGGAACACTGCCAGCGTTTGAGGAGCTACTAATTACATGCAATATTCATCAAACCATTATTTCATGCAGTTTCAAGAGGAAAGTGCCCATTTTATGACCCGCTGCAAGAGCAACAGCCTGTTCATTCACTGTCTGCCTGTCAATAAGAAACCGACTAGGGCTGCGCCCCCAACGGCACCCTATTATTCCATTTATAGTGATTTACTTTTGACCAGGGCTTATAGGGCTCTGGTCAAAAGTAGTACACTAGGTAGGGAATAGGGTGCCATTTGGGATGCAACCCCTGGCTGTCAATCAGAAAGAGACTAGAGGTTGGCTTGGCTTTATATGATGACTAGCATCTGAAGTGAACTGCAGCAGCCAGGCAGATAGCCATCATTAGCATCTCTCTACACTTTCTCCAAACCCAGGCGGGTAGGGGAGTTCAAAAGGAGAAGTGTTTGATGCAGTTCCATGTGAGTCAGGAGCAGGGTGCTATTCGGAGGTCAGGACTGTATCATTTCAATCTGACAGAATACACCAATGATACAGCTCATTACCAGCCAGTGCCAAACGTTCTCTAGGGATCCAAAATAATGGATGCTACAACTCTGACAGACCGTTTTAGATTCCATTAAGACCAGAGGTGAATAAAAGTTCCTCTCAGCTTATGGGAGCAGTTGACACCCTGTTTCTAGAATTAAAGAGAATTTTAACTTGGTCTCCCCCTCTGCTAAGCTATGTTAGGACAAGGGGAAAGTGACAGGGGGAGAATGGGTCACACAGAGATTGCGGCTAGGCAAAACTATGAACTATAATAAGCACATATACCTGTCCTCACAGAGAATACTGAGAACATGGTCCCTTGTTTAGATGTACATTGTTTAGATGGACCATGAGAACATGGTCCCTTGTTTCTGTACAGCACTTTGTGACAACAGCTGATGTAAGAAGGTCTTTATAAATACATTTGATTGATTGATAGAGGACTTTTATCTATCAGGTGTGGGTGTGTTGTGTGTGCTCACCAACAGCATGCCAGGCACACAACTGTGTCCAGTAAGTGCTGTGTGTGTGTGTGTGTGTGTGTGTGTGTGTGTGTGTGTGTGTGTGTGTGTGTGTGTGTGTGTGTGTGTGTGTGTGTGTGTGTGTGTGTGTGTGTGTGTGCCAACACAGTAGACATACCTGACGGCGAGGATGTGCATGGGCTGGGAGCGTCGGAGTCTCTGTTTGGGGGAGGTGGGGCTGTGCTGCAGCTCGCTGGCGGAGGTGTGGTTGTGGGGGGGCATGGGGGCGCTGCGGTGCACATGCACCTGGCCGTTGTGCTGCAGGAGGGGAACTGACTCAGACTGCACGCTGCTGCATGTGGAGTACAGGCTCTCGAACGAGGAGTTCATGTCATTCACCAGCGCCTCCAGGTCCACATCATCTTCTGTAGGGGGAGGAGGGAGAGACAAGGAGAGAGTGACAGGAGAAAGAGAGAGAGAGTCTGTGTGTGTGATATTCAGAGACAGACACAAAGTGTGTATGTATGTATGTGTGTGTGTGTGTTATATCATATGCACATCCCAAAAATCTCTTGTGCACCAGGTTGACCTCTACTGTTCACGTGCTTTATTCATGCATGTTGGTTACATGTGTAAGAATCTACTTCTCTCAATACTTCATGCACACCTGTCATCACCAACCAGTTTTGCAGTGTAGCTGCACGCACACAAAAACCCTAACATGACGTAGCTTAATCATCATTACCAACCTGTCAGGCAGTGAAGCTAATTCACCTGTTGAAACACTCCCTACGTTAACTACATGTTCATGTTATCAAGGCTCTCTGTATCTCTGGGGAAGACTAGAGTAAAAGCCGAGACCTGTAGTCTCAATACTCCCATCCTTCAGCATAATCACTACTGGCCTCAGGGTAAGAGATCAAACCAGGCCATTGGTTAAGAGGCACAGAGGTCACTCCCAGTGAGCCAATGGTGGATGGAAGTTTTGACAGTTCAGAGTTATGTCCCAAATGGCACCCTATTTCCTATATAGTTCATAATGTAAGGAATAGGGTGCCATTTGGGACGTATTGTTAGTTTCATTACTGTGGGGGAGTGTCTGCAGGGCATGTCATCTCCTAATAATCATAATCTCTGAGACAATGGACAGCCAGTAATAGAAAACTACTGATATTTTCTCAAGTTTCCCCTTTAATTCCCCATTGCTATACTGCAGTTACCTATTTCACCACTAGATGCTGCTCAAACTCTACCATGCAATTCAGGGCTTTGGATGTCCACTTTGGCAATTAGAATGTTCTGCACTGTATGCTATTGTTACCTGGCTGGGCCGAGGTAAGTAGAAAGACCAAAGCAATTCTTCATTCATTTATTCTATGTTGTGGTTTTAATCAATCACTTTGAATGGTGAAATCCATAGCATGTGCAATAGGGCACACCACATTTTCTAAATGTTGCATCATGGCATCGATTTGCATACTATGGATTTGCAAGCCTAAATAGTATTAATCTACATTAATACTCTGAAGGCTTTTCGACCCAAATCTTATAATTCCTTCATAATGAACCATTGTACGCATTTTCAAATGTAAAGCATGTAACTATAGCCTAATATTCAAACAAATAATGAGCCATTGAGAACAGCCCCCAGTATCTCCCCACAGCCTATGCTGACCCAGTGATGCAGTTGCTCCCCCCCGCACCCGCCCCCCTCATACAGAGCTGCAGCTGACAGACAGGCAGACTAATCTATGCCTTTTGAGGAACCTTTCCTGAAAAGGTGTCCCCTAACCAGCTGTATCACAGGTGCCTAATCTGTCAGTATTAATAGTCAGTGAGCTAAGCCCCTTCTCTACAAGATCCTGGAGAGTTAAAGACACACGTAGGCTACAGAAGTGTACTGTACGGTCTAAAATAGCTTTGTGTTAGGTGAATAGTATTCAAGTGTTTTGTAACAAGATAACATAAAGTTACTTATACCTAAGTAGTCAGGCATGTCGTCTACATGCCGTTACATGTGGGGGTGAAACTCTAGAACGAAGATCCAATCCGATCAAGATATGTGTGGGCGTGGTTGGATAATTGCCATACTAGATTGTCAACAATAAGCTTATGGCCCAATTTATTAGCTAGAACCGTGACAGGCAAAAACTCACGCACACACAGACACACACCCAATGGGGCAACTGGGTCAGGATTATTTGTCTTTGACACTGTGTTTAGAAAATAGAAAAATTGCACTAGTGGAGCTTGGCAGAAGTTAAGGACATAAACATCTTTATTTATGCCCATCAAACAAGCAACAGTCACAGCAGACCTGGCCCTACAATATTACTGACATAAATTAGACACTCTTAAAATAGCATGAGAGCAGACAGCAGCGTTCATCAATTACCTTTGGCTCTGGAGCACGAGGACAACAAGGCAAGCCCAGACAGAGACAGGATGGGACAACAGGCAAAGCCAAGAATGGAATGGGGATGAAGCACATGGACAAGGCTAGCAGAGCCAGGGATTGAAGATTAAGATGGGATGGAAAGCGACAGGATGAGGATGAAGCATATGGACAACAAAGCGACCTTTCAGAGACTTTGGGTCGTTGAAAAGACTGTATAAGTCCCATGTAATATTATTATTAACAAGACAAGCACAGCCAGTGACAGGATGGTTATGAAGCACGAGGACAACAAGCATGATGGAACAGGATGCTTGGGTTCAGGAACAGCAGATGCTAGTGGGGCACAAGGCTAATAGCAGTCTGTCTGGAATAGAGCCAAGGTCAGGAGTAGAAGGTCTGGTCTGTCAGAAGGTAGATGCAGGGTCAGGGGAGCACATAAAGGTTTAGACACTTAAGCAATAAGGCACGAGGGGTGTGGTATATGGCCAATATACCATGCCTAAGGGATGTTCTTAGCACGACAAGTGCCTGGATACTTGGCTATACTGTATACCACAAACCCGAGGTGCCTAATTGCTATTATAAACTGGTTACCAACGTAATTAGAGTAAAAAAATAAATGTTTTGTCATTCCCGTGGTATACGGTCTGATATACCACGGCTGTCAGTCAAATCAGCATTCAGGGCTCGAACCACCCCGCTTATAATATCTAATAATAACTTCGAGTACTGTCTGTTATAGGGCACCTGCTCATGTTCTCAAATGATGTATCTTTTTTACATTTCAAGTAGTCCCTGAATTAGGCTAGAGAGACTGGACTGTCTAAATGATGTTGTGACCACAATTACATCTTGTCTTGCAGTGAGATCTACCAGGAAAAGGAATTCTAGGAAAAGGAATTCTACCAGGAAAAGGAATTCTAGGAAAAGGAATTCTACCGGGAAAAGGAATTATACAACTCCCTCCAGTGCCAGTGGCTAACACTAACCTGACATAAAATTGTCTCGTTAGTCTAGAGATCCGTCTCATGCAGAGGCAAGGAGAAAGAGAGAGAGAGGGCGCTGTTCAATTTCCTTAAATGGCTGTCATGCAATCTGAACGCTGAATACCTTATTAAGAGCAGTCGTCTCACTCTCTGATTAAATCAATCGGCAGAATTTACATTTTGGACTGAGAACATCTCATTCAGGTTTCAGGCTTATTTTGATATGACTGAATAATACATTAGAATATAATAGCCTCTTAGAAAAAAATATTAACTATTAAAACCATGACTTAAAAATAACAGATATTGGCATAAGATGGAGGGGATGTTGGAACGTAACTAACGGAATTACAGTTAACAAAAATGTATGCTTAATCCAGTATAAACTAAAGTATATAATTTATTATACAAGAGACAAAATTCCCAAATTCTACACCACAATGGCAGAGTCACAGAGTCATGTCTTAAGTGTAAAACTAATAATGACTCAGTAATCCATGCCTTCTGGGAATGTTATACATTCAAAAAGTTACGGGTGGAGTTAGAAAGTTGTCTGTCAGAAGAATTACAATATAAATGTACTTTAATCCGTCTGGCTGCATATTTCAAGACATGGTATATGAGGGTGCGGGGAGATACACGATGGTTTGGAGAATACTTTTCTCGTCAATCATCTTGAAAAAAACGTATACTTAAAACTGGAAATCAACCAATCCTCAATCGTTAACACAATGGAAAGGTCAAATGCTTTATTGTCTAAATGTTGAAAGGGCGTGGGCGACAGAGAGAAACAAAATGGTGCAGTCTGAGGCCATGTGGCGGAGAGTGATGTGGTTTCTGGAGATGGGGGTGTGAGCAGGTGGGTCGGTGAAGGATGATGTTTGTGTGTGTTTGAATGCTGTCGTTTCTATGTGTATGTTTTGTATTGTCAAAAACAAAAACTCATCGTACAAAAAACAATATTTACTTGTATAAAATAATATAATAGCCTACATACTATCCTGGGATCAAATGGTATTTGTTTTCTGTCAAAAACTTTAGTTGCGCTTGACTGAGGTTGCCTAGCACAATGGAACCAATGCAATAGTCCCAAAAGTGCAAACCCTGCCCATTCAAACGCTCAAAGTAGTTGAAAGAAAACAAATACTAATTGAACCCATGTCATACTCCTACTACAACTAAAAATATGCTCAGTCAGTCTAGAACAGGGTCAATCCAACTGTAACTCTGACAGCCCCTCACTGTCTCTCATTGAGACAACAACAAGTCACAGACAGATCCCTATTCAGGTTATTGTCTGTCTTATTCAGGGCCTGTCCTGTTTGTCTGTCCTGTTTGTATTCCCTATATAGAACACTACTTTTGACCAGAGGCCATAGGGCTCTGGTCAAAAGTAGAGCACTACATAGGAAATAGGGTGCATTACCTAGGCAATAGGGTGCATTACCTAGGCAATAGGGTTCATTACCTAGGCAATAGGGTGCATTACCTAGGCAATAGGGTGCCAGTTGGGACACACACTATGTCAGTACTGTAGGGGCCAAGCCAGGGCTGGCTGGTGGCGTAGCGGTTAGCATAAAGCCCTCCATCGCGACGGAATGGTTCCCCCACTCTCTCTCAGCATTCCAGCTTGTCTGCTTCAACAGCCGAAGCTTCCCTTTTCACTGTCTATTATTAATTTGTAAAAGGGAAAAGGCTGGCAAGCCCTGGTGATAACTCCATAAAAGCTGTTTGGGATGTTTCCGCTGTTTAGCAGACCATTATATGGACCAAATTCCATATGGCTTTTCTTTACAACCACTCAGTAATGTATGTATTCATTATAATCTTTCTATCTGAATTAATTATGAGTGGCGTCATCTCAACCAAATTTCCCCCCTGCCCTTTCCCAATGTACTCCTGCTACACACACACCTACTAAACTAAAGGGAAATAATATGTGTGATAGTTTAGTTATCAGGAGTTCGGGATAACAAATCAAAAAGTACTTTGGTAAAAGTGATGTGTTGACAACGTAGCCCAGTCCCTCTAACCAGCCACTGTCAATTAGCATTCAAATGTGTAGAAAACAAAGGGGAGCTGGCATGGCTGGGGTGGAAGTCGGGAAATGGCACAGCGTCCTTGGGATGTGACGAGGAGACCGGACGATATGAAGACAACACAGGAAAAAATGGCCCCCGTGAAAGGAATCAGCGGACCCATTCTTTCACGGTTCACACAGATACAGCCTTAACTGTACAGCGCGGTTCTACAGTGACTAGGACAATACTGGGACAATACGGAGTTCCAGTACACACCCACTGAGGACAGGAGGGGTGGAGAAGAAGCAAAGCAAAAATCAAAGCCCAATCAGAATGAGCAGAAGCCTGTTCTTGGGAAACACTTAATCAGTTTAAATCTGCGTATTTAATTTACATCAGCTACCATCATCTCAAAAGAACCCTCCTCACCACGTCTTTCATCTGAGGAATGCGTGATTGGATATTGCCTGTTCCAGATGTCATCAAAACCTGAGCGCCAGCCAGGGCTACAAGCCAGGGCCTATGACTCTCAACAAAGCATCATTTGTTTTAACCTTTATTTAACTAGGGAAGTCAGTTAAGAACAAATTCTTATTTACAATGATGGCCTACCGGGTTAACTGTCTTGTTCAGGGGAAGAATGACAGATTTGAACGGGGATTCAATCCAACAACCTTACCAGTTATTGGCCCAAAGCTCTAACCACTATGGTACCTGCCGCCCTAAAGGAATAACTTTTGGAACAGGACCTTGATACTTGAAATACAAGTTAACTTCTCAACTAGAAAGTGTATTATTGGAGCGCATCGGAACCATTGATAGGATTTATTACCTAGCAACTGTGCCTGCCTGGGTTTGGGGCTGGGGCAGACAAACCACACTTCCATCAGTCTTGTTTGTCCCAAATGGCACCCTATGGCCCATAGGGCTCTGGTAAAAAGTAGTACACTATATAGGGAAGAGGGTGCCATTTGGAGTACAGCCCTATGCTTCAGCCGTAGGTTATATTACTGTTTACCAGTAAACTACCAGAATGTTGGTATCTTTCAAGGATTTTATGTAATCAATCACAAGACATCTAGTGGCCGTGCACTTCAGATTATCACAGGTCTCTAATTATCTCAGGTGTCTAATTATCTTTTTTTGTCATTTAGCAGACACTTTCATCCAGAGCAATTTACAGTAGTGAGTGCATACATTTTCATACTGGTCCCCCGTGGGAAATGAACCCACAACCCTGTCACTGCAAGCGCCATGCTCTACCAACTGATGCACAAAGGACTCTGGCCTTACCACATCTAAAATTTATCAAATAATAAAATAAGATGACTTTAAAATAAAAAATACAATGAAAAAACTGTAAAACATTATCCTAAATTTAAACCATCAACTTAGTGAATACCATTGGTGTTTAATATGATGTTAAACACCAATGTTATCAGCATGAAATGTCCTGGTATACACCTTACACTGTATGTGGCCTGGAAACAAGGGCTCAGTCAATTTGTTGCTGTTGTCTTACAACTTCTGGCGCATTGACAATGTCGTTAAATATAAATTATACTGAACAAAAATATAAACGCAACATGCAACAATTCAAAGATTTTACTGAGTTACAGATCATATAAGGAAATCAGTCAATTGAAATAAATTCATTAGTCCCTAATCTATGGATTTCACATGAATGGGAATACAGATATGCATCTTTTGGTCACAGATACCTTAAAAAATATTGTATTTCTGTACATTCGGAATGCCTTCGATAAAATGCAATTGTGTTCATTCTCCGTAGCTTATGCCTGCCCATACCATAACCCCACCGCAACCATAGGGCACTCTGTTCACAACGTTGACATCAGAAAACCGCTCGCCCATACGACGCCAAACACATGGTCTGCAGTTATGAGGCCTGTTGGACGTACTTCCAAATTATGTAAAATGACGGAGGCAGCTTATGGTAGAGAAATTATTAACATTAAATTCTCTGGCAACAGCTCTGGTGGACATTCCTGCAGTCAGCATGCCAATTGCAAGCTCCCTCAAAACTTCAGACATCTGTGGCATTAAGTTGTGTGACAAAACTGCACATTTTAGAGTGGCCTTTTGTTGTCCCCAGCACAAGGTGCATATGTTTAATGATCATGCTGTTTAATCAGTTTCTTGTTATGCCACACCTGTTAGGTTGATTGATTATCTTGGCAGAGGACAAATCCTCATTAACAGGGATATACATTTGAGAGAAATAAGCTTTTGTGCAAATGTTTCTGTTGAGTGATCATATGTTAAAACTATGAAATAACGGACACATCATTTGAAAGATATGAAGTAGTATAAGCTAGGGCTGGGAATTGCCAGGTACCTCACGATATGATCACAATACTTAAGTGCTGATTCTATATGTATTGTGATTCGATACGGCGACAGGACAACGACCCTAAGCACACAGCCAAGACAACGTAGGAGTGGCGTAGGGACAAGTCTCTGAATGTCCTTGAGTGGCCCAGCCAGAGCCCAGACTTGAACCCAATCAAACATCTCTGGAGAAACCTGAAAATAGCTGTGCAGTGACGCTCCCCATCCAACCTGCCATCAGTCTTGTTCGTCCCAAATGGCACACTATGATCCATAGGGCTCTGGTCAAAAGTAGTACACTATATAGGGAAGAGGGTGCCATTTGGGACAGGATGTCATTTTGAGTACAGCCCTATGCTTCAGTCCTATGGTCCTATGGTTCAGCCCTATGCTTCAGCCTAGGTTTGCAAAGGGAGAGTATATTACTGGAAACTTTCTAAGTTTACCAGTAAACTACCAGAATGTTGGTATCTTTCAAGGATTTTATGGAATCTATCACAAGACATCTAGTGGCCATTTTGGGTACTTCAGATTATCACAGGTGTCTAATTATCTCTGGCCCTTTTAACATTATTCACTAAGTTAAGGCCTCATAGAAAGAAATCTAAATGAAGTGTTTGTGGTGGGGGGTGGGACCTGGAGAAGAATGCCTTGCCAGGCCTAGCCTAAACCCCTCCCTGGGCCTGTCGTGTCTGGATCACAACAACCCTGCTGAGGAGGGGCCCCTGAGATTCAGCCTCAGCCTATAGCTATGTATGTCCTCCATATTCAGTCCCAAATGGCTCTCTATTCCCTTAATAAGGCACTACTTTTGACCAGAGCCCTATGAGCCCTATAGTGCATTACATAGGGAATAGGGTGCCATTTGGGACGTAACCCCAGCCTCCTGAACTCCACCATGACCTATCCCCTTATGCAATAACTGAAGGCTGCATCGCGACTCTCCACACTTCTCCCAAAGTGTGAACTTGCACAATCCCCGTCAAGGATTTAAAAGCATTGCATTGGTGTAAAGATTGGCTGGAGAGGGAGTGCCCACCATTGTTCAATCCATGACAAGGAGTGGGGAGTGAGCAAGTGGGTGGAGAATGAGGATGAGATCCTGCTGCTCACAAACAGCCTAGTCAGGGTAGCAGCAGCAGTGGCTGTGTCCCAAATGGCACCCTATCCTTATAGTCCACTACTTTAGACCAAGGGCCACAGGTCACCTTATCCCCTAAATGGTGCACTACTTTTGACCAGAGCAGTGCCCATAAGGCTCCGGTCAAAAGTAGTGCACTAAATAGGAAATAGGGTGTCATTTGGGATGTAGGCAGCAGTGTTTATCTGATATCTCCTGCTAATCTCTCTCCCACCTGCCCAGCCCCACTCATGGGAATGTATGGGAGAGAGAGGAGGAACCAATCATTTTGAAGGGGAGCGTCCCATGAGGTTTCTTTAAGAATGGAGCCCAAACACATTATTCACTGCATACCACAGTTCTGTATGATAAAGATCTCATATTAACTCTTCAGCGACCAGACCGCACCTGGCCTTCAGTGTAGCCTATGTATGAACAAAGGAAATAGTAAGTAAAATAGTTAAAGCAACAACACTGAACTAAAGGCAGACTGCAAAGGCTGTGAAAGGCTGCAAAGGCAACGAATACTAGACTACTACTGGACTGGTTAATAGGACACAAGAAATGATGGCAAAACTACCACACCAGAGACTTAAAACCTTTAGTCCCATTAACAGCACAACACCATGATACACCCCCCCCCCCCCCCACACACACACACACACACACACACACACACACACACACACACACACACACACACACACACACACACACACACACACATACACACACACACACACACACACACACACACACACACAGTACCAGCGCAAAACACAAATAATCTTTCACCTCATTTCGGCCTAGTACTAATTCTCGCTACTGACGTACTTAATTATCTGCAAAAGGATTTAGCCATGTCAACAAAACTGCACCTTGACATCAAGACATTTCTTAACACAACAATGTTCTAACATCTCATAAGAACATGTCATAACATACCCAGGTCAATTTGTACAGTACATTTGTGTGTGTTGACAAATTATATCTGTCCTTTTAAAAGCAAACCTATAACAAACTGCTTCAATCCTTCTCATTCCTGAAATATCAAATTATCCAGGGTGCCGTTCCAACAAAAGACTGTTGTTCTTCCTGCCTAAGCACCAATAAGGTTTATGACAAACACACAAAGTAGGTCTTAGCCCTCAGCTCAATTAAAATCCTATAAGCACAAGTGTGGGTTTTGGGGAAAAAGAGATCGGAATTTCACAGAGGATTATAGCACTACAACAATGTCATAACACCAGAAATATGTTCCAGAAATATGTGTGAGCTTTGATGTCATAAACATTGTGCTATGGATTTAGGGATGAACATGAGTAATTGAGTACTCAAATACTGGAACTGATGTCAAAACTTGATCTTTAAACAGAGGCAAAAAAATATATTCTAATACTGTGTGGCGACAAAGCATTAGGCACGTCTCTCTCCATGCACACTCATCCACCAATTTGTGCTATTTCATTTATTTCATGGTGTGAATTGTTTTGTTTTGACTGGTACTGTATATGGGACAATTTAGCAATTAGAACTTGTTATCTGTAATCGTTATGATAAATTCGGCACTGTTGCACGCTGTTGGCAGATACAGTTGAAGTCGGAAGTTTACATACACCTTAGCCAAATACATTTAAACTCAGTTTTTCACAATTCCTGACATTTAATCCTAGTAAAAATTCCCTGTCTTTAGGTCAGTTAGGATCACCACTTTATTTTAAGAATGTGAAATCAGAATAATAGTAGAGAGAATGATTTATTTCAGCTTTTATTTCTTTCATCACATTCCCAGTGGGTCAGAAGTTTACATACACTCAATTAGTATTTGGTAGCATTGCCTTTAAATTGTTTAACTTGGGTCAAACGTTTTGGGTAGCCTTGCACAATAAGTTGGGTGAATTGTGGCCCATTCCTCCTGACAGATCTGGTGTAACTGAGTCAGATTTGTAGGCCTCCTTGCTTGGTGTCATTGTCCATTTGGAAGACCTATTTGCAACCAAGCTTTAACTTCCTGACTGATGTCTTGAGATGTTGCTTCAATATATCCACATCATTTTGCCCCCTCATGATGCCATCTATTTTGTGAAGTGCACCAGTCCCTCCTGCAGCAAAGCACCCCTACAACATGATGCTGCCACCCCGTGCTTCACGGTTGGGATGGTGTTCTTCGGCTTGCAAGCCTCCCCCTTTTTCCTCCAAACATAACAATGGTCATTATGGCCAAACAGTTCAATTTTTGTTTCCTCAGACCAGAGGACATTTCTCCAAACAGTAAAATCTTTGTCCCCATGTGCAGTTGCAAACCGTAGTCTGTCTTTTTTATGGCGGTTATGGAGCAGTGGCTTCTTCCTTGCTGAGCGGCCTTTCAGGTTATGTCGATATAGAACTCGTTTTTACTGTGGTTATAGATACATTTGTACCTGTTTCCTCCAGCATCTTCACAAGGTCCTTTGCTGTTGTTCTGGGATTGATTTAGACTTTTTGCACCAAAGTACGTTCATCTCTAGGAGACAGAACGCGTCTCCTTCCTGAGTGGTAGGACGGCTGCGTGGTCCCATGGTGTTTATACTTGCGTACTATTGTTTGTACAGATGAACGTGGTACCTTCAGGCGTTTGGAAATTGCTCCCAAGGATGAACCAGACTTGTGGAGGTCTACAATTGTTTTTCTGATGTCTTGGCTGATTTCTTTTGATTTTCCCATGATGTCAAGCAAAGAGGCACTGAGTTTCAAGGTAGGCCTTGAAATACATCCACAGCTACACCTCCAATTGACTCAAATTATGTAAATTAGCCTATCAGAAGCTTCTAAAGCCAAGACATTTTCTGGAATTTTCCAAGCTGTTTAAAGGCACAGTCAACTTAGTATATGTAAACTTCTGACCCACTGGAATTGTGATACAGGTAATTATAAGTGAAATAATCTGTCTGTAAACAATTGTTGGAAAAATGACTTGTGTCATGCACGAAGTAGATGTCCTGACCAATTTGCCAAAACTACAGTTTGTTAACAAGAAATTTGTGGAGTGGTTGAAAAACTAGTTTTAATGACTCCAACCTAAGTGTATGTAAACTTCCGACTTCAATTGTAAATTTGCAAAAAAAAATCCAGTGTGGGCCTTGTGTACTAAAGATATTGTTTGTCATTTATTTGATACTCAAACAGTTTTTAAAAATGTTAAATGCCCATCCCTATATGGATATTAGACAATGCGTTATCAAAGGGTCTATATTAATAATCTTGACCAATGTTGAAATGTATAGTTTCAACGGTCTAAACAATGAACAGTTGCCTTTCAAGTATACAATGTTTATCAATGCATTCCATGATTAATTAATGTATTCCCTCAATCTGATCTTGATATTATGGAGGGAGGGAGGTCTTTGCACATATTAAACATTTTGTGGCAAATATATTTTTTACAAAGCGTTCTTTTCTAGCATTCTTTTCTTTTTTTACCCTAACTCTCATATTATTATAGATCATTTGTGATGGAATCACTGTGAAAATTATTATCTGTTTCCCCATTCATAAATTCCAGTGCAGTGCTCTCCCTTGACAGTAAAAAAATGACAAATGTAATTTCTGCTCCATTTATTTCCACGACAGCACCAAGCTTTCTCATCCACTACCAGACAGTTCAAAAACCGTCAAACTTTACATCCCATGCTGGGGCAATATTGTGCGTAAATCTCATGCTCCGATTATCATGGATGAAATTTGTATAGCACAATTAGATTGAAAGCTTAATTATAATGGCACCCCATGTCTTTACAAATCTCCCTTTGAACTGATGAAATGTTTACAGCGGAAGAGCCCCAGAATATACATCCTAATCTGAATTTAACGAGCAACGGAGCCCTCTGCCATAAAATGCGTCAACAGTAACCCCCCCACCCATATCAAAGCGCGCGCGCATGCACACACAAACACTGAAAAGACACACACACAATTAAACTGGAATACAGAAAATGAGAAGCTCAAATCTCGGATCTGGGAATTAACAATGTGATAAGGAACGTCTGAAGCTGCAATTCCAATACAAATAGGCCACATTTCAGAACATAATCTTGTTAGTGACGTTAGTATTCTCAGAGCAAAAAACTGTGATTATTATTATTAAACAGTTGTCTTTGTTTTCTGAGGTCAATTATGCAGCCTCTAATATGTTACATCCTACTTCTGGAAATGTACTGACAGACCATCAACACTTACACCATATAACTAGTCTACATCTGTCAAATAATTTGAGCAGTGACACAATAATCAAATGAATATTTCCATGCCAATTTCTAAGTACTGACATTCTAAGAACACCAACCTTGATGGTTAGGAGAGTTCCGATTGGTTGACTTCTGGAAACTCGGCCCAATTAGATCTGCTGGTCTGTGATTGGAGGCTCGGTCTACATTGTCCTGCTGAGAAAAAAGCCAACATAGCAGTCATGCCAAAAACGTTTATTCACAACTTCAGCATCACATCAAAGTTTGTCTTTGTCTATCTAGTCTAACACGCAGAGGAACATTCATTTGGTTAAGACCGTATTGTATGCAGTATCAATCTGGTCAATCTTGAGGTTAAAAAAACAACACAATCTCATTGCAGTGCGTGTACGCCCAAGCGCGCGTGTGTGTGTATGTGTGTGTACAGGCCTATACTTGGCTCTCCTCCTGCCTTTCTAAACCAGAGCATCCCCTCAGAGCAGCGCGGGGCACTACCATGAAGAGGCCTCTTCTTCCACCCAAAGTTTTAGGCTGGATATGAGATTATGGCAAAGAGACTAATGAACTAGAACCAGCTTCTGGGTCGAGTAAGAAGACTTCAGTCAAGGCCTAGGTAGCAGTTAGCGTTGCAGTAAGCAGTTGTCTTCTTTCAAGGGCTTGGAAGCAGTTACTGTTGCAGTAAGCTGTTGTTTTCAGTCAAGGCCTAGTAAGCCGTTTTTATTTTTTAACTAGGCAAGTCAGTTAAGAACAAATTCTTATTTACAATGACGGCCTACCCCGGCCAAACCAGGACAATGCTGGGCCAATTGTGCACCGCCCTATGGGACTCCCAATCACAGCCGCTTGTGATACAGCCTGGACTCGAACCAAGGTCTGTAGTGATGCCTCTAGCACTGAGATGCAGTGCCTTAGACCACTGCGCCACTCGGGAGCCTCCCAGTTAGCGTTGCAGTAAGCAGTTGTCTTCAGTCGAGGCCTAGGAAGCAGTTACTGTGGCAGTAAGCAGTTGTCTTCAGTCGAGGCCTAGGAAGCAGTTACTGTGGCAGTAAGCAGTTGTCTTCAGTCGAGGCCTAGGAAGCCGTTACTGTGGCAGTAAGCAGTTGTCTTCAGTCGAGGCCTAGGAAGCCGTTACTGTGGCAGTAAGCTATTGCTAGCTAGTTTGTCCTAGGAGATGAACGCTGGGGTTGTTATTTTACCTGAAATGCATATGGTCCTTTTTTTGCTGGATCTTTGTAAAGTTTTGATCAGGAGTCATACAAAATCATGTGTTTATATACTCTGATGATTAATCCACAAATAAAAGGGAAAGCCTAGTTAGTTTTTAGTTAGTTATCGTTGATTAACTCTCCTCTTTCATCTTTCAAGCATGTATGCTTTGTATGCTTGTGAAAACCAATGAGAAGATTGCTGCGCGTATTTTAGCATTCGGCAACACAGGCACTCGTTGACGTGCATGGATAAAATGAGTGAATAACATGGACACGTTAATTTATATTGTAACACTTGCGCAGGAAACTCGTCCGGTCTGCTTTCCCTGTTAGTCCACAGCAGGAGGACTCGTTTTTCAGTCTATGGGATATTAATCCAGGCATTGAATGTGTTCAGTAGAACCATAGAATGTGTTCAGTAGAACGGTGTCCAGAGGAGATAGTACAGGTGTGAAAAGCGATCCGCCGGGTGAACCACAGCGTTGAAAGCCAATGTTCAGAGTTCTCCCCAGTGTTTATGCTAGTTGTTTTCTTTATAGCAACTTTGCTTTGTTCTGCCTCAGATGTAGGCCTAAACAGCGAGTAGCAGAGAACTTGATACGATTACAGGGCTTCCCACAGAAACACATGCTCCCAGAGAGCACTGTGTCTTCTTGGACAAAAACAATTAAAATAATAATAAATCACTACAAAATAAGTGTGGGAGATCCATAATGACAGCACTGATTGGAGCACTCACAGCATGCCGCGGGAACAGAATGTACTGTGGTGGACTTCTGTGTTTGGCTTGCTAGGATGCTCACACACACACACACACACACACACACACACACACACACACACACACACACACACACACACACACACACACACACACACACACACACACACACACACACACACACACACACACACACACACACACACGTCAAGACTAAGACCTCTTTTGATACGGCAGAAAAAGCTGTAGCTGTTATAATGCCTCAGTGAGAGAGGTAATATGATTTATGAAATGGTTTTGTTGTGAAATTGAAGAGGCTCGAACATTCTTTCATAATTTTGAACACTGGTTTTCATGGTCGACCCTCGGTAAGTATGATTCACAACTTGAAGGAGCCCACTTCAATAAATAAACTCTACACAATCTTAGTTAGGCCTCTGGCTTATTATAACAAGACGTGTAATAATAACCCTTCGAACTCAAACCAGTTTTTAATACGATCTAAATCAAATCACTGAGAAAAAGCAGCAGCAGTACAGTGGTGGCCCTCTCCAGTCTCTTCCTCCTGACTCCAAGCTAATCCCAGTGCAAAGTGTCTGGACATGGTCGACACCACCAGACTAGACAGGGCTAAAGGTCCAGCTACCAGAGTGTGACTGATCCCACCCACCCAGCCCCGACTGACTCCAGTGAGCCCCACCCAAATCTGCACGCTGGTATCATGCTCCCAAAGGTTTTAATGGGACTAAGACAACGTTTTGTTGGCTTCCACAGGATAATTATTGCCAAGTCCTCCAACAGTATTACTACTCTATTTTAACATGGGGTTGGAAACAAACACCTGCTCAATTCATACACTCTGAGAAGAAGCTATTGACCTAACCACTATATGTTGGGTTTAGAGCGGTAAATAAAGTACAACTACAACACTTTGTTTTAGTGATGCTATCTCAAAACATGGCCACCTACATTCTACACCATAGAAATAGAATTAATAGAATAATTCATATTTTTCTATGATCTACTCTGCCACAAACTCAAACGTAGGCTAGGGTTAGTACGTAGAGAGGGGTCATAGTAAAGTTGGGGGCAGGTTTATAAAAAGGGGCAGATATAAGGCAGATATGAGACCAGGACTAAGGTAGGGGCCAAGATAAGGTCAGGGTTAAGGGTTAAGGGTTAAGAACAGGGACAGTGGTATGGTTCAGGCTGAGGTTAGGGGTTTGAACAAGGTCAAGACAAGACCAATGTTAGGGTTGTGGTGTTGAAAGGGGAGTGCCTGACACAATAATCACACATGGGTTCTTTGTGGGGCCTTGCTAAGAAGAAGCACTGTTGTGTTGTGTGCGATAACAACTATTGATTTGCTGACAGTCCTCGTCAAGGCTAGTCTGTTAGAATAGAATGTTCTTAAACACCCCGAGAGCAATTTGAGTTCCTTATTAGCCTACATAATTAAGTAAAAAGATCAAGAGTTCAATTTGGACTTTCCACACTGTGCTGTCTCTTTGGAGACACACAGATTGAGAGGACGAGAATGAGAGTAGGTGTGGCCTATTATTTGTTTCCACAGTAATGGGTGGATATAGAATAGCCTAACAGCTGTTAAGTACAGTAGGCTACTGTACATCATTCCTGTATTGCTATCGTCCAGCACTAACACACCCAGTACACCCACTACAATATAAAATAAACACAGCCTCTTTCCACATGCAGGGCTACCTCACTGAACAAGTAGGGGCCTATTCATGTTTAGGCCTAGGTTCTATTCTGGTAGACGTATTCATAATACTCAACACTGGTTCACTTTCCTCAATAACTGATGGTGTGGTTTTGCATAGTGCATTACTAACTTTCATGAGGCATTTCCTAAATGTTAGCGCTCTATAAAACAAGCATAATCCTCACACTAAGGATCATTTAAATGCTACCTCACATTCCAGAAAAGGTCACAATTTCTCCCACCTTGATATTCCATTGCTCATTCTATTAAGTTCAAAAGTTACATTGTTTAACTCTCCTGAATAAAAACAATAACAATATGTGGTCCAATTGTCATAGTTACATTTCATTGCATGCTAACCTAAATACAAGTGCATGGATGTATTGTGGACTAGAGGCTAGGGTGAAATGGCCTACTCTACTGCTAGATGATGTCAAACTCCTAGTCTAGTAGCCTAATTCAGTAGGATACTTAGCCCTGCAACATCATGGTAAAGTCAAATACCAATTTAAATAGCAGATTTTATTGCTGTATGTTTATGTAGATAAGCCTACGGTTTCCATTGAGGTTTTTTTGGTAGAGAGAGAGAGGCTTTGAAACACTGAACTTCTTTTACAAGTCAGGGCACATTTGTCATGTAACCCACTAGATGCCTAAAATGCATCCTGATTCAACAAACGCAGCTCAACCCAAACCTTTCCTGTCGGTCAGTGTCTCAAAAATAAAGTAAAAGAACCAGATTTTTGAATCTCCCCATTTACTTCCAAGAAAAACCAGAACAAGAAAGCTTGACTTCCAGGAACAGAAAACCATATGCTTCTGCCAGAAAAATCCCCACTTCATTCACTCTAAAAACACCTATAAAACTCAAGGCGAAAAATTTACTGCTCTGCAAAGACTGATGTGTTTCAGGGAATAAGATCAGCTTTAATGGCTACAGCAGCGTGAAGCCAGAGCCTATGTCCCAAATGGCATGATATTCACTACATAGTGCACTTGTTTTGACCAGTGCCCTGGTCAAAAGTAGTGCACTACATGGGGGATAGGATGCCATTCGGGACACAAACAGAGTCAACATAGCTGCCGACCAAATGATAAACCTATAGCTAACCTATATATATATTTCTCTCTGCAGAACTTTGACTCATGCTTCTATGAGCAATGTTAAAATGTGCTGCTTCACATTGCCAAGCGTGTATTTAACCTGTCATTTCCATAGAGATTTTCCTTGTAATCGTATTCTAGGCAGTTCAATTCTTTGAATCGTTTAAAGCTGCAATATTTTACTTTTTGGGCGACCTAACCGAATTCACATAGAAATGTGAGTTATAGATCTATCATTCTCATTGAAAGCAAGTCTAAGAAGCGGCAGATCTACGTGCACTATTACTATGCATCCCTTGCTTAAATTTCGTTTTTGTGTCTTACTTTAGTTTTGTACACCAGCTTTAAACAGCTAAAAATATAATATTTTTGGTTATGGAAAATATATTTCACAGCCGTTTAGATGGTACAATGATTATCTACACTATACTTGCTTGTTTTGTCACAAACTGAAATTAGGCAAACTATTACCATTTTGGTAACACTTTACTTGACACCCAGTGTCATAACATGTTATGACACAGTCATAACTGACATAACTTGTCATAACCTGTCATAATATGGTTGTAACACTGTCATGACACATATTTACACCTGTTGTGACATATATTGCGTTATATTTTATGGCTGGTTATGACACCTACATAAAAGTGTCAAAACCCACATTTACTCAAATTAGTTTTTCCCTTTCAAGAAATTTCCTTTCGTTTGAAAGTTTGTTTCTTAAATCCTTAGTTGTTGTAATCAAATCAAATCAAGTTTATTTTATATAGCCCTTCGTACATCAGCTAATATCTCGAAGTGCTGTACAGAAACGTAATGAATGTAATGAATTCTTTACAGTCATGCTTTCTCATCATATTTTAAATAACACTGTCATGAAGCATTATGGCCATCCTGGGTCACTTGGACTAAGAAAATACACTTTATGACACTGTCAAGAAGCGTTATGAACATCATAATGCCAGATAATGCCATACATGCCCATATATTAGTCATCAGTCAAAAAGAGGGTGTCTTGTCCTGCTCCTGAAATCTGCTGCTGCATTCATTCCAGTCATCAGCAACACAGCATTGGGGTAGGTGCATGTCTGACATCAATATGTGCACAATTACAATCACTTAAAATGGTCAATAAAAAAAAATATATATATATAGCATAAACATAATGTTGACATGTAGGTTATGGTGTAATGGAATGTTTTGCCTTGTGTGGTAGGTTTTGACATACTGTATGTAGGTGTCATAACCAGCCATAAAATAACACAATATATGTCACAACAGGTGTAAATATGTGTCATGACAGTGTTATGACCATATTATAACAAGTTATGTCAGCTGTTATGTCATGGTCATGACATGGTTATGACCGTGTCATTACGTGTTATGATGCTGGGTGTCAAGTAAAGTGGTACCCTTTGTAGCAACCAGGAAATGGCGGAGCGATTTCTGCATAGTGCATCTTTAAATGTGACTTATTTTCTTCAGAGTTTAGGCTTGCACGGAATCCTATTTACATTTTACAGTCAGTATAAACTGAAACAGTAAGCCATCTTGACAAATGGAAACTACTTTAGCAAGTAGGCCAACCTCTGTTTCCAAGGAATATGCCTAGTCTATTCAGTACACTAAAACATTAAACTAACCACAATACTATTTAACACAGACTCTTGAGCTCAATACTAAGTCCACAGCTGTGTAGCAGCCATAGTCCGATGGTTCATTATTACATATTTACGAACCTCATTGCATTGGCTGTTTTCGAGTTGCGGACATATGTTACAATAGTCAGAGCAGCTCTGTGGCTTTGAACTCTAACACGTTTAACGGTGTGAAGCACCCTCAAAGCGCCTCATGCACAGGAGATGGTCTGAGTTTAGATTCCTGGAAGGCTGGATTAGGCTGTGATGGACCTATGATCTTGTTTCTACTATCATATTAAGCTCCTCAACCTGTAAAAGCATTTCACCTTTTGAGAGACCAGGTTGGACTGTTTACTAGGACAGTGGTTACAGGCGGACTAGAGCAGAGAGATCACCTGGAGAACATGGAGAACTTATGACCAACAGACAGACAGTTTCAAAATTGTTGCACTTGACTTGTTGCAAAGTTGTAAAAATTAGCTAGTATCTAGCAAGGCAGTAAGCTATGGAATGTATCCCCTCATATATAGGATCTTCTTAGGTAACATTATGAACGTTTTTGAGGATGTATTGAAATCAAGTGTATTTTGCTTGTGTAACAGGGTTGGTTATGTTTCCCCTTGACACTGCAGAAATATGTATTCAATGTTTATGTATTCCTATTGTTTGGTTGAATTTACATATTGATAGGTACTATACCATTGGTTATGCTTTCAGATAGCAGGAGATCATGAACGTAAATTCTTCCCAGTCTGATATTGACATGCAATTGGTAGGTCACGCCCTGAAATACTTTATTCTATTTCCATATTTACAATGTGTACGAGTTCATTACGTACATGTCTTGATGTATAAATGTGTACGGTGCCTGTTAGATATTGGGGGCATCCTGGGATGTGCTTTTGTATGTATTTGCTGTAAGAGCGAGTTAGCTAGCGTGCTCTAATTGTAACGGTAGGTTATTTCCATGCTAACAGGCAAGTCACAAATCTACAAGCATCAACATACAATTGTCCTGCACATCTAATGTGCTTCCTTGTGTCTGTCGTCAGGTACCTATATTTATTGTATTTTTTTTTGTTATTATGATGTTTGATTACAAAATACCCAGTCTGATATTGACATGCAAGCGAGGAATCACAAATCTACAGCCATCTAATGTGGTTTCTTGTGTCTATGGTCAGAATAAACACCAATCAACTGGGATCGCTGGCTGGAAAGTGCTTCCTTTAAAAAGCTTCCCCAGTGAAAAATGTCTGGCACCGCCAGTGAACCTTCACGTAACTGTCTCACAACTCGACAGACACTGTGACCCAAAGACCTATTAGAAGCAAACCAAGAGCGAGAACGCAATCCATGTGTCCATTAACTATTAAAGATCATAACCCTACACGTAGGCCTACATAAATTACAGTGGGGTCCCAAATTATTGGCACCCTTGATAAAGATGAGCAAAGAAAATAATAGAGAATAGAAAATAAATAATTAAAATACTGAGCTACATTGTATGTTCCAAAAAATGGGGACATTTTATTATGTTATACTAATTCAATTGCTCAGAGAAAGAGATTTTGTTAAACAAGTCATCAATTATGGGGGCAACATTTTTGACACCCCTAAAGATTCTTACAAATAAAGTAGTCAAAAGTGTTGTATTTGGTTCCATATTCCTAGCACGCAATGAATACGTCAAGCTTGTGATCTTTGACCCTTTATTACTCATCATTATTCACAATTCATTCAGGATTATCCGTAATCATGGTAGCATCCACATTAATGTAGAAGTGTTTAGAAACATTTTCTATTCTTATTTACAATAAAAGTGACTCCAAAATGAAACAATACATTATTTACCATTAATTTCTATTGGGCACAAAATTATCTGAAACACAACCAAAACAAACTGCAAATGTATCCAACAACTTTGTAGAGTCACAAGCTTGATGTAGTCATTGCTACTTTATTTAGAAGAATCTTTAGGCGTGTCAAAATTATTATTTGTTAAACAAAATCTTCTTATTTGAGCAATCGTATTAGTATAAAATAATATATTTTCTCCATACAATATAGTTTAGTATTTTAATTATTTATTTTTAACAGTCATTTTTGCTCATCTTTATCAAGGGTGTCAATCATTTCAAACCCCACTGTATGTACTGCACTATTATATACTGTACCATCTTTGATGACAGAAGTCTATCGATCCATCACTGACTGACCCAACATGGAAACATGATGCGACCCTCCAGATCTACCAAACAAAGAAAAACCAGACTTCTGTTCATTAGGGCACGCAACGTAAAACGCTTGAAAACTTTTTGCAACAGAAAATTAAACGTTCGTGTACAGACCCTCCCTGTTTCTGACCATTTTCTTCTGATTGGTGACTAATGAACATGACACAGAAGATACAGTTCTCCTTCACTGGCATCCCAGACCATAAGCACAAACTCATAACAGGATTACAAACACCTGACCTTTCACACAGTGTTTAATTGAAAGTAGAGCTGGGACGATAAACAGGAAATGATCCATCACTTTTGCTGATATCGTTCATTACTATAAGTAGCCTATACTACTAAATGTGAAGTTTGAAATTAAATAAGGTTCCTAATATGGATGATTTTTAATTGGACAATTTCCATCAAATTAGTAGTAGTAGTTTAAAGGATTTTAAATAAATAAATGTATAGTTCTATTTATTGTTATTATTGCGATATGGATTTTGGTCCATATTCCCCAGCTCTAATTGAAAGTACAAAAACTGAGACAATTCCATCCATATAACATCCAGTTCAATAGTCCTACCTTGGAGTGCTGTGGCAAACCTCCAGTCAGTTCACCCAGCTCTCTCTCCAACACCGCCTTGGAGCTGAGCCCAGAATCCCAGAACATTTACTAGTTATATAACCCCAGGATAAAGAAGCTGTTTCTGCCCATTATTTACCAATTAAAAAACGGACAGTGTGAATGAGCCCGTCGAGGAAGAGATCAGATGCATAGAATAGCTACTTCTAGGAACTGTTAAGCTAGTTGAGATACTTTGTGTTTAGCTGCATGACTAAACGAGTGTGTCTGATACTAGAAAAGTGGACATAGCCTATTCATATTCTATTCTTTAGCCTGAACCACAATGAAAGCCCAAGGGAGAGGGTGGGTGGTGGATGACAAGCTAAAATCCCCACAGCACAGGCTTCCTAAATAGCACTTTAGGGCTGGATGGGTTGAACTCTCCTCTACAGGGGAAGTGACCAGGCTGATTGATAGTCTATTTCCCACTGGACTGGGGTTGAACTGCTGCACGTGGAAACAAACAATGTAAAAAATAAAAAATGAAACCCCCTCAAAACAATCCGGTTAATCCGTTGATTGAGACCACTGTTGACGGTCTTACGTCGGGTCCAGATTCCCCATGCACCATGTGAATTACCATCAATGTATTCAGCCCAAAAGAATGTGCGTCCATGCCACTGCCATTCATTGGCTCTTCTGTTTTCATTCATGCTCTGCCACTAAATCTATTGGCCATGACAGGTACATTCACAGCAAGGTTTTTTTTCTACAGCCCAGCTGAGAGTGTGGGGCTCTGGTTTTTACTTCTCTCTCCCGCCTTCCCTCAGCTCTGGCTCTGGGGTGAGGGAGGGCTTATAGCAGGGGAACTGGGAGTGTTTAAACAGTCTTTTCCTAACCACTCCATGTATAGTTTTATATACAGTTCCATATGTTAGATGCATATAGAGTGTTTTATTATTTTTATGTTTATGACTTGTGTAAATAAGAGTTACAAATCCCAAATGGTGCTGCTTCAGCAAACACTAGAATATTACCACAGCTAATAAAGAGCTTATAAAATATGGCAGACCTGGGTTCAAATAGTATTTGAAATCCTTTTAACACTTTAGCTGTGCTTGCCTTGTGAAAAAGTACCAATGGAATACTCACAAAAGTGAAAACCCCGCCCAACTGGCACTGCAGCCAGGCTCAAGTAAACGCTCAAAGTTACTGAAAGAAAACAAATCATATTTGAAGCTAGGTCTGATAGATGGTGTGGTTAAACTATGGTCTAAGCCAATAGTTAACAGAAAACATCACAGTAGTAAATGAGAGCAATTGTAACATTCGTAATTGCTATTCCAAATTAATTGATATCTTTGACATATTAAAACATTTGAAATCTACACATGAACACTTAAGAACAAAGACAAAGAGGTAATTTTACTGAAATATAGATGGTACAAAACATTTAGTAAAATACATGTATTATTTACCTGATAATTTGGATGGTGTAGAAAATAATCTGGACATCCGGCTACAGCCATGTTATGGAGCTATTTCTCAATCTCTGTTCTTTGGGTTTTCCCATTCACTTTTGATAGATGATGCAAGACCTGGAAAAGAAAACAGGAGATATTAATGAAACTACACATGCAAAAATGTAGCTAAAGCATCCACAGTAAAAACGTTTTTGATGATCTTTTACAATTATTTTTACTGCATCAAGGATAGCATACACATACGTTTTGGGTTAACATCCTTCTTCAGTGTGTAGCTTCATGACGGACGTTAATTAAGCTAAAATGCTTCAGAACAGTGGAGACTAATATAGCACAGAGCACATCTTAACTCACATAAACTCAGCAAAAAAAGAAACGTCCTCTCACTGTCAACTGCATTTATTTTCAGCAAACTTAACATGTGTAAATATTTGTATGAACATAACAAGATTCAACAACTGAGACATAAACTGAACAAGTTCCACAGACATGTGACTAACAGAAATTGAATAATGTGTCCCTGAACAAAGGGGGGGTCAAAATCAAAAGTAACAGTCAGTATCTGGTGTGGCCACCAGCTGCATTAAGTACTGCAGTGCATCTCCTCCTCATGGACTGCACCAGACTTGCCAGTTCTTGCTGTGAGATGTTACCCCACTCTTCCACTAAGGCACCTGCAAGTTCCCGGACATCCCGGTCATCCCGGACATCCCGATCCAACAGGTCCCAGACGTGCTCAATGGGATTGAGATGCGGGCTTTTCGCTGGCCATGGCAGAACACTTGCAGTTGCCTTGCAGGAAATCACGCACAGAACGAGCAGTATGGCTGGTGGCATTGTCATGCTGGAGGGTCATGTCAGGATGAGCTTGCAGGAAGGGTACCACATGAGGGAGGAGGATGTCTTCCCTGTAACGCACAGTGTTGAGATTGCCTGCAATGACAACAAGCGCAGTCCGATGATGCTGTGACACACCGCCCCAGACTATGACTGACCCTCCACCTCCAAATCGATCCCGCTCCAGAGCACAGGCCTCGGTGTAACGCTCATTCCTTCGACGATAAACGTGAATCCGACCATCACCGCTGGTGAGACAAAACCGTGACTCGTCAGTGAAGAGCACTTTTTGCCAGTCCTGTCTGGTCCAGCGACGGTGAGTTTGTGCACATAGGCGACGTTGTTGCCGGTGATGTCTGGTGAGGACCTGCCTTACAACAGGCCTACAAGCCCTCAGTCCAGCCTCTCTCAGCCTATAGTGAACAGTCTGAGCACTGATGGAGGGATTGTGCGTTCCTGGTGTAACTCGGGCTGTTGTTGTTGCCATCCTGTACCTGTCCTGCAGGTGTGATGTTAGGATGTACCGATCCTGTGCAGGTGTTCTTACACGTGGTCTGCCACTGCGAGGACGATCAGCTGTCCGTCCTGTCTCCCTGTAGTGCCGTCTTAGGCGTCTCACAGTACAGACATTGCAATTTATTGCCCTGGCCACATCTGCAGTCCTCATGCCTCCTTGCAGCATGCCTAAGGCATGTTCACGCAGATGAGCAGGGACCCTGGGCATCTTTCTTTTGGTGTTTTTCAGAGTCAGTAGAAAGGCCTCTTTAGTGTCCTAAGTTAATTGCCTATCGTCTGTAAGCTGTTAGTGTCTTAACAACCATTCCACAGGTGCATGTTCATTATTTGTTTGTGGTTCATTGAACAAGCATGGGAAACAGTGTTTAAACCCTTTACAATGAAGATCTGTGAAGTTACTTGGATTTTTACGAATTATCTTTGAAAGACAGGGTCCTGAAAAAGGGACATTTCTTTTTTTGCTGAGTGTAGTTCTACAGGTCAGTAAACACTAGCCTAAACAGTAAACAGCTTCTAGCAGCAAACAACTCTCAGGTCTTAGTTAAAGGCTATGATATGATTGTTCAAAAGTTCTAAGTTGAAACTACTGTACTCATGTGGTGTGTGGAAGGAAATTAAACCTACAGTGAACGTCCTCAAGAGGTTTATAGACTACAACTGGCCACCTTTATCACCTGGCCTGGTTGGTGGTGTTGATCAGAACCCAGATGAAAACAGATACAAAAAGGTAAAAGTTTGTGCAGATTAGATCATGTAGTATTTTGTTGCAACCACTGTCTGAGAATCCTGGTCAGTCAGACAAGATCACATTTAAAACTTATGAGAAACAGAAACAGCAACTGGCACAACAATGCTGTTATTCCAAGTCCTTCAGCCAATACTTTGCTGGTGCTTCCTGTGAGTGTTGACATGTAGCTAAAGCCTCGTCCAATCCCTGGGTCAAGACAGGAGAAAGTTCAACAACAAGTTGGACCTTTGGTCTATTTCTATCTTAAAGGCAGTATCCTATTAACCTATTGATAGCCTACATCTACAAATACAAACACTTGTAAACATTTCCCCTGAAATACAGGCCATATACATGACACAGTCATCAGCAGGCTTAGGCCTAGCACAGTTTCTCACTGAATGGAGCTGAATGCCCTTTTGGAGTCCCCCCCCCCCCCAACTCAAACCACAATTACCTTACAAAACGTTTTCATACATGTACAGTTAGACCAGAACCATAGATTTTGCGAGTTTTGACATATACACTGGGAGGACAAAACTTTAGGAACACCTTCCTAATATTGAGTTGCACCCCCTTTTGCCCTAAGAACAGCCTCAATTCGTTGGGGTATGGAATACAACGTGTTGAAAGCATTCCACAGGGATGCTGGCCCATGTTGACTCCAATGGTCCCCACAGTTGTGTCAAGTTGGCTGGATGTCCTTTGGGTGGTGGGCCATTCTTGATAAACACATGAAACGCGTGAAAAACGCAGCAGAATTGCGGTCAACCGCAAATCTGTTAACTGTTAAATGTATGTCTCAATTGACGCAAGGCTTAAAAATCCTTTAACCTGTCTCACATTTATATTGTCCAATGGGGCTATACATTTGGGTGAGTTCTCTCTCTCGCCTAAGTAGCCTCGTTTCACTGCCAAAAATAAAATTAAACCATCTAGTGTTCAGCAAAATAACAACACAATGTCAAATACAGGTAGCCTAGTCAAATAATTAACATCCAATCACATTAACCGTTACTCTCTCATGGGGAACCTTCACTCTTCAGACATTTAGAAACGAAACATGACAATTTGAAAAATAAGCCACAGGAGTTTTTTGAGCGAGAATAAAGACGACTTTCGAGTAGTAAGTCATGAATAAAAGCAACAGATACCATTAATAAGAAGGGGCTAGAAGCGTCTTATATGGTGAGTTACTGAGTGGCTAGGACAGGCAAGCCCCATACTATTGTGGAGGACTTAATTCGTCCTGCTGCCACGGATATGGCTGGGACAATGCTGGGGGAAAAGGCCAAAAAAACTATACAGACAATGCCTTCATCAAACAACACTGTTTCACGACGCATCAGTGACATGGCAGGAGATGTTTTGAAACAATTACTGCTTCGCACACAAGCCAGTGAATTATATGCATTACAGCTGGAGTCAACAGATGTCGCTGGCCTGGCACAGTTACTGGTATATGTCCTTTACATTTATGGGGGGTCAATTAAAGAAGACATCCTCTTCTGCAAACCACTGGAAACCAGGACATGAGATGATATGTTTAAAGTACTGGACAGCTTTGTGACATCAAATGGACTTTGGTGGTCAAGATGTGTTGGTATCTGTACTGATGGCGCAAAAGCCATGACAGGGCGACCTAGTGGAGTGGTAACGCGCGTTCAAGCAGTTGCTCCCAACGCCACTTGGGTATACTGCAACATCCACCGAGAGTCTCTTGCTGCCAAGGGAATGCCTGACAGCTTGAAAGACGTTTTGGACACAACAGTGAAAATGGTTAACTTTGTTAAAGCAAGGCCCCTGAACTCTTGTGTATTTTCTGCATTATGCAATGATAAAGGCAGCGATCATGTAATGCTTTTACAACATACAGAAGTGCGCTGGTTATCAAGGGGCAGAGTATTGACATGTTTTTTTAAAATTGAGAGACGAGCTTAACGTTTTCTTTACTGGCCATCATTTTCCCTTGTCTGACCTCTTGCATGATGATGAGTTTCTCACACGACTGGCCTATCTGGGTGATGTTTTTTCTCGCCTGAATGATCTGAATCTACGATTACAGGGACTCTCCGCAACTACAGTTGAAGTCGGAAGTTTACATACACTTAGGTTGGAGTCATTAAAAGTCGTTTTCAACCACTCCACAAATTTCTTGTTAACAAACTATAGTTTTGGCAAGTCAGTTAGGATATCTACTTCGTGCATGACACAAGTCATTTTTCCAACAATTGTTTAGACAGATTATTTCACCTATAATTACGTGTATCACAATTCTAGTGGGTCAGAAGTGTACATACACTAAGTTGACTGCCTTTAAACAGCTTGGAAAATTCCAGAAAATGTCTTGGATTTAGAAGCTTCTGATAGGCTAATTTACATCATTTGAGTCAATTGGAGGTGTACCTGTGGATATATTTCAAGGCCTGCCTTCAAACTCAGTGCCTCTTTGCTTGACATCATGGGAAAATCAAAAGAAATCAGCCAAGACCTCAGAAAACTAATTGTAGACCTCCACAAGTCTGATTCATCCTTGGGAGCAATTTCCAAACGCCTGAAAGTACCACGTTCATCTGTACAAACAATAGTACGTAAGTATAAACACCATGGGACCACACAGCCGTCATACCGCTCAGGAAGGAGATGCGTTCTGTCTCCTAGAGATGAATGTAATTTGGTGCGAAAAGTGCAAATCAATCCCAGAACAACAGCAAAGGACCTTGTGAAGATGCTGGAAGAAACAGGTACAGAAGTATCTATATCCACAGTAAAACGTGTCCTATATCAACATAATCTGAAAAGCCGCTCAGCAAGGAAGAAGCCACTGCTCAAAAACCTCCATAAAAAATCCAGACTACTGTTTGCAACTGCACATGTGGACAAAGATCATACTTTTTGGAGAAATGTCCTCTGGTCTGATGAAACAAAAATATAACTTATTGGCCATAATGACCATCGTTATGTTTGGAGGAAAAAGAGGGAGGCTTGCAAGCCGAAGAACACCATCCCAACCGTGAAGCACGGGGGTGGCAGCATCATGTTGTGGGGGTGCTTTGCTGCAGGAGGGACTGGTGCACTTCACAAAATAGATGGCATCATGAGGTAGGAAAATTAAGTGGATATATTGAAGCAACATCTCAAGACATCAGTCAGGAAGTTAAAGCTTGGTCGCAAATAGGTCTTCCAAATGGACAATGACCCCAAGCATACTTCCAAAGTTGTGGCAAAATGTCTTAAGGACAACAAAGTCAAGGTATTGGAGTGGCCATCACAAAGCCCTAACCTCAAACCTATAGAAAATTTGTGGGCAAAACTTAAAAACTGTGTGCAAGCAAGGAGGCCTACAAACCTGACTCAGTTACACCAGCTCTGTCAGGAGGAATGGGCCAAAATTCACCCAACTTATTGTGGGAAGCTTGTGGAAGGCTACCCGAAACGTTTGACCCAAGTTTAAATTGTTTAAGGCAATGCTACCAAATACTAATTGAGTGTATGTAAACTTCTGACCCACTGGGAATGTGATGAAAGCTGAAATAAATAATTCTCTACTATTATTCTGACATTGCACATTAAAATAAAATGGTGATCCTAACTGACCTAAAACAGGGAATTTTTTCAGGAATTGTGAAAAACTGAGTTTAAATGTATTTGGCTAAGGTGTATGTACTTCCGACTTCAACTGTATATTCAATGTGCGGCAGAAAATTGATGCTATGATTAAGAAATTGGAGCTCTTTTCTGTCTGCATTAACAAGGACAACACACAGGTCTTTCCATCACTGTATGATTTTTTGTGTGCAAATGAACTCAAGCTTACAGACAATGTCAAATGTGATATAGCGAAGCACCTGAGTGAGCAATTACGCAGGTACTTTCCCGAAACGGACGACACAAACAACTGGATTCGTTATCCCTTTCATGCCCTGCCTCCAGTCCACTTACCGATATCTGAACAAGAGAGCCTCATCAAAATTGCATCAAGCGGTTCTGTGAAAATGTTATTTAAATCAGAAGCCACTGCCAGATTTCTGCAAAGGGCTGCGCTCAGAGTTTCTTCCCTTGGCAAATCGCTCTGTTAAGACACTGATGCCCTTTGCAACCACGTACCTATGTGAGAGTGGATTCTCGGCCCTCACAAGCATGAAAACGAAATACAGGCACAGACTGTGTGTGGAAAATGATTTAAGACTGAGATTCTCTCCAATACAACCCAACATTGCAGAATTATGTGCATCCTTTCAAGCACACCCTTCTCATTAACCTGTGGTGAGTTATTCACATTTTTGATGAACAAATATGGTTTTATATGTATGATGGCTAAATAAAGAGCAAAAATATTGATTATTATTAGTGATGCACCGATATGACATTTTTGGTCGATACCGATATCTGATATTTAACATTTTAGCTGCCTTTTAAGCATTTTAGTACAGTTAAATAGTTAAGACACACACATGGACGCAGCGGTCTAAGGCAATGCATCTCAGTGCAAGAGGAGTGTCACGCCCTGACCTGAGATATGTTTTTCTATATATTTTGGTTAGGTCAGGGTGTGACTAGGGTGGGTACGCTTGTTTTTTATGTCTAGGGTTTTAGTATGTCTAGGTGTCTTTTATGTCTATGTTGGCCTGATATGGCTCCCAATCAGAGACAGCTGTTTATCGATGTCTCTGATTGGGGATCATATTTAAGTAGCCATTTTTCCTTGTTTGTGTTGTGGGATCTTGTCTACGTATAGTTGCCTTTGTGCACATTAGTAGCGTCACGTTTTGTTTGTGCTTTTGTTGTTTTTTTGTTTATGAGTTTCTCTTTATTAAATATGTGGAACTCTACTCACGCTGCACCTTGGTCTCCTCTTTACGACGAGCGTGACAAGGAGTCACTACAGTCCCTGATTCAAATCCAGGCTGTACCACATCCGGCCGTGATTGGGAGTCCCATAGGGCGGCTCACAATTGGCCCAGCGTTGTCTGGGTTTGGCCGTCAATGTAAATAAAAATGTGTTCTTAACTGACTTGCCTAGTTAAATAAAAGGTCACACACACACACCAAAAAGTTATTTTGTGTGCATTTACGTATGTCCCCATTACCAGTAAAACATTACCAAAACCTATATCTTTCAGTTACTTGCTGTGCTGTTTCATTGTTCATTTGTTCAGTCGTTTCATTCTCAACCAGGATTTCTATGGAACGCCGTTTGGGTCTTTTTGTGTCAAAAAATATACTATTTAACACGTCACATAAGTTTGTTGACCAATCAGGACCTGAATATGACTACACGTCACATAATAATTTAACGTGTTCATAAATGTTTTACGTAGTTATTACACATTGATTACACTATCACTCGTATTTCATATGTCACAACGATTCATCAATACGTATGCTATGATGCTGGTAAAGTTGCCTCGCGCACCTACAGTGCTGATCATAAAAGAAATGCTAGCTAGGTGTCATCATCTAAAATAACGGTGGTCAGACCGATCTATGTGAATCTAGCCACAATAAGGATTAGCCACAATAGTGGACTTTGCAGTTAGCCTTCAAAATATAAGTATGGCATAATTCTACTATTTGTATTAATTTGCATCACTGTCAATGACATACTTTTCTTTTGAAGGCAAACCGCAAATTCCACTATTGTGCCTAATCCTTATTGTGGCTAGCTTCACAACACATAGTCCGCTTGAGCCTCACTAGCCAGATGAAGCTAGCTGGCTGCTTATAACGTTGGCTTTGGGCAACAGGGTTGAGTAGCTAGCTATTTATTTTCATGAACCGAAGTTCAATTTCAATAGGTGAACAACAAGTGTCAACCTAGCTAATAATTACTCACAAGGATTCCTAAATCACTGGTAAGAATAATGAAAAGCACTGCAGTTTCTACTGGTCATTGTTTTCAGGCTGATTGTATTGGTGCTAGCTAGATACCAAGCTAAATCTAGCTACCCCAGAAGTTGCGGTCAAACAAATGATGTTTTATTATCAACGCGGTAATGTAAACACATCTTTTTTCTACAGCTTTGACAGTGCTACTGTATCTTTTTTTGACACGCAAAGACCCAAACGGCATTCCATAGTATGTATGTCGTGACGCTAATAGAGTGACGCTTTTACTGTGTAATTCCGGGAGGGCAACATCTGACAAATAGCGCACATGGTAGTGTGTACCGGTGCTCGACCAGTCGACGAAAGCCAACATCACCCACGACAGAGAACGGTTGATTGTCAAGGGCAATGAATTCCATTATCTTGGCTTTAATGGATCTCGCCTTTGAGTTGTCTCGCTGAAATGTGTTACTCTTTCAAATGACTGCTCGACTTGTTGACTGCTCAATCCACACAGCAGACATTGTGGGCTAGTTAAGGAATGCTGTGTTGCATGTATAGAGCAACATTACATCATCGTTATATAGGTATGCGTCAGCTTTGACATCAGTTTTGCAAATCGGCGTTAAACTAGACATCCGAACACATCCGATATGTTCACCGATATATCACGCATCCCTAATTATTACTATATTATTATTTGTGCCCTGGTTAAAAAAATAGCTCTTTGTCACTTCCCACGAGCTGGGTTGTGACAAAAACTCACACTCATTCTTATGTTTAATAAATGTATTGTATAGTGTGTATGGCAGACTACAATGATGGCAAAAAAACAACATTTGAGAGTGTGCTGACACTGGTTCTAGAGGGGGTACGCAGCTGGAGGTTGAATGTTTGAAGGGGTATGGGACTATAAAAAGTTTGGGAAACACTGATCTACACTAATTGAAGTGGATTTAACAAGTGACATCAATAATGGATCATAGCTTTTACCTGGTCAGTTTGTCATGGAAAGAGCAGGTGTTCCTGTTTTGTACACTCAATGTAGATGGCTCTGAGTGAGACCCTTTTGATGATATTTCAGAAATACTTCTATCAGGCTATTAATTGGTGTTTGGAGTTGCAGTAAGCCTAGACTGTCCCATGCCATGTAGTCATGGACTATTTTCAGGAATTATCAGGATTTTCAGGTTGCCTGGTAGTTACAGTGCTATTTCCCGTCCCATGGCCCTGCCTGATTACATAAGGAAGTAAAAGCTGGCCGCATGTTTCACAGCCAGCAGCAGCACCACTCCTACTCTTTCCTGCTCCACAACAAATTTAGAGGAAGCCCCCTGAAGGATGTCATGGTGGCCATAGATCATGTGGACCATCGTCAGACCCGAGAGAGAGAGACCTCCTTTTGTTAGTAGGTATCTGCGGTTAATTTATCAGCAGGGGAAATACAGTAGCACAGCATTTTCATTCAGTACCAGTTCTGCCTTCCACTCTCATCGGATAGAGAACTAGAGCCAGGCAGCCCCGGGCCATGATGCTGAGTGGAACTACCTGAACAGTTTGTGTTCCTTGAAAAAGATGTCTGTTCCACTGGGTCGCGGAGGCCCCTGCCACTAGCTTCAACAGAAAAGTAATGGGCAGATTCCATTAGCTTTGTTCCTCATGCTGCCTCTCTCTGAGATTGACAAACGAAGGTAGCAAAATCTTCTCCTCGGGTTCTGACTTACATAGAAAAACTTAGAGAAACAGACTTAGTAGGGTGAGGTAGCAGAGATTTCTTGGACATACATCATCGCCAAACTTCCACTAGGCAAACATTTCAATTAAAATATTGTTGTAGCCCAAACAATGATTTATAGTTTACAACAGTTCCTCCAAGTTCCTCAGAATTAAATAACTGTGTCATTTCAGCATTACAGTCCGCCAAACCTGATAACAAAATATGAATTATCCACAAAATAGAAAAAGCTGATTGGACATAAATTACATTAAAAGTTCTGAGCAACTGTCATCGTTTCCAATTTGTTGAGAAAGCACAGCATGAACAAAGTTTTTAACATGCAAATAATGATCCACTCATGAGTTTATCTACAATAAAGAGCTTGGCACTTGGATCAATAGAACCACTGAATGGGATCACTTGTAATTAGTGTGTGTGTATGGGTGTGTGTCCTCTGTGTGTGTGCTCTGTGTGTACGCACCGTGCTTTGAACTGCTATGTGTGTCTCAGTCCCGGTCTGTGTGTGTGTAGCCCCACCGATTTATAATTCATAGTGTACTGTACGGGTGATCTTGAGAACACAAGAAACATTGATCTCTTGCCCCTCGCCTATGACACTTAACAGTAAAGCCCTCATCATAAAGCTGGTCTGAGAGGAGAGGCACAAAAGGCATACCTATGTGTGATAAACACTCTTTGCTGTGAGATATGGCTGGAAGGGCTTTCCTCCATGAATAAAACCAGAACATTCTAGTGTGTTCTTATGACACGTGCCTTGGGGGTTACTTGCCATAATTGGACAAATTGACAAAAAACATATACCTATGTTTAATCATTCCTTTTCAGAATCAAAGTCATTCTGTGGGGGGGGGGGGGGGCCTTTGATTTGACTCATTCCACTTGAACAGAATAGTGAAATATGATTAACTGTGACCTTAACGGAGCAATTAGCCCCAAAGCATAGATCAACTAGAAAGGCTGGGGACTTCAGAGCACCGTGTGCCACTGGTACTGTACGCATCTGTACTAATTAGAGAGATTGTTGCTCAAGCTTGCATGAACGAAGAATGTAACTTCAAACAGAGCCTTAACAATGGACATCTTCATCGCAGCTAGGCTTAATTATTACAGCTGTGTGAGAGCGGAGAGAGAGAGAGCATGCTAACTTTTAGCCTTAACTATTCAAGTAAGGGGTTCTCCTTCTCCACTGGGCTCTTATTCAACAAGACAAATTTCCTCTGTCTGCTTGTGGGATTTCAAGTCAACATTTCTCCATGCCAGGGAGGGAGGGAGGGGTGCAGTCAGAGGTTTGAGGTCTATTCCTCGGGCTATGCTCATGTTTCTCTTGCAGTTAACTCGTTCTGTTGTCTTTGCCGGTCTAGTCACACAGAGCTAAAGAACAACGGTAGGTCTATACTGTACGTGACGGTACAACTATGTTGTGACAATCAATGTCATCTTAACATACGGTGGAAAAGGGGCACCTAACAACAACAAAGCTACTAGACTGTACTTGGTCCTTGACGTTATGATGAGGGCTGACTGCCTGCATTTCATTGGGATTCATTCTTCATGTGCTATATTGGAACTAGAGGTCGACCGATTAATCGGAATGGGCGATTAATTAGGGCCGATTTCGTTTTCATAACAATCGGTAATCGGCATTTTTGGATGCCGATTATGGCCGATTACATTGCACTCCACGAGGAGACTGCGTGGCAGGCTGACCACCTGTTACGTGAGTGCAGCAAGGAGCTAAGGTAAGTTGCTAGCTAGCATTAAACGTATCTTATAAAAAACAATCAACCTTAACATAATCACTAGTTAACTACACATGGTTTTGATATTACTAGTTTATCCAGCTTGTCCTGTGTTGCATATAATCGATGCGGTGCCTGTTAATTTATCATCATATCACAGCCTACTTCGCCAAACGGGTGATGCATTCGCGAAAAAAGCACTGTTGTTGAACCAATGTGTACTTAACCATAAACATCAATGCCTTTCTTAAAATCAATACACAAGTATATATTTTTAATCCTGCATATTTAGTTAATATTGCCTGCTAACATGAATTTCTTTTAACTAGGGAAATTGTGTCACTTCTCTTGCGTTCTGTGCAAGCAGAGTCAGGGTATATGCAGCAGTTTGGGCTGCCTGGCTCGTTGCGAACTGTGTGAAGACCATTTCTTCCTAACAAAGACCGTAATTAATTTGCCAGAATTGTACAGAATTATGACATAACATTGAAGGTTCTGCAATGTAACAGCAATATTTAGACATAGGGATGCCACCCGTTAGATAAAATACTGTTCCGTATTTCACTGAAAGAATAAACGTTTTGTTTTCGAAATGATCGTTTCCGGATTTGACCATATTAATGACCAAAGGCTTGTATTTCTGTGTTTATTATATTATAGTCTATAATTTGATATTTGATAGAGCAGTCTGACTGAGTGGAGGTAGGCAGCAGCAGGCTCGTAAGCATTCATTCAAAAAGCACTTTCCTGCATTTGCCAGCAGCTCTTCGCTGTGCTTCAAGCATTGCGCTGTTCACGCCTATCAACTCCCGAGATTAGGCTGGCAATACTATAGTGCCTATAAGAACATCCAATAGTCAAAGGTATATGGAATACAAATGGTATAGAGAGAAATAGTCCTATAATTCCTATAATAACTACAACCTAAAACTTCTTACCTGTGAATATTGAAGACTCATGTTAAAAGGAACCACCAGCTTTCATATGTTCTCATGTTCTGAGCAAGGAACTTAAACGTTAGCTTTTTAAATGGCAAATATTGCACTTTTACTTTCTTCTCCAACACTTTGTTTTTGCATTATTTAAACCAAATTGAACATGTTTCATTATTTATTTGAGACCAAATCGATTTTATTGATGTATTATATTTAAGTTAAAATAAAAGTGTACATTCAGTATTGTTGTAATTGTCATTATTACAAAAATATATATACAGTATATAAAAAATTGGACGATTTAAAATCGGTATTGGCGTTGAAAAATCATAATCGGTCGACCTCTAATTGGAACTATGCAGTAGTCCTACTGTGGCAGGCTCTGGGATGGCTTGCTTGCTTTGCTTGGTCATTACGGTACAGTAACAAGTTCATGTGTGCTGATTCTTTACGTTCTAGATTTCAACCACACATTGACAGTCATACGGTGGTGGGATGGCTTGGTTTGCTTAGTACAATACAGTAAGAACTTCATGTGTGCTTACACTGAGGGGAAAGCTTTAATATCCTGCAGTGATTAGCACCAGAACAGAGGCAAAGCCCAGGCTTGGGTTCACCATGAGCGCTGGCTATTTAAAGTAAAGCCTAATTGAAACTGAACCAACATTTCCCTGAAGAGATCTCCTCTTTTGCATGTCGCTGCTGGTTTTAAGGTCCAGGCTGTGATCAGAGATGGGTGTTATGGAGACTTTAGCCGCCACACTAACTGCTTGGTCAGTCAGTGACTGTTATTCCATGCATGATGGAATCTCTCTTGGTTAACAAGCTTCTTAATCGAGCACAGATTTACAAACAGTGTCGTCAACATCATTGCTTCCATTAACACGGACTGAATGAAGGAATGGAACACCAAATAATTTCATTAAGACCTACACTGGTATCAAGGTAAAAAATATGTACAAATGCCTCCATCTACAAACACCCTAACGATATGCATAACATAAGGCTAAACTTAACATAGGGTAAACAGAACAGTTTAAAATAGATACTTGAGCAAATTGAATGTAATATATGGTCCTAAACAAGTGCCTAAACTTCAGGGAAGTAGAAAACTGCTAACACATTCTCTTGAATAGACCTACATTCCATTAAATACAGTGTGAGTGGGAAATATTACACTTTTAACCTCATCTTTCTGGGCCAAATAATTGAAGTGAAGCAGAAATCTATAAAGTTCTTATGGCTCAGGCTGCCAGATATTTCCTTGTGAATGGAATTGGTGGGTTGGGTTCTCTGGGACCTGCCTGTGTTCCCTCCTCTCCTCACACTGCCCAACTGCATAGCACTCACAGGGCTATACATTCCCCTCCCTTCCAAATTGGGGCACACTTCAAAATAGTAGGGCTATTTATAGTTCTGGCCATCCAGAATCATAACAGCAACCTGTGCAGCAGACTCGTACACAAGTCAGTCTAGTCATTACTACCCAGTATGTTTACAGCACTATGCATACTACCTGAGATATGTGAGGTAGGCCTGTGGACATTGGGGAAAACTTTGAAATGGGCATTTTGGCCTAGATGTGTAAACTTGAAATACAAACAGCTCACAGGTGTCTCTTACAGTCTGAGCCTTCGGACAAAAATAGTATGACTAAGATCAAACTGAAGATCAATTGAAGTTGAATTGCTTTCATGTCTTCTTTTTTTAAAGAAACATTTATATGAAACAGCCTAACTCTGTCCTTCTGTCTTGAAAAACAGCTCAAGCACAGCCACTGATAGGGCTTGATTCTCAAATGCAAAGAATAATGGTGACCTCAAGGTCCATCAAAGGATAAAGGATTAATACTACTACGCATTGAAAGCCACATGCTGGGTGGTAACCCTCAAGAGCGTGACAATCTTCTAGTGGCATTGTTTCTCCAAACAAAACAAAAAGCTTCACTATATGTTGAACAAACAGTAAACTACGCGACCCTGCATTCTGGCCCACCTTAAAGCCACAATCTGTGTTTCAGCCCATTGATTGAACAGCAGGAAATATCCCAGATTGTGCCTTAAAGAGCATACGTAGGCCAGCTTCCACCTGAGCAGGTGAGGCCCAGTCTTGCAGGCTGTTACGTTGCCTGCCTGCCTTACTGTCTACCTACCAACCCACTACACTGCCTGCCAAACTGCCAGCCTGCTACACTGCCTGCCTGCTACACTGCCTGCGACACTACACATCATCCCCTCCATACCACACCACATGATCGCTGGATGAAGCTCACTGCAGTCCTCTGGAATGCTGGGATCAAATTCTTTCCACATAGGCTATTGGATAAAAAAAGAGCAATGCCCTGAATGGTATGCACTGATTTGTAGGCCAAAGAGTGGTGATGAAAGAAGGCCCTCAGGCAGTGTGCGGGCCAGGGCATTGGAATGTGCAGCTCTGGCCTGTTCAGCTGTGGAGCTGAGCTGCTTGGGCTATGAGGGAAACGGGAGCTGGGCTGGAGGAGAGCTGGGGAGCTGAGCTGCCTGGGAGGGGAGCTGGGCTGAAGTAACAGGGAAGCTGGGGCTTGAGGGGTTGGGCTGGGGCTGGGACTCGGCTGGAGATGCTGGGGAGGGGAGCTGGGACTGCGGCCGGAGCCCCTCAGGGGTGTGTACTTAGTCCCCTCCCGTACTCCCTGTTCACCCAAGATTGCTTGGCCAAACACAACTCCAACACCATCATTAAGTTTGCTGACGACACAACAGTGGTAGGCCTGATCACCGACAACGATGAAACAACCTATAGGGAGGAGGTCAGAGACCTGGCAGTGTGGTGCCAGGACAACAACCTCTCCCTTAATGTGAGCAAGACAAAGGAGCTGATCGTGGACTACAGGAAAAGGCGGGCCGAACAGGCCTCCACTAACATCAACAGGGCTGTAGTGGAGCGGGTCGAGAGTTTCAAGTTCCTTCGCGTCTACATCACCAACGAACTATCATGATCCAAACACACCAAGACAGTCGTTAAGAGGGCATGACAACACCTTTTCCCACGCAGGAGACTGAAAAGACTTGGCATGGGTCCCCAGATCCTCAAAAAGTTCTACAGCTGCACCATCGAGAGCATCCTGACCGGTTGCAACACCGCCTGGTTTGGCAACTGCTCGGCATCTGACCGCAAGGCACTACAGAGGGTAGTGCGTATGGACCAAAACACCATTGGGGCCAAGCTTCCTGCCATCCAGGACCTATATACCAGGCGGTGTCCGAGGAAAACCCCAAAAATTGTCAGAGACTCCAGTCACCCAAGTCATAGACTGTTTTCTCTGCTACCGCACGCAAGCGGCACCGGAGCATCAAGTCTAGGACCAAAAGGCTCCTTAACAGCTTCCACCCCCAAGCCATAAGACTGCTGAATAATTAATCAAATGGCCACTGGACTATTTACATTGACATGCCCCCCCCATTTGTTTTGTACACTGCTGCTACTCACTGTTATTTATATATATGCATAGTCACTTCACCCCTACCTACATGTACAAATTACCTTGACTAACCTGTACCCCCGCAAATCGACTCAGTACCGGTACCCCCTATATATAGCCTTGTTATTGTTATTTTATTGTGTTACTTTTTATAATTTTTTACTTTAGTTTATTTGGTAAATATTTTCTTAACTCTTTCTTAAACTGTTAAGAACTTGTAAGTAAGCATTTCACGGTAAGGTCTACACATGTTGTATTCGGCGCAAGTGACAAATAACTTTTTATTTTATTTTATTTGAAGGACAAAGGGAAAACAGGTTTAGACATTTTTGCAAATGTATTACAAATAAAAAACAGAAATACCTTATTTACATAAGTATTCAGACACTTCACTATGAGACTCGAAATTGAGCTCAGGTGCATCCTGTTTCCCTTGATCATCCTTGAGATGTTTCTACAAATTGATTGGACATGGAAAGGCACACACAGGTCTATATTAAGTCCCACAGTTGACAGTGCATGTCAGAGCAAAATCCAAGCCATGACGTCAAAGGGACTGTCCGTAGAGCTCCGAGACAGGATTGTGTTGAGGCACAGATCTGGGGAAGGACACCAAAAAATGTCGGCAGCATTGAAGGTCCCCAAGAACACAGTGGCCTCCATCATTTTGGAACCGCCAAGCTGGCTGCCCGGCCAAACTAAGCAATCGGGGGAGATGGGCCTTGGTCAGGGAGGTGACCAAGAACCCAATGGTCACTCTGAAAGAGCTCCAGAGTTTCTCTGTGGAGAAGGGAGTAGCTTCCAGATGGTAGACGGAAGCCACTCCTCAGTAAAAGGCACATGACAGCCCGCTTGGAGTTTTCCAAAAGGCACCTAAATGACTCAGACCATGAGGAACAAGATTCTCTGGTCTGATGAAACCAAAATTGAACTCTTTGGCCTGAATGCCAAGCATCACGTCTGAAAGAAACCTGGCACCATCCTACGGTGAAGCATGGTGGTGGCAGCATCATGCTGTGGGGATGTTTTTCAGCGGCAGGGACTGGGAGACTAGTCAGGATCGAAGGAAAGATGAATGGAGCAAAGTACAGAGAGATCCTTCATGAAAACCTGCTCCAGAGCGCTCAGGACCACAGACTGGGGCAAAGGTCCACCTTCCAACAGGACAACAACCCTAAGGACAAATCTCAATGTCCTTGAGTGGCCCAGCCCGAGCCCGGACTTGAACCCAATCAGACATCTCTGGAGAGACCTGAAAATAGCTGTGCAGCGACACTACCCATCCAACCTGACAGAGCATGAGAGGATCTGCAGAGAAGAATGGGAGAAATTCCCCAAATGTAGGTGTGCCAAGCTTGTAGCGTCATACCCAAGAAGACCAGAGTCTGTAATCGCTGCCAAAGGTGCTTCAACAAAGTACTGAGTAAAGAGTCTGAATACTTATATAAAATGTGATATTTATGTTTTTTATTAAAAGTCAAGGGATCGGAATACTTCGGTATTCCGAATGCACTGTAATAATAATAATAATTTAAACGGTTATGACGGTTATTTTATTTTCGTGAAGGTCTTCATCCATAATCGTCAGTTACACTATTATATGGTAATTGTGCCAGCCCTATTAAGGGCCACATTATGACCCATCCAAACGCCAACAAGAGCTTACAGTTTTAAAAAATGTCCCGCCTCCAAGCAGTGACGGTTGCAAGAGCAGCGTGTGAAACTCAACTGAACATACCTCCTCCCTCCCAAGACCCCATTGTTTCATTCTCACACCTAAATGACATATGTAACATCCAACTGACACTCACATGCACAGACTCAGGATTGAGGAGACTGCTGCAATGGTAGGAAGCGCCAGACAGCGTACAAGATGCTGTTCTTTAGGGTTCCTGGGCATCTGTCTTATCACTAACCTACATCATCATGTCCACATTGATCAGGGCAAATGACAAGAGGTTTAGGCGCAAACAACTGAAGAAGAGATGTAGCCTTGTATTTTCCAGCACTATTTCAAGCTGTACGTGGAACACCATTTAAAAATCAAGTCAAGCAAGAACAGAGCAGTCCAATGTTGCTGGAAGACGCACCGTCATGCAAAATTCATCATTTAAGGAAGTGTTTGGTTTGGGACTGCCTGCCTCTCTACAGGAAGGTGACAGTGTAGCCTGTTTTTAAGGTAGAAGCACTCAAAGGATATGTCAAATGAACTATGAAAACAGTTTGCTGAGAGACGTGTCTTGAAGGGATGACAGCTACTGGAATGCCAGCATTTTTGCAACGTTTCATTTGTTGTGCATGGTAGGCTAGATAACAAAATCCAGCCAGATTCCACAACTTGATAAGATAAGGGTCCTGAGAGGAGTAAATCATCACTTTAAATCTGTAAAATTGCACAATACACAGTAATCCAATAGCAATTACACAGTAATCCATAGACAATACAAGCAATTGAGCATAGTTGAAGAATGTAGTAGTTTGCAGTAATTAGACATTCAATAAGCAAATGAATGCATATGAAAAGACTGAAGAGCATAAATAAGTACCTACTTCTACAGTAAGGTTCTTCTGACTGTCTGTCGTACAGAACAGGCTTTAATTTACTGGACTGACTTCCAAATGAACACTGCCATCTCTGTCATGACTGACTATTTTATCAGTGGATGGTTCCGATTGTTGTCACACCTCAGTAGATGTGCTTGTTTCACATATTGATTCTTCATTAATGGCAGCTTCATTATTTCGGGGCAGCAGCGTAAAGGTTATAAGAGAGAGCCTGATGTCATCGTGGAGGGCTGAATAGCAGAAGTCTCTGAGAAAGGCTTTGGAAGACATGGACAATCGCTAATTGGATTTGGATTTCATTGGGCCGGCTGGGAGAAATGACCTTATGCAATGTGCATAATGAATGGCTTGGACGGGAGGGAGATGTTATGTTTGTGCACAAGCCTGCTGCCAGGGTGGGCTATGGCTAGGCTATTTTAGTTTTTATTCAACTAAGAACTCAAGCTTTCATCTATGGGACATGTTATTCAAAAAGTTTAAATAAGATCAAGAAGTGTAACTAGAATAAATGATTATTTAGGCTACTGTACAATGGATCAGACTGCTCATCTGGACATATGAGAGTTTCTAACTAACATTGAATAGCCTACATTGAGTTATGTAATAAAGACGGTATAAACAATAGGGAATTTAGGCTTCCTGAGGCTAGAAGAGAAGAGGAAGAACAGGCTTGCTGTATCTATGGTCTTTGTCATTTTCAACACAAACCCCCCTAGACAAACTTCATTTAACCAGAAACCCCCTATCCCTATGATAGTAGGGCCTTATAAATCTGGTGTATTTTGTGCCCGATTGCATTTAGTTTTTCCCCCAAATTCAAATTTCTCCATTTTGTTTTTCCAGGTTTCTCTTTTTCCAACAACAACAAAAAAGTTTTCACTCTCAAAATCACAACAAAATAGGATGTTCTAAGTCCACAACAACGCTAAATCCTTTACATTCGTGGGAATTGGTCTACATGGATATGGCTAAATTGAAATGATTGTTCCAGAAGAAATATAAAAAGCATATGCATATCCATGGTAGCAATTGAAAGTGAACAGTTTGCAGATTGTGTAGAATTGCAGCAAACCATTGAGATCATGTATAGCTTGTTACTGTACAGCCACTGCGTTCAAATGTAGGTGTTCATCAGTGCCCAAATCTGCCATTTTCAACCTGTATACGGTACGAGTGTAAAGGGCTACATCACATCAGGAGACCACTTTGGAGGTCTGGGAAAAGTCTAAGAAATGTTGAATATTGGGTGTAGTTACCCTTTAATTCAAGCCAGAGACCATTGTTTGGTTAGCGGTGTTTCTGTGGCGCTCATGTGATTTGGATTCTACAAAACAAAGCAGTTTGCAAAACAAATGGCAGCTGGATTGATGCTGGGGAAGCCTTTCCATCTACCAGCAGACTATCATTAGCATTATTGCTAACAGGTACACAAAGTGTAGACTAGACAAATTAACATATCGCACACACACACAGACAGGGGCATTCCTGTGCCATTTCAGAAAGTTGCAGGAAAGTACAAATCACTAACCATGTTTCCATCCAACCTTTTTATGCGAGTAGAGTGCATGTCGGATAAACAGACCTGATGGAAAAAGCACATTTGTTGGTAAACTTTCCAAATGTTGACAAAGCAAAATACACTAGACAATGTGGGAACTTTTTGTGTCGGTAAAATGTATTATGCGAGAAATGGTGGTGGAAACGTCTTTATTGATATAATAACCATCATATCGAAGAAAACTTGGAGTCACGTTGTGTGGTTGTGTGGTCCTCCCACTATGACTGTGAAAGCATGCAGTTTATTAGGCTGATGAGCTTGATGCTTGGTTGCCGTTTGACAAATAAAAAAATGATATTTTGCCCTAAATGTCATTCTATAGGTAACCTACCTACCCCACTGTACCTGCCAGCTATTAGCTAGAGCACACATGCCAAGACCAGACTGGGCACATTCACTATATAACGCAATTCTTTGTGACAAAACCATCACTAGAGTTGAAAATGCAATGGAAACACATTTAACTTGTATTTTTTATCCGGTACATGGGAATTTAACTGCAAAATAAATATTTATGTGCACTGCGTCATCACGCACAGCCTTTTAACCGCAACAAGTCAATTTGATGGAAACCCATCTCTGGTGGGAAAATGCGCATGTTGTATTTATTTTAGAATATTTGCATGAAAATCTGTCCCAATTGGATGGAAACCTTGCTACGTATGCATTTTGTTCATGTCTTATGATTAACTTGAGCAAATTAATGCATTTTCCAATAAGTGAAATACATTTAGTTGATTTCCTACGAAGTTCAACAAAAAATGTATATTGTTGAATTAAATTTTAATGTTTGGATTCTGTGATCCCATTCGCATTGTCCGCAACCCATATTTTATAAGGCCCTACATACTGTATGTTATAAAACATTGAAATAGATTTCTCCAAGTGCTCATCACTTATAGGTTTGGTGAAATATGAACTGATAATATGAGAAACGATGTACAGATAAATCCAAATGTCCCATTAAACTCTGAGAAGAGAATACTAATGATGTCCAGGCACAGCGATAAAATTCAAGAGCACAAAATGCCTCTATTGTTCTGAAGTTTCACCGGGGAAGAATGTCACTCAAAACCCTTTTGTTTTCATGAATACATCTCACCAAGCCCACTAACCCTGGTTTGTTTTAGATTTTACAGCACAGATTCCAGCTCGTAGAGGCTGAGTGACATTTTCTGGAACATTGCCATCGTTCTGCACCGCACTCCCTGTTCTTCCTGCACACAAACAAACTAGCAGGGGTGTTCAGTTACCTGCTTTAGAAAATACAGCATTCCTGCTTCTCAGGTTTCAGACAGATTTGGAGCAGCTCCAGACATTGAGAAATTGAATCCACCGTGCTGTGGTTGGTTGGTTAGACAATCATTGCATCATTCTGCCTTCTGGGTAATCATGGGTGGATGATGGCAAGTATTTATAGGACCAGTAAGCTAAAATATATTAAGTTGCCCTTCTGTAAATCAATTACAGACTACTTTAGTAAGCAGAATGTAATTACTTAGCTATAACTGAGGTAGCTAGATGAAATAATGATTACATTTAAATGAAAGGTAAGTGACACAGACAAACTAAGGCTTCTCTAGCTGCCTGCAAAGCTTTTTCATCTTGTCCTGATGCTAAGTAATCTAATAAAGGCATTACAACTTTTTTCATCCACAAGCCTTGGGGTTCTTCGTACGTATTTTATTGCTTTGTACAACCATTGACACCTATCTACACAAGAGAAGTAGGCCTAGCCTATAATGTCCAGTTTTTTTCATGATTCAGCTACCTGTTTCCAAACAGCACCTACCGCCACACCCACAGACCAAAATTCTGTTTCAAATTAGTTACTCTAATTTATTAGACAGAATACAGGAGGTGTGTCAAAATCAAAATGTGCTCATAACTGATGAGAGAAAAAACTTGGGCAATAATAGGACATAACCTAGTAATTGGTGTCATAGAGACTTAGGCCAAAACTCTGACTCTGCATCCCAGACTTGGGAAAAAGCGCCATGACCAGCCATCAATAAGGGGGTATTGGCACTGAATAGCGAGTGTTATATGACTGCAAACTGGCGCAAGGCCGAATTGAATGCTAGGGCCTGGGTGAGAGAGATCACCACTATGACAGACAACATAATAATAATAATAATATAAAGTGTGTGTGGAAGTACAATTTATATGTCTGCAAGGCCTCTTCAGATTGAAAGTTAATTACAAATTCTCAAGGGAATTTGTAATTAAAGTGAACTTGGCCTATCCCTTTCACTTTCCATCCCCGATAATAAACAAAACCAACAAGCTAATAGGCCTGCCTACATTCACTGAATGAACGGATGAATGGAATAGATTGGTAGAACAAATGAAATGCCAATAGGATATGATCCAACAAAGACATTTGTTGGACCCTAACCCTCTTCCAGAGAAGAGACTTGAACCGCCATGGCCAGACAGGTTGCTTATGTAAAATATGTGAGATCAGCAGCTCTGAGCTAGCTGTCTGTCTTCGGCCTCCTAAACTCATGCCCCATCATGTCAGTCGCTTACAGAGCATGGATTTGAAATAGCTAGATTGTAGCAGAGGGTGTGAATTTAAAACTAGTTGGTGACAACTTATACTGGTAACAATTTCTATTAAGTTGCTGTTATACCAGTGTAGTGACGCTGTAATTACACAAGTAGTAATAATTTTGTATTAACATGTTACATAGTAGGCCTACATTAGTAATGGCATTTTAAAGGTATAGTAAACATGTAGTTTAGTGGAAGGGGATAGGGACTGTTCCCAAAACGTACTATGCCATTATGATTAATCTATATATTTTTATGGTTCTAACCAACTACATTTCTTAGATGAGCTGTACAGTACTTTACCCAATTACTGCTGGGTAATTCTGCTGAATCAGCATTAAGACAAACAAATCTGTTGTTTTTGGATTACTAATATGATCACATATACAGTATAACATTCGTTTTATTTTATAACATCCTTGCCAAAATCCATCCCTGATGTCCCATCCAGTTAGATTTGAAATACTTAGCCTCTGAATAAGCCTACTATAAGTATACTGTATAGAAAGGGGTTGTAGAAGCCAACCACCATCCAAGGTTCAGTACACGAGTAGCTAGCTGCCTGGAAAAACGCCTTTCACCCCAACCCCAAAGCAAATGAAGCCATGGGATAAAACTGACCGGACCGGTGAAAATGGTAGGGCGGATAGGCTACTGAGGGTAGGACAGGCAGGGAAATCACCAGGGGCTGCGCCTGGTTGGTAGTTGGATAGTAAGCAGCTATGCAATATCTGTAAACAAGCCAGCACAGTAAACAGTCAGAAAGCCGAGACGACACGCAAAACCTTGTTTATATATTGAGGCCTATCAGAGGGGTATACTACAAAACAGGTTCAATGAGCCAGCTAACGTAATTGGCTAAATATATATATATTTTTAAGATACGCTTTAAATGGGCATGGTCTAATTGACTCAGCAACCAAAAACACATTTCTTAATGAACCAGAAAACCAATAGTTAGTTTCGTTTTTATCAAAGTTACCTGGATAACTTATTGATACCCCTCTGGATTGGTACTTTTAACTACCCAACTATAGTAGTTTAGTAAGCTTTAGTTGCCCCAATACAGGGGATCATGCTTCTTCCAACCTTGTCCCTATACGAACGCAGTTTATCTGCCTGCATGCAGTCCCGATGGCGCTGGGTAGACATGTGGCTATATTAAGCTCAGGTTATTTAGTAACTGTTACATTTGTGATTAACAATGTTAACCTGTTTTAAACAACAAATTACACTAAATTGCAAAACAAGTCCTAACAGCTATCCACATCCAAACCCTCCTCACACTTTCATGAAAGACAGAGCCGGCTCTGCCACGCTGCGTTCCAGTCTCACGGACAGCAGTTTACATCCAGAGGCACTAGCCAGCTAGCTACACTAAACTTTGCTTGCTGTGCTCTAGAAAGTCAAGAAAGATGCATACAATTACACCATATTTCAAATAACACAAGACTCCATTGACCTTGGAATAATAGACTCACCTTATTGACAGGCCTCGTTAGAAAATCAAACAAGAGCAATCAGACAGCATTGCACTTGGGATGGGAAGACACTTAACTTGAAAATAGTAGCTCGCGCAACAGCTTTGCTTTTCTTGCTCAAGACGCTCCAGTGGTCAACATTCCCGATGAGGACAAGCAGCTAGCAGTTTATTTCTCAGCTGACTCCTCAACACAAACGAAACAACTTCCCCCTCCCGGCTGACTCCGCCCACATCGCCTCATGTCTCTGGGTTCTAGAGGAATATTCAGTAGACTCATCAGAGAGAGAGCGAGAGAGAGAGAGAGAGAGAGACCTGCTGCTACCAGAAAAGGGCAACCAACCAGCGAAGAACAAACACCACTGTATATACTACCCATATTTATGTATTTTCCCTTTTTTACTTTAACTTTTTTCATTTTGTCACAACACTATATATGACATTTGAATTGTCTTTATTCTTTTGGCACTTCTGTGAGTGTAATGTTTACTGTAAATTTTTTATTGTTTATTTCACTTTTGTGTCAGCCTAAGATGTGGGTGCTAAGAAGTGGAGCGGGGACCCTGGAAAGTTGACAGTATTGCTCAGGTTTTATTTAAGTTCTAGCCCTTTGGCCTAACCTTATTTTGGTCCATTGTGTCACTATTTTATAGCTTTTCAAACTGTAAATCTATATGATACTTACATAGTGGTCCTGTATGGCTCAGTTGGTAGAGTGTGGCGCTTGCACCACTAGTGTTGTGGGTTTGATTCCCTGGACCACACATATGTAAAAATGTATGCACACATAACTGTATCCTCTTTGGATAAAAGCTATCTGCTAAATGGCATATATTATTATTACATCAAGCTACTGTAAATCAGTGAGTCGGAAGTACGCGTACACCATACAATTACATATACAAATCATATGGAACTGTAGGATTTTGGGGTACACTACAAAATGTACAGTTGTTTTTCAATTTAATATTCTCCTATTGGCCCTGTTGCATAAATGTCAAATCAAGAGTTCAATGCTTTGGAATTACCTTTCCCTGCTCCTATGCAGTGTTTTGGTATTTCCCCCGCCAAGCACTGTGTTGCAATAGGCCTACGGGGGGTTACATGTCCCGCACTAACATTTATGGTGAGTATAATTTCCTTCATATAATTGTGCAAATGTAGCCATTGTGCTATTAATATGCCACAGTATGTGATTTATCAATCTGATTATTCTAGTAAGACATCTAAAATAAGATTTACTCCATGAACTCAAAAAATGGGAAATAATCAAAAGAGTCTGTAGTGCAAAAGGTTGTATGTCTGGAACTTTCCTCAGCTGAGCCTGCCTAATGACGGGGTGGGGAAGACAGAGGACCCGTCCCGGACCTGCAGTATCTGGGTGAAAAGAACAACGGTGGTTCCATACTGTGCGACCCTGCCAAACACGACCCAATATAAAATCATTTATCGCCCTCCAGGTTCCCTTGGAGAGTTCATCAATGAGCTTGACGCCCTGATAAGTTCCTTTCCTGAGGATGGCTCACCTCTCACAGTTCTGGGTGACTTTAACCTCCCCACGTCTACCTTTGACTCATTCCTCTCTGCCTCCTTCTTTCCACTCCTCTCCTCTTTTGACCTCACCCTCTCACCTTCCCCCCCTACTCACAAGGCAGGCAATACGCTTGACCTCATCTTTACTAGATGCTGTTCTTCCACTAATCTCATTGCAACTCCCCTCCAAGTCTCCGACCACTACCTTGTATCCTTTTCCCTCTCGCTCTCATCCAACACTTCCCACACTGCCCCTACTCGGATGGTATCGCGCCGTCCCAACCTTCGCTCTCTCTCCCCCGCTACTCTCTCCTCTTCCATCCTATCATCTCTTCCCTCTGCTCAAACCTTCTCCAACCTATCTCCTGATTCTGCCTCCTCAACCCTCCTCTCCTCCCTTTCTGCATCCTTTGACTCTCTATGTCCCCTATCCTCCAGGCCGGCTCGGTCCTCCCCTCCTGCTCCGTGGCTCGACGACTCATTGCGAGCTCACAGAACAGGGCTCCGGGCAGCCGAGCGGAAATGGAGGAAAACTCGCCTCCCTGCGGACCTGGCATCCTTTCACTCCCTCCTCTCTACATTCTCCTCTTCTGTCTCTGCTGCTAAAGCCAATTTCTACCACTCTAAATTCCAAGCATCTGCCTCTAACCCTAGGAAGCTCTTTGCCACCTTCTCCTCCCTCCTGAATCCTCCTCCCCCTCATCCCCCCTCCTCCCTCTCTGCTGATGACTTCGTCAACCATTTTGAAAAGAAGGTCGACGACATCCGATCCTCGTTTGCTAAGTCAAACGACACCGCTGGTTCTGCTCACACTGCCCTACCCTGTGCTTTGACCTCTTTCTCCCCTCTCTCTCCAGATGAAATCTCGCGTCTTGTGACGGCCGGCCGCCCAACAACCTGCCCGCTTGACCCTATCCCCTCCTCTCTTCTCCAGACCATTTCCTGAGACCTTCTCCCTTACCTCACCTCGCTCATCAACTCATCCTTGACCGCTGGCTACGTCCCTTCCGTCTTCAAGAGAGCGAGAGTTGCACCCCTTCTGAAAAAACCTACACTCGATCCCTCCGATGTCAACAACTACAGACCAGTATCCCTTCTTTCTTTTCTCTCCAAAACTCTTGAACGTGCCGTCCTTGGCCAGCTCTCCTGCTATCTCTCTCAGAATGACCTTCTTGATCCAAATCAGTCAGGTTTCAAGACTAGTCATTCAACTGAGACTGCTCTTCTCTGTGTCACGGAGGCGCTCCGCACTGCTAAAGCTAACTCTCTCTCCTCTGCTCTCATCCTTCTAGACCTATCGGCTGCCTTTGATACTGTGAACCATCAGATCCTCCTCTCCACCCTCTCCGAGCTGGGCATCTCCGGCGCGGCCCACGCTTGGATTGCGTCCTACCTGACAGGTCGCTCCTACCAGGTGGCGTGGCGAGAATCTGTCTCCGCACCACGTGCTCTCACCACTGGTGTCCCCCAGGGCTCTGTTCTAGGCCCTCTCCTATTCTCGCTATACACCAAGTCACTTGGCTCTGTCATATCCTCACATGGTCTCTCCTATCATTGCTATGCAGACGACACACAATTAATCTTCTCCTTTCCCCCCTCTGATAACCAGGTGGTGAATCGCATCTCTGCATGTCTGGCAGACATATCAGTGTGGATGACGGATCACCACCTCAAGCTGAACCTCGGCAAGACGGAGCTGCTCTTCCTCCCGGGGAAGGACTGCCCGTTCCATGATCTCGCCATCACGGTTGACAACTCCATTGTGTCCTCCTCCCAGAGTGCTAAGAACCTTGGCGTGATCCTGGACAACACCCTGTCGTTCTCAACTAACATCAAGGCGGTGACCCGTTCCTGTAGGTTCATGCTCTACAACATTCGCAGAGTACGACCCTGCCTCACGCAGGAAGCGGCGCAGGTCCTAATCCAGGCACTTGTCATCTCCCGTCTGGATTACTGCAACTCGCTGTTGGCTGGGCTCCCTGCCTGTGCCATTAAACCCCTACAACTCATCCAGAACGCCGCAGCCCGTCTGGTGTTCAACTTTCCCAAGTTCTCTCACGTCACCCCGCTCCTCCGCTCTCTCCACTGGCTTCCAGTTGAAGCTCGCATCCGCTACAAGACCATGATGCTTGCCTACGGAGCTGTGAGGGGAACGGCACCTCCGTACCTTCAGGCTCTGATCAGGCCCTACACCCAAACAAGGGCACTGCGTTCATCCACCTCTGGCCTGCTCGCCTCCCTACCTCTGAGGAAGTACAGTTCCCGCTCAGCCCAGTCAAAACTGTTCGCTGCTCTGGCACCCCAATGGTGGAACAAACTCCCTCACGACGCCAGGTCAGCGGAGTCAATCACCACCTTCCGGAGACACCTGAAACCCCACCTCTTTAAGGAATACCTAGGATAGGATAAAGTAATCCTTCTAACCCCCCCCCCCCCTTAAAAGAGTTAGATGCACTATTGTAAAGTGGTTGTTCCACTGGATATCATAAGGTGAATGCACCAATTTGTAAGTCGCTCTGGATAAGAGCGTCTGCTAAATGACTTAAATGTAAATGTAATAAAAGGGCATTATACACATACATCACACCTTGGATCAGATCTCCTCCCTGTAACATTATTCATGCATTAGGCCCATGTGAACATAACCTCTTTCACTTCGGCCAATCCTGGGAGCCAAGGCTGATGTGAACATGGTTGCATTTGCTCTTCCCAAGTTTTCCATTACAAGGATGTTCAGGCATTTCGCTGCAATTTTGATACCTGATGAAAACTGTGTACGTGATAAATAAAATGTGATATTGCAGGAATCTTATTTGCAAAAGTAACACATGGAAATGGTGTTAAGACAAAGTATTGATAGCTATCATCCTTCTCAACCATGAATGCTGTGAGTTAACCACTACCTTCTTCTATGCTGTGTCATGAGCTGCCAGTAAGTCTTGATTTAGAAAGAGATTTGTTTTTCTGCATTAACGGTTGTGGCAGCGGTTGGCTTGGAACCAACCAAACACTCTGTCTTGCTGCAGTTAGTTTCATAAGACAGAATGGCCACAAATGAGCAGGAATTCTGACCGACAGAGGGCCTGTGGGTCAGCAGGAATTTTCAGACCTACAGTGTGGAGGATTACACTCTCTGGCAGCTTCCCAAAAGACACCCTATTCCCTTTACAGAGCACTACTTTTAACCAGGGCCCATAGGGTAGTAGTTTACTATACAGGGAATAGGGTGCCATTTGGGAAACATGCTTTCTCTCTCTGTAGATGGTGAAATCTGGATCACATGGCAGACAACAAACACAGAAACCCAATCCCCAGATCACCTACTTTTTTGTGGGCCTGCCCGGCCTTTGACAGGTCAGGCAAAGCAGGGAGCCTGTGAAGCTGAAGCGAGGGGACATTGTGGTCCCATTGCCGATCTCAGTTCTCTCAATAACCCCTTCCCCTTGGACCTAACTGTGTAGATCTGTAAGATAGAATCAATATAGTGTAATAAACCACCACTACCCTGATTATACCTATCCAGACTGTTCAGATCTGCAAACGTTGAAAGGTTAGGGCCCAAGAAGAATAAGAGCACCACATTGAAGCCGCCCAATAACACCCGTTGGGGTGGTGTCGTCATCATATTTGACAGTCTCCTGGAGGGGAAAGAGTCTCTCCAAGAAATGGCCATATCACAGTCTGCCGATATGGACAGCCCCATCAAGAGGATCCTCCCCGATGATGTATTTTGGGAGACAGCGGTAAGCAGCCTGAAACTCCTAAAACCTATAGCAGTTGCCATTGCACGGATTGAGGGAGACAATGCCATCCTGTCTGAAGTTCAGACTCTGCTTGCAGATGTAAGAGAAGAAATCCGTACTGCCCTGCCCACCACTGTTGCTAGCAGAGGAAACTGCAGTTCTGAAATACATCAAAAGCGTGAAGACTTCTGCCTGAAGCCCATACACGCCGCAGTGTACATGTTGGACCCCAAGTATGCTGGCAAGAGCATCCTGTCTGGTGCAGAGATCAACAAGGCCTATGGTGTCATCACTACCATTGTTTCGCCACCTTGGCCTGGTTGAGGGCAAGGTTCTTGGCAGTCTGGCCAAGTACACTTCCAAGCAAGGCGTTTGGGATGGAGATGCAATACGGCAGTCGTGCCAACATCTCATCAGCCACCTGGTGGAAGGAACTTTGTGGGTCTGAGGCTCTTTCCCCTGTTGCCTCCATCATCCTCCAAATCCCACCAACATTAGCCGCCTCAGAGAGCAACTGGTCCTTGTTTGGGAACACACACACCAAGGCACACAACAGGCTGACCAACAAGGGTTGAAAAATTGGTGAACATCCAGGCAAATTTGAGGCTTTTTGAGCCTGACAACGAGCCATCCTCAACAAGGTTGGAAAATGACAGTGAAGATGAGGCCTCAGAGTCTGATGTTCAAGAGGTGGACATTGAGGAGGTCCAGGGAGAAGACATGGAAGCTTGAGAGGAAGACAACCAAAGCTTTAGTTTCTAAATGAATGTTGAAAACGTTTTGGGGAGATGCGATGGATCATTGGGGATCATTCAATATTCCCTTTTGTTGTTCAGTGAAATCATCCCATGTGAAGAGACAACTGATTTAATTAAAGTTCAAATTAGTAACTAAATAGTTTTTTACATTTCTTTTGGAAGGATTTAATTATTTGCAATTATGTATACTTATGATAAGATTTATGTTTCTGTCTCCATATGATATGGTAAATATATAATACTATTAATTTGCATATATTTCCGTTAATTCCAATATATTCCCGTTAATTCCCACGGAAAATTTCCACCTCTGAATATTCCCCACAATGTGCAACCCCAATCCTAGTTAGGTTTAGGGTTACTGCAAGTAGTTACACTGTACTTACATTATAGCTACAGTGTAATTTCAAGAGCACCTTCAGACAGTATTCATGATCAATGTACAGAAGAAAAAACTGTAGCATGATTACAAAATAATTTATTGAAAAATAAGAAAAATGTGCAGATCAAATAAAATGTGAAATCCTTCCAAAAACATAAAAAAGCAACAGCTTATAAAACTCAATTTTATTGGATTCATATTATTCTGTTTATTTCAAATTTCAACAGTTTATTACTGTAATAATTGATCTGTAGTTTACAAAATATACAACTTTCTAGCTTCAAACTCAACTCGGAACATCGAAGACAGTTCCTTTGTTTTTTTCCCCATTGTTCCTCTCTAATCAGTGACTGATTTAGACCTGGGACACCAGGTGGGTGCAATTCATTATCAGGTAAAACAGAAAACCAGCAGGCTCCAGACCTCGTAAGGTAAGAGTTGAATACCCCTGATCTAGAACATAAGTAAACATCTAAACTGAATTTTAAGGAACTGGACAACTTATGAATTTTTGACAGACCAGTCTAGAATCTTGTGGTCCCTATTTACATGCTTTATACTGGGTGGCCCTTTAAGTCTATCATTCAGTCATTCTGATCAATATTGATAGTACTTCATTTATAAAATATATTATATTCACTTTTTCTTTCTTTCAACTACAATAGTAATGCCAAAAACGTCTAGAGAGACACAAGCTCATGTACAGTACTGCACATCAGATCTACTGTTGAATACAACAGCAAAAAGCTGTGCATTGGAGCCCCATGCAAACAACATAGAACACTTTGTGATTAAATAAACAATAAAATCATAGCAAATAGTAATCAGACTTTTTTTTCTGAAAATTGAGTAACAGCCCATACCTCTTGTTCGTTACTCATATATCTATTGATTAGTAGACTATTTTACTAAGTCATGGTGATATTATTCACCAATAGTTACACAAACAGAAATGCTTCAAAAATTATTTTGTAATGTCAAGAAAGGATATGTTAGTAATCTTTTCTCTGAAGATAAAATAAATATATTAAGAGGCATTATAAATCAAAGAATAAAAACATGCAAAGGTTGAACAGCAGCATAGACGAGATCTAAAAACCCAGAGCTTTGCAAAATAAACTAGAATTCGTTCCAAATGGTACCCTATTCCCTATATAGTGCACTACTTTTGTCCAGGGCCAATAGGGCTTGGTCAAAAGTAGTGTACTATTTAGGGAATAGCGTGCCATTTGGGATACATTCCTAATCACCACCTGGAGAGAAGAGTCCCTTGGAGCCAAATTGTGTCATGCTTGGCCGGTGTTACTCATTGCACTATATCAAGGAGTCTGATCCACTGCATCCTACGACATGGAATATATAATATGTAATAATCAAAATTAACACTGACAGTAAGACAGCATGAGGCATCAATTCCATGTGGACTAGTATTAAAAAGTTTTAAAAAATAAAACTAAAATAATTTCCTAAGATTATTATTATCAGCAAGAGCAGCTAATAAATATTCAAAAGCAACAAAAATGATTGGCACATGCTTTTGTACAGTGATTAATCTTTCCAATTATTGCAACTATTGAAGTACAAATAACTGGATACATATACATAAGGACAGTGATAAATTAAGCTGAAAGATAACATATATTATTTGGCTGCCTATGACAATTCTAATCAGACGGTTTGCAAGATGTTCTGGAATCATTCTGGAAGATTCTTTATTGTTCTTGTGAGAGGGATGATGCTGCTTGTATAGTACCAAGTCTACCGTTCACTTGAACTGTTTTTGTGGGGGCATTGACCTGAATAAAATAGATGAAACATGAAAACCAGTGTTATTTTTGTACCAATTAAATAATGCCTGACATTGAGTTAAAGTTAAGAGTTCAGATCATGCAAGAAGTAGACTATTTTGTGAAGAATGGAAGTGTTTTTATTGTATTTCTCTCATTGATTAATCTAACGGAACAATACATTGCTCAAGTTGCACAGCCCCACAGACTGTGGAACTACGTGATGGAATCTTGGTCTCCAGCTAGCACAGAATGTTTCCCAGGAGTTCTTTGTTCCGTCACAGACATGTTGCAACAAAAGACAAGGTAATACTAGGTGAGAAATGGTGGGTAGTCGCCTGGCTGGTGAGTTCCCATATGAGTGCATGCACAAAAGGTCATTTATGATCACCTCCATTTGCTCTATCTGAAAACATGGAATTGACAACCTGTAACTTGATGACAAAACTCGCTCCCAATAACTGTCTCCCTCTTTTGTGGTGTTGCTATTGTATTGTTAGTGTGGTTGCCTGCAGTACAGAAGATACTCTACCTTCTTCAGGCGATCAGCTGCAGAGCCAGAGCGGATGGCCTCAAGCATTGCATCCCGGGCCAGAGCGGGATTCCCCCCAGCCCCCAGGGGCACCCCCATCATAGTGGGCTTGGGCCGAGTGGAGGGAGGGCCAGGAGGAGGAGGAGGAGGGAGCATAGAGGGGGGTGGAGGAGGCACAAATGGAGGAGGGGGAGGCATGGCAGGGAAGGCATCACACAGAGTTCTGTTCTCCTCCTCAGTCTTCCTCAACTTGTCAAGCTCCTCTGCAGGCTGGGATATGGTCTGTGGAGCGTAGAGAAGGGAACAATGGTAGTCCAGATACATAGACCCACTTGACGGCTGCTTTCACATGCACGCACGCACACACACAACTTCCCTCTTATACCTTGTTAACCCCAGTGGTTTACTAGGTAGCAAAACAAAGGTTAAAAGGCATTTCAAACAGCTTTGCAACTCTAAGTTAAGCTGTCACTATCCTGGATCTACTTTAGCTCCTCCAACTAAATTTAACAGGTAGCTAAGGAATAGAATCAAGAACTCCCATCAAACATTCCATTCTTTTTTTATCAAACCTAAATTCCACGTTATTGCCCTGAGAACCTGATTTAGTAATGCACATTTCTGAGATTCCTACTGGTGAGCTGGGCAGGAACATTCTAGAGCTCACCACATCGGGCCTCCCTCACAACTACACATTTCCTCCTCTCATTTCACCATGGTCCTTACATGAAAACAAACCACATCACATTCAAGGGGAACGCAAATAGACTCATATATAATAAACATAGTGCTGCTTGTTCTCCTGAAATGAGCTATTCACTGACATGCAACAGATCCTCTGTGCTACGTCAAGACATTGCAAAACCAATGCAAAACCCCGTCTGACTCTTGGCTATAGCTTACCTTCTTTAGCCCTGCAGAGTTACTTTGGACTCTAATGGCTGCCAGTAGGGCACATCGCTCATTCTCTTCCTCAACAAAGAACGATTTCTTCAAAGTGCTGCTTGCACTTGAGTCCGATATCTAGTCCGACAGGGAAAATCAGGTAAATTAGAAACCAAACCCCTACATTACACCCATTATAAGTAGCTGTAGACTTCCACTTAAAAAAACAAAAAAAAAACAGTGATCTTTGTGAAGTTAGCATGACGGTCTCTCCATCTCACCTTTCTAAGCCTCTCCTTCCCATCCCCACACTGGATGGCCGACATCAGAGTGGTGTGTAGCGACGTGTCCATCTGGACCGACTTCATGATCACAGGTTTGAACTTCTTCACCGGCCCAAACAGACTGACCTGCTGGGGCTCTGGGAGGTTGTTGCTGGCAGCAGCTGCAGCCGATCGCAGTGGTTCAGGCTTCTTTGCCAGGGCTGGATGACCTTTGGGACCTACTGTCTCTGATCTGCTCTGTGCAGGTGGTGGACCCTGCGAGGGCCTGGAGACGGCAGGTACCTGTTTAGTGGGGGATTGTGGTGCTGGTGGTGGGGGTGTCATCTGTGTCTGCTGTCTGGGACTGGGACTGTTGGACCCATGCTGCTTAGTGTTATTGGCCACTGTATCAGAGTCCAGTGACTTGGAGCTCCCTCCTCCACCTCGCAGGCTAGAACTGCTCCTATAACCACTCCGGTCCACTCCTTGCGTCGACTCACCAGAGACTACCTGTTTCTCTGCTGAGAGGTAGTCAGGGTAACATTTAGCACCGGCGTGATAGGATCCAGACCCAGAGCTGCTCTCCTTCTTCACTGGTACATTAGTAGATGTACCAGAGGACCGCTGTGGATTTACATGAAAGGATCGACCCTCTTTCTGATAGCCGTAACTGCCAGGTGGCTTTCTCACGGGGACAGACAACTCTGCTGTTACTTCTTGGATGTTGTCAGCTTTGGCCATGGTGGGCTTCACAACGTATTTAGCAATGGCAGAAGCTACGTACTGACTGGATGTTCTCCTGGACGGCTTGAGGAAAGAAAGGTTTCTCTTCTGATCTTGGAGAATACCAGTGTTCAATTTCATAGGCTGCTGCTGCTGCACAGGTGTCTCTGAAACTGGAACTGGGGCCTTGCCCTCTGCTTCCTGTGAGACGTCCTTTGTTACCTCAACAACATCTTTGCATGTTTCCTTAGGTGTCATCTTGGCTACAGGTTCACAGGCCTTAGGTGTTGCCTTGGCTGCAGGTGGGTCAGAGGCTACAACCCGTGGGGTGGTTTTAGGGACCTCAGGCTCTGGGCTCTGGGTCTTTGTGAAAGGGACAGGTCCTCTACTAGTGGGAACCGAAGGTGCAGAAGTGTCCTGCTTCTCCGTGGAGCTCCAGAAGGCTTTGGCTTTCCCCAGGAGTGGTGAGACGGAGTCATCTTTGTTGATCCCAGACTCAGAGGAACCGCCAAACTTGTTTCGGGCGATGGGGACTTTGACCATGTTACCCTGATCGTCAATTCTAATGGCACCTGTTGTCAGAGTGGCCGTGGCCTCTGCTGGCTTCTGAGGCTGGGTTGCAACTAATGGCTTGGGAGGGACGATGGTGAATGTCTTCATACCGAATCGAGAGACTGGGCTACAGGTGATTTTAATTTGTGACTGGGAGGCAGTGTGGCCTCTATAGGTAGGAACCTCTTCCTCAGGGGACTTGGAATGGCTCTCCGGGACAGTGAGAGAGCTGTTGACAGGTGAGGCTTTCCTCTCAGCTCCATCAGCGGACTCCCGTCTTTTAACTTCAACTTTAGTCTTAGAGATCACTGCTGTATGGTCTTTCCGCATGGTGCCATTGGCAAGCTTCTTCCCTGGTGATTTGAGGCGCTGCGCGGGCTGTGGTTGAGCAGAGCTGACTTTGCTGGAGCCGTCAGACATACAGGCGTTGTTGTTTTTGTTCTGTATGCCACCAACACTTGAATGATGATGACTGTGGTTCAGGTCTTTATTGTCTGTTGTTTGAGAGCTACTCATTAGTGTGGCTTGGTGATCTGTCATGCTCTGTGTCTCGTAGTCCTCCAGGACTTCATCTATGGCTGTGACTGGGACCTCCATATCCACCACAGACACTGGGATATCATTGCTCTCAGTGGACATCACGTAGGGGTGCTCTTGCACTGAAACCGCATCTATGTGACTTATATCTAGTGGACATGGACAAATGAAAATACATGTGTTAGCCGGCCTGCTTACGGACTATACAACAAATATTTATTTTGGTCCTGTGCATCCATTGTGGTTTCCAGGATGTCTCCAGTATGTAAATCATGTGCATCTGATGGACAATAAAACATGTCCACACACATGAATGTGTTCTACTAAAAGCTCACTTGCTAGATCAGCATCCAGATCAGCCAGAGTCTGGTTGAGCTGAGCGGTGAGCTCTGGGTCCTCTTCATAGATGTCGTTTGTTTTGCCTGCTTTGTCGTTGTGGCTGATATCACTGCTGTGTCTAAGGGAGGAGGGGGTAATACAAGTTAAGTTTTAAACTGTTTTGCAGGTAGCATAAAAGGAGAACTCAAGTTAACTCAAAAATGTGAAAGTTACATTTAGATGATGGTGGAGTCTGCTGCCCTTTAAATATTTATTCATAGTACTTGTGTTTTCAAGTTTATATTTCTTTCACACTTAGTTCAAGGTGTTCACTGAGCATTCCTCTGTTTTATTCATGTGTTTATTTTCTAAACTAAAACGGCATGGGGGTTATATCCCTGCTCTTCTTGGCCAAGCCAAAGAGAACATTCCTCCTGCAGACTAGGTAGAGCCTATTTTCCTGAGAAAACCCCCAGAGCCCTCACTTTAGAGCCCAGCAGATTTAAGTGACGCTGCAGACTTTGGAAGGTAGCCCCTTAGCTTCAACACATGTGGACTGCAGTGACTCAGTCAGGAAGCACTGTTGGTACAGTAAAACAGGCCTTTAAAAACAAGCCGGTGCAGAGACGTGCGAGACGTGAGATAGCTGACTAAATAGTGAGACGTGAGGCAGAACTGAGAACGAGGAGGGAGTTAGTAAATCATAGAGAGGATCTGACTCGTTGGTTGACTGGGCCATCTAAGACTAGGTACCCTTCCAATGAGAAAAGCAGCTTTAGCTAGGGTCTGCAACTAGTAGTAGTAAGTGCATAAGGGTAGGATAACTAAGAATTAATAATTGAAAAGCAGTGCTAAGTGTGCACCCTGAACATTGCTATGATAATGCAGTGAGCAGAGCAGATCAGTGGTAGCACAGCTACAGTACCTGTGTCTGGAGCCCCACGTGGCACAGCCCTCGTCACTATCACTAGAACAGTCCTTGGTGAGGGGATGGATCATGGGGTGAGAGGAGCCAGAAGAGCCCAGGGAGAGGCTCCCGTCAGGGGAGGTAGGGTGAGTGGTGTCAGAGACCGAGGGGGAGCTGACCAGGCCAGAGTCCTCAGCCATGCCCTCGGAGGCTGCATAGCCCTGGTCCTGGAAGCTGCCACTGCCACTGCTGCCCATGGATAAAGTCTCCTCCACCTCTATGTCTGGGGTCTGGGGTCCTGCCACAGAGAGCCGCCGAGAGTGCAGCCAAGCTGGGGTCCGGGTAGAGGGGTGGTAGACATGATCATCATCAACAACATAATCATCAGTATTTTCAACTGACAGAAGAAAGCTGTATAATGAATCAAAATAAGCTAATCTAGTTGCAATGTTATCTGTGGTCTATTGAGAAGAACAGTTCACAGCAACAGCATGTGCATGAGAAAGGAGGGAAGCAGAGAGGGGGAAGAGTGAGAGAAATGTTATTATACAATGTTAGCTAGACATACATTCTGAGAGACACACACACTTGTGGCTCAATGAAACCTCTACGCTGATGGGCAGGCTTAAACATACCTTATGATCCTGTACTCAGTATTTGTCATGAACGATATTGACATGTTGCATCATATACTGTAGTCCTATGGTCTCCCACTTGGCTTTGGAGCAAAACATTTAGATTGTATAACGTCTCACTTATCATCAAGCCAAAAGCAGGAGCATTAATGTATATGTTCCATTTATTAGGTTTACAGTATTATCCAGCCAGCATGCAGAGCACATCACTGAGAAGTCGTTAGAGAGATGATTTAAAGCCACCTAACCCCTGAGTGACCTTGGCTCCAGTGTGTCTGTGTCTCTGTGTGTGTGTGTGTGTGTGTGTGTGTGTGTGTGTGTGTGTGTGTGTGTGTGTGTGTGTGTGTGTGTGTGTGTGTGTGTGTGTGTGTGTGTGTGTGTGTGTGTGTGTGTGTGTGTGTGTGTGTGTGTGTGTGTGTGTGTGTGTGTGTCTGTGTGTGTGTGTGTGTGTGTGTCTGTCTGTGTGTGTGTGTGTGTGTGTGCTGGGCCTGTCAACTTCAGGCAGAGCTGTAATGGTGAAGAGAGCCTGTTCCTGGAGATCCAGTGACTCACAGAGTGGCCCTCCCAACCCTTTCCCAGCACTGGCTTAGTCATGCCAGCTGCGACCACAGCCAGCACACACACTCTCCCTAATCACCAGACACACACTGACTTTACCCAAAACAGCCAAAAACGCTCTCGCACAAAACCTCAAGCACATGCACAGTATATCCCTATCCAAAACAAAATCTGACACAAACATGAACTCATGCTTGCTCCCATCACATAAACCCAAACCATGCACAAACCAAGTCAAGACTCTCTGGCAGTAACTCTCTGTGCCAGTAACACTCTCACCCACATCCAGTCATAGACATCTATCATCTCTCTATCCACAACATACTGAAACACACTAAGCCCCATTACCAGCACACACAGAACAAAATCCCAATCACAAATAATTTCCTCATGGCCTCAATAAACAAGTGGTCTTTAAAGTCTTTAATGTTAAATGAAATGATAAAATATTAATGTTTTCATGCTTGTCCATTTCAAGGAAATCCTTTATGTCAATGACCTGTCATGCTAATTTTGCACTTGTGATGATAAACATGTTTTTAAAGTGCTTTTTTATACAATATAACACAATTAAAAACCCATATGAATGCTGATATTAACAAAGGCACTTAAAGGAGGGCTGAATATCTGGATAGGCCAATACAGAAGAGTTATTTATTTCACTCACACATCCAACTTAAAAGCTAAAAACATGTAAACAAGAGTGTCTTCTATATAGCTATCATAACTTCTCACCACTGATATGTTGTCGCAGGGAAGCTGCTTCTCACAAACCCACTAATACTAACCAATGTCCCAGGAGTTCATCTCAAAAAAAGGATGAACCCTCCACATAAAAAGGGTCATTGATTTATTGGTCACTCCTTAATGGAGACAACCAATCAGCATGCAGAGAAACAACAGCCTGGTTTCTAGATACTAACCATTACAAACACTAAGCAATAATATAGAAACCTATACCACCAGCATCAAATCATTGATTTGGAGATATCGTATGACTTTCCTTATACCCTCATTTCAAAATGTCTCCATCAATCACTCCACACTCAATACATGTATGGCTATCTCATCTGCACTTAAACAGCCTACTAAACACGCACATCCCTGTCCCCATCAGCCCTCACACATCACTCTCCTCTTAGTTCTCTACCGTACCAACCACTGTATAACTAGCTGGAATACAAAACGGCTTATACTGTATATACAGACATTTATAAAAACAAGCCACAAACACAAGGAAAAGGAAGCCACATTCCACAAGAGAGGGATTTGAAAGTGTAGAGATGGGAAAGAAAGTCAGTTCAAGGGGCAGTTCTAAGAACAGAATAAGAAGGATGGAAGGAGCAGAGGTCCAGCAGGCAGAGACGAAGGTGTAGAAGAAGCGAGGGAGGAGAGGAAGACAGTGAGAGGACGGCAGGCCAGAGAAGTCTGTCTGTCTGTTCACCGAGGCTTGGAGAACGGGAAACGGACAGGGGCACAGCAGTAGACTGTGGAGGGGAGAGGCAGAGAGAGGGAAAAGAAGACATGAGATAGAACTAGGACAGGGTAGATAAAGGTGTTCTGGAGCCCTGGAGAAAGAAGTTGCCGCTATCGCAGCCTGACAACAGAAACAGAAAATCACAACCTTTTACAGACAACAGGAGATAAAAAAAACATGGGATGAAAACCTCACAGGTTGATTAATATTGCGTCTTAAATGGCACACTATTCCCTATATAGTGCACTACTTTTGAACAGAGCCCTATAGGCCCTGGTCAAAAGAAGAGCATTATATAGAGAATAGGTTACCATTTGGGATTACAAGGAACTTTACTGTCACAACTGACTTTCAGCATTGGGCTCAGCTGGCCTGTCTGTTATAAAGGCGGCCTCATAACTGTTTAACTGACTGCAAAGGAGATGAACCACGTGGCAAGCCTGGATAGAATGTCCACATGAGCCGGACTACACATTAAGAGGGAAAACTGTGATACACACAGAGATTGATTTCAACATTTTAGTCATTTAGCAGAAGCTCTGATCCAGAGCAACTTACAGTAGTTAGTGCATACATTTTCATACTTTTTATTTTATATTGTACTGGTCCCTTCTGGGACTCAAACCCACAACCTTAGCATTGCAAGCACCATGCTCTACCAACTGAGCCACCCGGGACATTCAACATTCAACCATGAAGTTCAGGGAGGGAAGCAGCACTGAAAAAGGAGAGGAGTTAGAGGAAGACATGAAGGTTGGAAGGAGAGTGGCTGTCTTCCGGAGGGAAAGGCAGTCCAATAGAGGTCAGCTGGGATGAGAGACCTACACTGAGGGGCCTCCTCCATGTGGCTCTCTGGTGAGGCATCGGGGAAGTCTGGGTCTGAGGGAGGGGGAGGGTACGGCGGGGGTGAGGGGATGACTAACTGGGGGAGCTCCCGTACTGGGGTTCGCAGAGGTTTGAGTGGCACTGGACGCTCAGCACCTAAAGAAAAGGAAGGATGCAGCAAGCACTGGGTGTTAGAAGGGGGGAAATCAATAGGCTTGAGAAAGTTTCATTGAAAAACACGAGTTCTGTATGATCATTAAAATAAATAAAAAACAGGAAATACAACTGTTAAAAATAATATTGCCTTTGTTCATCATACTGTGCAGAATGAAATAACTTTTATTGATTTTTTTACATTAAACAATAAGCAAAATACACAAGGCAATCAATGAATGGCTACATTAACAAATTACTGAAAGCTGCTTATAACTGCTTAATGTATTTTGGAAAGTACAGTAAAGCTACTCGCTTGAAGGGAAGCTTCTCAGTAGCAATTGTGTTGCTTGCTGATCAGAGTCTCTAATCAGAGCCCCTTAAACAGAGCAGAGCAGAGATAACATCAGACTCTACACTCCAGCTAGGGGAGATAGAAATGGAGCTTCACAAAACACTCCAGGCCAGGGCCGGACTACCCCAGTTGGGGCCCGCTTTAGAAAAACAGATTTGTTTTTTTTAGGAAAACAGCTAACTTCCTGCATTTCAACACATTTTGTGTCAAAATAATTTTAAGTTTGGTAAAGCTATTCTACACATTTTGTCATGAGGCTCTGAGAATATGTTGCAATTTTAAAGCAAATTTCCTGCAATTCCACACTTTTTGTCATGGGTCAGAGAAAAATGTTGCTGCTTGATAGCTAATCTCATGCTGTTGTTCACATTTTGCCATGAGGCTGAGAGAAAATGTTGCAGTTTTAACCTTTTCACCTGTGAGTTCCAAAAACTCTAACGGTCGCCCCAGCGTGAGTTGTTTTATGCACCTGATGTCAGAATGCACTGTTCCAAAATGTGATTGATGCGCAACAGGACAGTTAACCCACGATGCCTGCTAATTATCTATAGGCTGTTTCAACTTGTCAATTTCAAATTACTTTCTAACAAGTTTTATTTTCTAACAACAGTTTGAGTTGAGGTGTGTTCCGTCTCCTCATTAATTCACATAAAAGTAACACATTTCACTGTAGCAGACAATTTATGTTTGAGGCTTTACTGAGCCGGACAAACCTCACCTCCCCAGTGTTTCCACAGATCAAATATGCAGATATTTGCGCAGTGTTACACAAACTTTTTCCCCCTGGCACATTTTCTGGCTGGCGCTCGCATTGCATTCATTGTTGTTTTCCTTACAAATAATAACTTTGGACATATGTGTGTTCCTATCAAAGTAAGTGCCTTATTTTCTGTATATCGTGTTGTCGTTTCTAATGCAGCATACAGTATATGTATGTATTGAGCATAATGTATTTACAGTTTTATTCACGTTTTCAAGTATTGGTGACAAGTAATGCATTCCGATTATTGCATAGATTGTAATGGACACCTTTGATGTATGTAAAATACTTTTTTGAAGGTTGTACTGATTATGATGAGCTAATGCTAAGCTATTTGCCAGCTATGTGTGATGCCATGTTTGTTGACATTATACAATGCATTCTGTGTGTCACGTAAACATCTGTCAGACAAAATATGTTATAATGAGGAGAAGGAATGGTTCACAAATCTTTCGAATAACCTTCTGGAAGTGAATGAAGGGAGGTGAATGATCATAAACAACACAACCCCTTCAACATGCATACTGCAAACAGACCAAACTTATCTTGCCTCCTCTTATTATCTTTGGTTGACGCGAAAAAACAAAACAGGGTGGCGTGCACACACTACCCATCGTCGGATTACATTAGATTTTCAGAAAGTGTTTTACTCAATTATTTAGATCAATGGTGAGCTCACCCTTGATGTGATGAATTGTAAATAGTTATTTCTAGGGGGTTCCAATTCACATTGTGGTTTCTGTTAGCTAAATATGACTGCTTGTGTTACGTCAAATCTTTCCTCTGTTAGCACTAGGACTAATGTAGCCTATATTTTCCGGTTTGGATGATTGTGTTATGCTGTCGCTACTTCTGTGAATGTCTGAACATTGCATCCAACAATAAACTGGTCACATTCAGGACATAACTTTGTAAGGACTGTGTTTGTGCAAAATATTTCTGTGAAAACCAGTGTAGCCTGCTCAAACACTGACTGTTGCATCAATCGAAACATCCAGGGAGTTTCAGAACAGTAGGCCACTTAACAAAACAAGAATCTCCATATCTGGTGTTTTTTGTAGCAGTGTATAATCAAAATTAGTCAACAGTTGACTATAGATTTTCTGAATATTGTCATCTTGGATTTCCATATTAAAAGGGAGTCTGCTTTGACTCATATCAGTGATCACATACATAGTATGAGCACACAGCGGCAGTAAACTCAGAGAAACATTCAGAGAAATCTGACAGAAAGACTGATGGCAATGGGTGGACTGGAGCTGAACGGCATGCCACGGGGGTGTAACTGTATGTTGGTCCTAAATAGCACCCCATTACCTATATAGTGCACTACTTTTGACCTGGGCCCATAGGGCTCTTGTCATAAATAGTGCCCTATAAGGGAATAGGGTGCCATTTGGGATAAAACCAGTAACAGGCTGATGTAATGGCAGCCAGTGCTGAGCGATGTGAGCAATATGTCAAAGTATGCCTCACGCATCCCTTACTCAGCAGCTGATGGACTGCATTGAGTAGAGCTAGCCGTGGGAGTGACTGACTCTGTGCCTCAGCCCCTTTAGATGATTGACTGTGTTCCAGGTGTGACAGCTAGCGCCACAAAAATATATGTACCGCCCACAGCAGATTAAGATGAGAGATTCCCTATTGTCAGCACACTGAAGATAAACTAAGACGTAGGGTAAGAAACACACCCTTCAGAGGCTAACAGATGACCTACAGGCCCTTTAAAAACACTGAGGGGACATGTGCACGTGCGCACACACACAGCACAATGGGTGGGTGGATCGATTGAAACAGCCCCAATTGAGTGGGTTAATCTCAGTTTTTTTACCAGACAGAAAATGTATTTTAAGATGAGAATCAACGACCGAAAAACCACCTATTAGAAATAGAGCCTCTGTGCCTGAGCCAAACATTTAAAATTGGGTTGAGGGCCTGTTTTTTCACTATGATGTGAGAGAGAAGAAGCAGAGCAGAGAGAGAGAGACAGACGAGAAGAGGAAAAGAGCACAGAGGAGCAGTGTGCCATGTGAGAGAGGAGAGAGATATCTGGGTTGCACTATTCCTGCTAACAGAGCCAGGTTCTTTCTCTCCACACAGCTGGAGAGGCAGGAAACAACTGCGCTCACACACATTATAGAACATAAACAATGATTATCTTTAGCCCACAGGGGTTAAATAATGGGAAACATCTAAAATCCCTGTAGTACATCATCCCTAATTGATGCGTGTCATCTATTTATTTTACAGACTGTACAACCGATGATATGCAACCATAAATATACAACTCCAGATCAGAACATAATGATTTGTTTTGTTATATTTTGGGGAAGTCTAGTTGTTCTGCCTTGTGAGCAACAGATAGGTCTGTGGTTCTGACAGGGTCTTCCCAGCACAAGTCTATTAGATAGGTCTGTGGTTCTGACAGGGTCTTCCCAGCAGAAGTCTAATAGATAGGTCTGTAGGTCTGACAGGGTCTTCCCAGCACAAGTCTATTAGATAGGTCTGTAGGTCTGACAGGGTCTTCCCAGCAGAAGTCTAATAGATAGGTCTGTAGGTCTGACAGGGTCTTCCCAGCACAAGTCTACTAGATAGTGCTGTCGGTCTGACAGGGTCTTCCCAGCAGAAGTCTATTTGTTCTGCACAGTGTCTTGGGAGTAGCGGAGGGGAGGGAGGCACACCCAGGTCTATAAATCAACTCCCCAGAGCTGTCTGTTTTAAGTGCGTCCACTGCACTAAACACTTCATCCCTCAACCTCTCTCATCCTCTCCAAGCTAAATAAATCTTGTCCACTTCAACCAGTTTCAAGAAAAGGCATGGAGGGTAAAGCAATCGATATAACTCTAGTCTTGTGCATGTTGCTCCCTTGTTAGATTAGGTAGCACAGTGATTATTTTAGGTTGGAGAAATGTCATATTCTACACTACAGTGCATCAATAGGAATAGCGAGGCTAATAGCAATGCTATTTCACCTGGTTTACTGAGGAAAGATTGTACAAAACGTAAGGCATTCAATCAAATCTGCAGCACTGCAATCCCGGCCAACTCCTGTCCTGTGACATAGGGGTTATTTAGTTTATGCTGCCTTGGGTCCCTACTGGCTAAATGACTGTACAGGTATCATGTCTACCACCAGCGACTCAGTTCAGGTTGAGGGGAACCCGTTATAGTGAAAAGTGGTAGCAGTGCAACAATCCTTGAGGGTGTTCTCCAATTGGGTTAAACCATTTGGGTGAGATCATTAAGTGGGTGGGGTTATATCCTGCCAGTTTGGCCCTGTCCGGGTGTATCATCGGATGGGGCCAGAGTGTCTCCTGACCCCTGCTGTCTCAGCCTCCAGTATTTATGCTGCAGTAGTTTATGTGTCGGGGGGCTGGGGTCAGTTTATTATATCTGGAGTACTTCTCCTGTCTTATCCGGTGTCCTGTGTGAATTTAAGTATGCTCTCTCTAATTCTCTCTTTCTTTCTTTCTTTCTCTCTCGCTCTCTCTCGGAGGACCTGAGCCCTAGGACCATGCCTTAGGACTAGCTGGCATGATGACTCCTTGCTGTCCCCAGTCCACCTGGCCGTAGAGACCACCTGGCGGTAGAGATACTCTTAATGATCGGCTATGAAAAGCCAACTGACATTTACTCCTGAGGTGCTGACTTGTTGCACCCTTGACAACTACTGTGATTATTATTATTTGACCATGCTGGTCATTTATGAACATTTGAACATCTTGGCCATGTTCTGTTATAATCTCCACCTGGCACAGCCAGGAGAGGACTGGCCACCCCTCATAGCCTGATTCCTCTCTAGGTCTCTTCCTAGGTTTTGGCCTTTCTAGGGAGTTTTTCCTAGCCACCGTGCTTCTACACCTGCATTGCTTGCTGTTTGGGGTTTTAGGCTGGGTTTCTGTACAGCACTTTGAGATATCAGCTGATGTAAGAAGGGCTATATAAATACATTTGATTTTGATTAAGGAGCCTACCTAGGCAAGGGTTGTTACACTGTTATATGACTGCTATGACAAACATTTTGTGAGTTAGTGCAGCCTGCAGGTTGACGGGAGAGAACTCAATCGGCCTCTTTACATTGACTATATGTGTAGTGATGATACTGACCCATGGCACTGTGTCTGTTGTTCTCTTTCTCGTCTAGTTTCAGGCCAAGAGCAGACTCTCCTCTGGTCTCCTCCGGTGTGGTGCTGCGGGACGAGTCGGCGGTGGGCTTGACCTTGTCAGTACTGCTGCTGGGGGCGGAGTCAACCTTTTCAACCTTGCTGGTAGGGGCGGAGTAAGAGGCGACATTGACCATAGTCTTGCTCCTGGGGCCGGTGTCAACCTTGCTGGGGGAGGCGTCTCGGGAGGAGTCAGCCATGGCAGCAATGCTGCTGGGGGTGGAATCAGGGCCGGACTTGGACACATCAGCTCTGCTAGAGGCGGAATCAGAGTCGGCCATTGAGGTGTCAGCGACAGAGGTGCCGGCGGCGACCCCACTACTGCTACTGCTGTAGACAGACACATTGCTCAGCTCAGAGCCAGAGTCCTCCTCCGCAGGCAGGCTGGGGGTAGGCGAGCTGGGGGCTGGGGAGGGAGAGGGGGCCATCTGGACAGAGGTGAGAGGTGCTGGGGTGCTAGGAGCTGGGGTGACAGAGGTAGCAGGGGGTGCCGGGGCCTTCCTCTTCCTCAGTGTACTCTCTGAGTCAGGAGCCACCTGAAAGAGAGCGAGAGAGAGAATGAGTCTTGGGCTGAACAACTCCCCCTAGCCGTGACAATATACCCTATAAATAAATTATTCTTGGACATCATCACTACTCATTATCATTATTAAAAGGTGCACTACGCAAAATCACGCCGCCATTTCCTGGCTGCTAAAATTCTAATAGTTCACCTAATTTCAATTTATGTTACAAAACAGGCAATCATTGTGTAGAAAATCATTGTACTATCTAAACCGTTGTGAAATATCTTTTCCATAACCAAAAATATTGTATTTCCAGCATTTTGAAGCTGGTGTACAAAACCAAAAGTAAAAAACGCAAAAACAAAACTTAAGAATGGGAAGCATAGAAATAGAGCACATAGAACAGATCAAATGCTTGTTAGACTTACTTTCAATGAGAATGACATAACTAACATTTCTATGTGAATTTGGTCAGATCGCCAAAAAGTTACATATTATTGCTGCCTTATACAACAAAACAATGTGTGACTCATTTAATCTGAACATATCCTCTGATCCTGGAGGCATGGAGATAAAAACACTTTGAAACGTGTTTGGTAGCCACTTCAAATCTTTTCATGGGAATCAAATCAAATCAAGCTATATTTATATAGCACATTTCAGACATGAATGCAACGCAGGGCGCTTCACAGGAAAATACATTAATAAAAAACAATGAAAATAAAAACAAATATTTACTACACAACAAACATAAGTGGATAGAAACTAAAGAACAATAAAAACTGAACACTAAAAAAGCATCCTAAGGAAAAGGTGTGTTTAAGGTGTGTTTTAAGATCTCTTTTAAATATGTCCACAGTTTCAGCCCGCCTCATGTTCTCTATCAGGCTATTCCAGAGGCTGGGGGCATAGTCACTAAAGGCTACCGCTTCATTTAAAAGGCCAGTGCCAGAGGACCTGAGGGACCTACTGGGTAGATAGCATGTCTGACATGTATTGGGGTGAACAATCATGGATTGATTTAAAAACCAATAGAAGAATATAAAAATTAATTCTAAAACTCAGAGGCAGCCAGTGCAGAGACTTTATAACCGGTGTAATGTGGGCTCTCCGTCTGGTCTTGGGCAGTACCCATGTTGCAGCATTCTGTATGTTTTGCAGTTGACCAGTGACTTTCTTGGGTAGACCAGACAGGAGAGCATTACAGTAGTCAAGCCTGCTTGTAACAAAAGTATGGATGAGTCTCTCTGTATCAGCCTGAAATAGAAACGGCCGCACCTTTGGCAATGTTCCTCAGGTGGTAAAAAGCTATTTGTCACATTCTTAATGTGTGATTCGAAATTTAGATCAGAATCGAACATGACCCATAGATTTTTTTTTACCTGGTGTTTTCTTTGTTGCCCATGAATCCTATTTGACCGTAATGTTGTGTGTGACCTAAAGCTTTACATTGATCAAAAAAGGTGTTGTGTGAGTTTGGGCGCATAAGCCTCATCTCGAAATAGTTGTGATAGGAGAAAACTGAGGATGGATAAACAACATTGTAGTTACTCCACAATACTAATCTAATTGACTGGTTGAAAAGAAGGAAGCCAGTACAGAATACAAATATTTCATAACATGCATCCTGATTTCAACAAGGCAATAAAGTAATACTTCAAAAAAGGTGGAAAAGCAACATTAAAACTTCAACTCTAAAATAGTCATTCATTTTTTGCCCTAAATACAAAATGTTATGTTTGGGATAAATCCAATACAACACATACATTTTTTAGCCCTTTTTCTCACCAATTTCGTGGTATCCAAATTGGTAGTTACAGTCTTGTCTCATCGCTGCAACTCCCGTATGGACTCGGGAGAGGCGAAGGTCAAGAGCCGTGCATCCTCCGAAACATAACCCAACCAAGCCACATTGCTTCTGGACACAATGCCCCACTTAACCTGGAAGCCAGCCACACCAATCTGCCTAGAAGGTCAGCATACCGGAGTCGCCTCTTCACTGTTAACGTTGAGACTGGTGTTTTGCGGGTACTATTTAATGAAGCTGCCAGTTGAGGACTTGTGAGGCGTCTGTTTCTCAAACTAGACACTCTAATGTACTTGTCCTCTTGCTCAGTTGTGCACCGGGGCCTCCCACTCCTCTTTCTATTCTGGTTAGAGCCAGTTTGCGCTGTTCTGTGAAAGGAGTAGTACACAGCGTTGTATGAGATCTTCAGTTTCTTGGCAATTTCTCGCATGGAATAGCCTTCATTTCTCAAAACAAGAATAGACTGACAAGTTTCAGAATAAAGTTACTTGTTTCTGGCCATTTTGAGCCTGTAATTGAACCCACAAATGTTGATGCTCCAGATACTCACCTAGTCTAAAGAAGGCCAGTTTTATTGCTTCTTTAATCAGAACAACACATTAAATATTTAATGTGTGTGACAGCACCGATCAAGTTCGTAAAGAACAAAATTACTATATATTTTCATCAGCCTCAACTCTATTTGTGTGTGTGCAACGTGTGCAAATATGGTACAAAGGTGAAGTAAAAAACTCAATAAGCCAGGCCTCCACTACAGAGACCATATATATGGAAAGACAGCACACGTTCTATCCTTGCAAATGGCATCCTCTGTGACAGCCCCATTGAGGGCGATCTCCATTTTAAAGTAGTCATCCAGAGCCCTCTATCTTCATGGCAGAGACAGACAGCCATTACCCTGGTATTAATATTCACTCTACCACTGACAGACTAACTCCCCATGCTCCCTCATCTTACATGCTCCATTAGATCCACAAAGTTGACCTGACAACTCACTGTCTCAAAACTATCCAGTAAACGTATGGTCCAAAGAGAAATATTCACCACTTTCTAAAGTGTGTGTGCAAATGGTTTATATTGCTGTCGTTATGTTTCCAACATATATATCAGATTTAGACGGGAGCTAAACCATTGCCACGCAGGGTTGTTAAATATACTAAGCAAGGGAAGCTTTGGTCTCCGTTTGGCCAAACTTATGTACATGTTCCCCAGACTTAAATTGGCTCCTCTAAATCCCAAAGCACACCACTCAGCCACTTTAAACCGTACTCCATAGCTGAGCAACACAATCAATTCCCTTGGTATGTTTACACTCCAGTACAACTGTAGTATGGAGCATTCATAGAGAATGGCCTCATTACAGTCTGTGAGAGGACGCCGTCGCTTCGTTCAGCTGCACTGTATTGTCTTTCACTTTGAAGAGCAACCAATCAGTCACACATGTGCACCCACATGGTCATGCACACATACGTACACACACATCCATCTTCATATCCCATTCAGTCCTCCATTACAGCTTCAACTTTGCCCCACATGCTATGGTATGCCAGAGACCGACAAGTATGAACGGTGGTGTGATGGTGGAGTTGGTGGAGGTGCATACACAGTTCAGGGAGTTTACGCAACTCTACCTCTGTAAAGAAGTGCAAGGTGGCGGGCGGTAAGTAACACAGTGCTGTAACCACAATGACTCAATCCCAGAGAAACACCACATGTCTTTTCTTAGAATATAAAAATAAAAAGGACATTCTGACTTACTTCAACCACGTTCAAGGAATAAAAATAAAAAAGTTTTGACAAATCATTTTTTATGGCTTGTTGCTACTTTCATCGCATTTTCAAGCCTGAGGTGATTTTCCATGAGCCATGCCCAAACTGCTGTGCACTCTCTCACCCAGTCAGACTTGCCTACCTACCACTTGCACAACTCATCTCCCAGCTCTACTAACTCTATATCACAGACTGTATCAAATCACATTTACTATACACTGATATGCTGCCACTCAATGCTATCATTCAGTCAAATATGTCTATAGCTTTTCTACCCCCTAATCCTGCAGGAATGCTAGCTCACTCCTTAATGGTTGATTTGGTCTATGTCCCAAATGGGACCCATAGTGCACTACGTTAGACTAGAGCTCTATGGGCCATGGTCAAAAGTAGTGCACTATTAAGTGAATAGGGGGATGCAGGCTCAGTCCCCTGGCTGCCAAAGCTCCAGCTTTTGAATTACTCAATACAGCACACCACTCCAGAGCTGGCACAGTGAATTTAGAGGCTCTTTATGGTCAGACCACACACAGAAAAACGTGCACGCTTGCTTACACACACACACGTGCATCTGTAAGTACGTGCACACACATACACCGATTTGAAAGTAAAAGTATATCAGTGCTCATGGCATAAGTCCACTTCAAATAGAGAACCAATGTACTACTGTAGACGAAGTGTGGACTAATCTGCCAACTGTAGTGAAAACATTCCATTATATCTTTATCAGTGCTGGATATTACTTTGTCTGCTAAGGTTAAGATTACATTCCAACATAAAACCACAACAAAGCCTAGGTTTTTTGTCATTCTTTGAGGTACAAAACAATTCTTTCAAAAACTTAACTGTGAGACTGTGATTTGGAAATAATAATGATTTAAATGTGAACATAAACACAAAACACAGCTCCAAACAAGCCCCATTATCTCCAACAGGAGGAGAGAAGCCCATTAGAGCCAACATAACATGGTGAAAAAACAACATTCCCCACAACATTTCTGTGAGAAGACGCCACCACTACTTCATTAGATTTACACACACACACACACACACACACACACACACACACACACACACACACACACACACACACACACACACACACACACACACACACACACACACACACACACACACACACACACACACACACACACACACACACACACACACACACACACACACACACACACACACACAGAGAGATGGTAGACTACACAGTTCCAGTGGGCTGTTTGTTTTGGCATTAGGGGCCTCTTCCTTTGTTCCTGAGAACACAACGTTTTCTTCCTTAGGAAAGAGGAAAGGAGCATGATAGAGAGACTCCCAAATGGAACCCTATCCCCTATATCAGTGTTTCCCAACCCTGGTCCTTGAGTGTCCCCAACAGTACACGTTTTCATTGTAGCCCTGGACAAACACACTTCATTCAACTCATTGAGGTCTTGATGATTATTTGACAAGTTGAATCTGGTGTGCTTGTCCAGGGTTACAATAAAACATGTGTACTGTTGGGGGTACTCGAGAACCAGGGTTGGGAAACACTTATCTATATAGTGCCCTACTTTTGACCAGGGCTCTGGTCAAAAGTAGTGTACTATATAGGGAATAGGGTGTCATATGGGATACACACTAAATCGGCACTCAAAACTATTAGAGCTGCCCATGCTTCTGTTTGCCACTTATTTTAAATCACACTGTTCCACAGCCTGTCACACTGAAACATCCACAGTGTTGCCTAATACATACACTAGCAAGTTTGCATGAAGTGAAACAAGACAACCTAAAATAAACTGCATGGCCTTAAGTGATAGAATATCATTTACAAAGGAAATGGAGGTTGTCAGCAGATGGGCTGAAAAACCAAGGTAGGCCACTTGAATAGTCCAATTCAGAGAGGCGTTGAGTAAGTTAAGGCTTCCGCACCAACCATTCTCACTCTAACTCAAAGTGTTCTGCAGCCACATGGTTTACTTGCGTAGCAATCATGTAGGCCTAACTGAGGGATTGCAAACATATGACTCAGATCACAAGCTTCCTCTTAAAGGCATCATGTGTGACCTTCAAAAAGTGTGACCTTATAGAATGTGGAACATTTTAAAACACTACTGATTAAAACCTTCATGAGGTTTCCCCACAAATTCAATTTCAAAAAAAATAAAAGGACCACAACTATTACTGAGAATGGTACCATCAGCCCAATGTAGAAATATCCAAACCTTGCAAGATTGTAAACAGACAACTTGTATCTTGCTAAAACAGATTAAAACGGTAGGCTACATTAAAGTGGATTAAAATCGCTGCAGTACAAAAAGCCAATGACGGATTGTTATGAAAGACTAAACCCCTCTTGGTTCAGATTATGACATCTCCCTAAGGAATGGTTTATGCAGGTAATGCTAGCCATCTCAATCAATCACACTTAGCCTGTGCTGCCAGCTATCCCCCTGATGGGATGGAGTCTGAGGCTACGTCCCAAATGGTACCCTATTCCTTACATAGTGCACTACTTTTGACCAGGACCAATAGGGATGCTGCCTCAGACTGTACTGTTCAGGGGCTGCTTGGCAGGTCCACCCTGAAAGCAAAGCCAGGAGTCGATACATCAACATCACTAAGAGCCATGCTGCAGAGAAAAACAGAGTATATTCAGTAGGCTCCATGACATGTGTACCGTTGATTTAAATACTTGAGAACAGATCAGGTCAACTACTGAGATTCAGAGAAGAATAACACTCCTTAGAGTAGGATTGAAAAATTCTGGTGACTTTCCCAAGATTCCCAGGTTTCCCAGAAATCCTGGTTGGAAGATTCCCAGCATCAGGAAAAAAAAGGAGCAAGGAATCTGGAATTCCAACTAGGATCATGTACAACACTGTGTTCCTACAGTAGGCTCCAAGTCTCTTAGACCAATCACTATTCTAACCTAACCTACCTAACCCCCTTCCCTTCAGTGGTCTTCTGAGTTTTTTAATGCCATCTCATCCAAGAGATACAGCAAACTTTTGTCTCATTTGTTGAACCCTCAACCTCACCTGTGCTCTGACAGTAAGTTAAGGCATAAAGTAACAGTAACATTGGCATAAAGAGCCTGTCAAGCTGATGTCTGCCTCTGGAAACACGACACCCCACTTATACATATTTGACATTGTGCCACCAAAACATACCTCATCCACTGTTGCATTATTACTGCAATCTCAGAACCAAAACCAGCGTTTATGTTAACAGTCTGTCTGTCACTAGAGACTACTGTTGCATAAGCCTGAGTCTGATGTTACCTTTCCAGCATGCCAAACAGGCTTACACAAGTGTGCCTGCCTGCCTGTGTAAAACCTATTACCGAACCCTGAAGCGGAAAGCTCAGGATGATAGGCTAGGCCATGTCACAAAAGTCATTCTAAACACGACCTCTTACATGCTGACCACACCGCTCACGCCGCAGGTGCGAGCGCTGCAGTCATTGCAGCCACAATGTTCACGCGTGTCAATGAGCGTCTGCGTAGCCAGGCGCTAAAATAAAACTTGGTTCTATTTCTGACGCGTGATGTGTTGCAAGTCCCGCCTCTCCCATCTCCTCATTGGTTTTTAGTAGCATATGTGTGGGTGATTGAACATGGGTGATTGAAAAATGAACTGAGGTCCACACTCCAGTCCAGTTGGTGGTGGTAATGCACCTTAAGTTGGTTGCCAACCACCATATAAAGTCCAAAAAAGAAGAAGCCTGAAGGAGGAGAGATTACTAGAAACACACTTTTACCCTTTTATATGTGGATTAATTGTCAGAGTAGGGGACCTTGTGCATTTCAGGTAAAATAACAACCCAATGTTTATATCCCAGAACAAATTAGCTAGCAACAGCAAGCTAGTTAGCTAAATTGACATCAATGTTTAATGCTTTTCAACCTGTCCCCAAATTAATATAGTTGGTTCAGAGTTTGTTTTGATATTTCAACCTGCGTGTCCTGATCGCGTCTAGTGTGTATGGACAAAATCAACATGTGCGCAACGTCGCACACGTGCGTGTGCCGTATCGTCAGCATGTTAGCCTACTCCTGTCCAAATCATAATGTCAGCTAATTGCCTAATAAAGGCCTGAAACACTCCTTCTGCACAACATTGTTAGATGTATACAGTACCAAATGGCACCATATTCCCTTTGAAGTGCACTATAAAGGGAATAGAGTGCAATTTGGGATGTCCTCTTTTTTTTTGTCTTGACCCCAGATAAACCCAGTTGGCTATTTGATTCAATAAGGCCTTGGGCTTGACTATTGATTGTAAATTGATACTGTACTGAGATCAATAGAGGGTCATAACTATTGATGAGGGGGGGGGGGGGTTGATACAGTTACCAATCAGATGTTATTTTTGACGATATATAGTTTTTGCAATATCGCAATATTATTTTTGTGCTAGTTGTCTGTACCTGCACCAAAACTCCAGTATTTTTCCTCCATAGCTTGTTCTCCATCTTCTTTTTAAATTGGGAGCCAATTTCTTTTCAGCACCTTTATTTCCATGACTGATCAAAACTTGTTTTCTCATGGCTCTCTCTCTTGTCCCTCTGCAGCAGACATATGGTGAGCAATATGTTTGGAACATCAAATCGCAATAAAATCACAGTATTGAATTGCAATACATATAGAATCGTTAGAGTCGCAATACATATAGTATCGGCACTTAAGCATCGTGATAATATCGTATCGTGAGGTCTCTGGTAATTCCGAACTTAACATTCTTAGAAAAAAGGGTTCCAAAAGGATTATTTTTGGTTTCAGGGAGAACCCTTTTTGGTTCCATAAGAATTTGACCTGGGAGAACCCTTTTTGGAACCAAAAGGATTCTACCTGGAACCAAAAAGGGTTATTCAAAAGGTTATCCTATGGGTACAGCCAAATAACCCTTTTAGGTTCTATATAGCACCTTTTGCTATATAGAGTGTAGTCATACCGCAGGGGAACAGATTGTCATCACTACAACATTAGCCATCCTACCAGTAGCTCAGGCTCACGGAAAGGAGACCTAAGAGCAGCCATCCCGTCCCTCAGGCACTCTGTCCTCATCTGATCTCTGTCCTTGTCTAACCCTCACAAACGGGTACATCAGGCCCATGTGCCATGTGTCTCAACATGCAGCCAGCCATCTTCCAAACACAACGCTTTGTCTCATCCGTGCTTGCGAGTCACGGCACAGCTAGTGTTGCTTATCTCTGAGTGAACGGACTGATAAAGACGTCATCAGTGTGGTGTTTCTGAACAGTGTCTAATACCCTTTTCAGACATATGGAATGTGGCGCCTACAGCATGTTTGTTTGTCTGTAATGGTACGCTATGGCTTTTTAAATGCCGACACGAAAACCTTCGAGATAGATGCACCACTGAACAGGCATTTTACTTGTCAATCAAATAATCTCTAGCTGCCTGCATGCAACCTGGCTGCCTGCTGCCTGCGTGCAGACCACTCTACCCTAAAAAAGTATGTTAAAGTTCATTAAATACCATGATTTACCAAGACACTTAGTAAAAAGAAAACACATCTAGCTACCCTACCATAAAAGACTGGATAAAAACAACACAACAGCACATCAATCAGCTACGTTTATTGTCGTCAGGGAAACAATACTGAATGTTTCTGATGCGGCACTTTATTTGTCTGAAAGGTTATCAAATGTCGCTATAAAGGGTATAATAACAACAGACAGCAGAGAGAGAAAAAACTGGGCGCCACGACAACATAAACCCAAATTAAATCCTGATTGGAAGAACAGCGTGAGTAGTACACAGAATACTGTGTGGACACCTTGTGCTTCTCAACAGGAGTCGGTGTCCAAAGGCCACCCTATTCCCTACATAGTGCACTATTTTTAACCAGAGCACTATAGACCCTGGTAAAAAAGTAGTACACTATATAGGGAATAGGGTGGCATTTAGAATGTAATCCATTTCACAGATTAAGCAGTGTGTTCCTGTTAGTAACGGTCACTATGACCACAACACACAGTTCCAGACAAACCCCATTCGCTCCAACAGGAGGAAATAAGCCCATTAGAGCCAACAAAACATGGTGAAAAAAAAAACATTTCCCACAACAACACCACGAGAAGAGAAATAACACTACTACTATTGCTATTAGATCCACAAACAACACAAGGAGATTAGAGGAAATGTTTAGCCAATGTTGCAATTGTTGATCTCAACACAGGTCACCATGACCTGAAGTGTGTGTGTGTGTGTGTGTGTGTGTTGCCCTCTCACCTGGTAGGCCTCCAGTGTGTAGCAGCCATGGCAGGGTGTGGGGGCCGGGGGAGCCCGCCTTTTCTTAAGCTCTATCCTGGGGGACATCCTGGAGATGTTCATGACGGACTGGGACTGGCCCAGGGTGCTGGGTCGCGCCTCCACACAGGGCATGATGGACACCGTGGACAGGCCCTGGAGGAGGAGGTAGAGGGAGAACATAGAAATAATGGCACACAAACAGATGACACATTCACACAAACAGATGTGTGAGTACACACACACATATACCTGCATGTACACACACACACACAATTATAAACACACGGAACAGAGCTACATATGAACTGAGTGGCATTTAAAGGTCAGATAATTCTAAATGGTCTCAGAAACCCAAAATCACAGGTTGATATGGTGGACAGTGGAAATGTCAAGGGCCAGTCCTGAAGGGTGAGCATGGGTCATGCCCTTTATTCACTAACGTTGTGTCCCAAGTGGCACCCTATTTCCTATGTTGTGCACTACTTTTGACAAGGACACATAATACTATATAGAGAATAGGGTGCCATTTGGGACTCCGACTAACAAGGGCCAAGGACTGAATGTAAAATATCTGCATAGCTTCATCATGGCCTGTCATTGCAGTGGTACATTAAGCTAATGCAAAACTTAGGGTTGGGTCTGTCTCCAAGAAACAACAGTCTAGTCTGCAAGGAAGCGGCTCTCAGATCCCTGCTGAATCAGGATGCTTTGTGACAGTTGTGACAGCTGCAGTCAGCTTTATTACCATTCTGTAGCTACTTCGCCTCGCTAATACACCATCTGTCTGTCTGAGAGGGATGCTGCTGAGCAATGGGGGACGATCAAAGAATGATCAAAGGCTTTCCTAAGCATCTGAAACTTAGCCTGGTCCCAGATCTGTTTGCACTGCCTTTCCAACTCCTACGGTCAATGTCGTGCCAAGTGATCATAAAAAGGAGTTGGCAAGACAGCACAAACAGATCTGGGTCCAGGCTATCTGAAACGTCCTAAGCTTCTGTCTCTGTACTGTAGCACAACTAGGAACAAAGATATACATCTATAAACGATAGTGGGGTGGTTATAAGAAAAGAAAGGAAAGTGTATTAAGTCAAAATGACACAGCATTTCAGACCATTCCTGCCCGCCTGCCTGGAGTGCCAGGCGGGCAGTGTTTGAACTTTTGGGACTATTTCATTGGTTCCATTACACCAGGCAAGCGCAATCAAACTATTCTAGTCTACTAAGGAGAGGCAGTGTGGCTTTGAGGGAGATGTGAGTTGCCAAATGTTTGCATATTGCGTAAGCTTGGAAAAGCAGACCGAGCTACTATACAGTAATGTAGAGCAAAGAGAAAAATACGTATGTAACAAAAACCTAGCTGGAGTCTTGGAATCCTGCAGTAGATTTACTGTTGCCCCGCTCTAAGAACAGAGCCTGGATCAACTAAGTCGACACCATTCATCTTTATGACCTTTACATCCTGTTTAACTTTGATTTTCTCTTAAGACACGCACCTCTCCCACCTACTAGATCTTCCTGACTAAATAATATAACATCTAGCAGATGCTTTTATCCAAAGAGACTTACAGTCATGCGTGCATACATTTTATGTATGGCTGGTCCCAGGAATCAAACCCACTATCCTAGCATAGCAAGCACCATGCTCTACCAACTGAGCTACAGAGGACCACATGATTTATACATGGGCATAATTGCATCCCAAGGATAGATGACATGGCATACTTTACACAGTGCATTAGTCAGCTTTACTCTATTCCCTTCTATTGGATGCTGCCTAAATATATTCTACTGTACATATACATGTACAGTATGTATATGCAAATATTCCAGTAAATCCAAAGCCTCAATCTTCTGCCGGTTGATCCCATGTCACGAGAGAGAAAGGGCCTGAAAAGCATTTTTAGAAATCAGACAGCGCTCAGCAGGGACTGGGGAGTGATTCTTGGCCAGCGGCCAACCCTCTCCTCCCCTGATGAACTTTTCACGCTGCGCTAATGTGTTCATGGCGACCTTCTCACATGTGAGAGTGGCTAAACTGTTAATATTCCGGCTCTCTGAGAGTCCCTCAGTACATCCACTGCATGTTCAATTATGAAAGACCAATAAAAAATATGAGCTGGCGCACACCCAGAAAAATTATTTTGTGTGGAGGTGCTGACTAACAGAGAATAAACTATAAACTACAAAAATAAAGAGTCGCACACTCCATATATAAACTCCCAGTAATTTATTGGGTAAATCACCAACGTTTCGGCATCACTGTGTCTTCTTCAGTGAAATGTCATGAATACTTGAACCAGGTTATGTAGACAAACAGTGCAACCAATGACAATAGTGAGGGGTGTGTCATAATGAATATGTTAATTAGAATGAATTGAGTGAAACTGTTAAAAAACAATAGTGTATGGCATATTAAATATATTAGGCTATTGTTATCATATGCAAACATAATTGAATATTGCACACAATATTAGCATCAACATAAATTATTGTTTAATTCAATTTCACATATTTAATTGTTTCCGATTTCATTTGTATTTTTTACATGTAATATTTTGGTTTAACCTTAATGTATAATAAGCATCATCATCAACAGGGGGAACATATTAGGTGTACGCTGATAAGCTGTAGAAAGAATATATACATATAAGACTTGTTCATAAAAGAGAGAATTGTTCATAAGAAGGGACTGAGATCAAAGTCAATATTCAGACCACTAGGGGTCAATGTTTTTAGATAGGATATCCAGTAAGCCTCCCTTTGTAGTAGTAGGATCTCGATGTTAACTCCTCTCCTTGGTAGAGCAACATGCTCAATGCCTGTGTATTTGAGGGAGGAGTGTGGCTAAACTGTTCATATTTTGGCTCTCTGAAAGTCCCTCAGTACATCCACTGCATGTTCAATTTTGAAAGACAAACACAAACACACGTTCCAAATTTAGGTAGAGACTACGGTAACTTTGAATTGGGATCCGTGCTGTTGTTGTACTCAGCTGTTGGAACAGAATGTTCCATGCAGGGAATTACCATGAATGCGTAGCATACGTTATGTAACCTTAAATCAGTTACAGATCAGAGCCAAAAAAGCTATTGAGTCTTTCTTTGTTATTAAAGTTTGGGAAAAGTTCACCTGAACATCTGTAATTCCATGCTGGAGGAAATCTGAGATCTAACCACAATGCCTATCACTCATGCATATCCAAGGTGGAAATGCATTGTAAGTGGAGTACTCACTGCCAAGACTAGCGACAGATAGAACCGAACATGGCCATCTATGATGATTTAGAGTTAGCAACACGCCCTTATTGTCCTCTCCAAGGACAAAATGTGATCTGAAATAGTTTTCTTCTGTACAATAAAAAAAAAAAACTCTGGGAAAACAGACAGGATCATTTCTGGCGTGACTTAGCATCTCTAGAACGGTGTCTCATAAGCAAAGCAATATCGTTTTCATTCCTTTAGATCCTACACAATGTACACAGTCTTCAACATATCGGTCCATCAGTTTGTCCAATGCAGGACTGTACACTGTATCATAGATGCAATTCTGTTCTACTTCAGTCTGTGTTATGAACCGTTCTCAACAAATCTTGCCATCTGTTCGGCCAATAATGGTATCCAGATATCAGAGTAAATGTAGCCAGGTATAGTATGATGATGTAACATCATCACAAAGGACACAGAGGGTGTGTGTGTGTGTGCGCGCCCTGGGGCTTGACTCAAATGAGCAGGAGAGATCCACCAAGGTCTTATGGGAAATCCAATAAAATCCCCATATTGATTTGAGGTGTATCCCAGATGGCTGCCTGTAATAGATTCCTCTGTAATTGTGTAAAACTGATTAAATTACCTTCCAAACAGGTAGCCTGTTCAATGTTTGCTCTAATATAATAATGTTTTAGCACAAATGCACACCACATACAAAGAACTCCACGATGGAGTAGAAACTATTCCCAAGAAACCGTCCCTACTGCTATAACTACTATTGTATTACAAACTTACTATTAAATACATTATGTGTGTCAGAGAGTAAAGCTGATCAAAGATTAAGCAATAATTCAAGGCTTTAATTTATTTCAGGTTGACTTGCTGCAGAAACCTTAAATCCGTCAAGGTACTGTAATTGACTGAGGGGAATCAGCTTGTCAAGTCTGCCCTCTAGTGGTACATAAGCAGAACAGACAATCAGCTATATCGAGAGGAGGCACACAGGCTGAAAAGTAGGGTTGCAAAATAATGGTAGCTTTCCCAAAATTCCTAGGTTTTCCAGAAATCCTTGTTGGAGAGTTCTGGATTTCCTGCTTATTCCCAACTTATTCTTGGAATTGTAGAACCAGGATTTCTGGAAAAACTTGGGATTTTGGGAATGTTATGGGAATTTTTTAACCCTACTGAAAAGAAAACCAAAGTTGAACTCATGTGTTTTAATTTTTGTGGGGCATAAAACACTATCTGTTACAAGGTGGTGGGTTTTGGAACATCTACAAGAGAATAGAACTCAAAAGCATAATTTATCTTCCTGCAAAATGAATGAGATTGCACTTATTGAATGAGATTGGAGTATTGAAAGAAAATATAATGCAAGATGTCAAGTACCACACCCAGACATTTCAGGAGGGTTAGTAGTACTTACATTGTAGTGTTTTTCAGTATTTTGAATAATATTATTATCAAGACCATCCATGTCCATAGTAGGCGACTGTTCTTCAGTCTGAAATGGAATGTACATCTAACATGCAATACATCAGAATGCAACTACAATACAAGCATGACATGCAGTTATTTCAGTTATTTGACAGATGGTAGCAGTACTCGTACAGCGCTAGGGTTAAAAAGCCCTTTCCACCGGGACAGTAAAATCTATAAGACTAATTATTTTTATGGAAAGCCATCATATGTTGAGCTCAAGAATAACAGTAGCTATTTAAGTATCAAATTATTCCAATCAAAAAGAAAAAATATGCTTCCTTTTCCTGCATTTCAACATATAGTAGTAGTAAGTCAGCAGTTTAAAGTCAGCTTGATCTGCAGACACACACTCTCTTAGTCAGTAGCCTATGCATGGTGCCTTGTAGTATTCTCTAGAAGGTATTATGGTGCTAAGTTAGCCAAGCCAATGGGCTAAATGTCACTCTGTTGGAACATAAGTGAACTGTGCCGTCTTACCTTTGATTTCCTTCTGTTGAACTTTAAGAATCCGAGCAGACCTTTCTTCTCGGCCCCACCGACACTTGAGGTGTTGGAACAGAAGTATTCTAACAATGAACGGACAGACAATAGGTTTCAGTTCACTCCTAAAGGAAAGGGTTGGCTCACTGATCTAAAAATATAGGTTCATTCATTCATGCAGTTCATTCATTAACCAATGGGATGAAATAAACCACAGCTAGAACTATACTACTCTACCACATTATGCAAGTCATGTCAGTTATTAAAAGTTTTTAACCATGCATACAACAAAAAGTATTCTCCATAAACACACACTCTCAAGCCTCTATCTACAATCAGGCAGTTTCAACAGTAGATGGCACTGCAACTAAACTTTTCCAATATGACAGTGCATCTATTCTTCAACCTCTGAAAATATATTTAACAAACAGTCATAACACACTGTAAGCCAGAAAGAAAGGGAAATAACATTGACTGTATCTTATATTTGATCTAAGATATGTAAAACAAACAAACAAAACAAGCGAGGAGAAAAGGAACGGCAAAACGGGGTTAATGTGACTGTACAAGTGACTGTTAAGCTACAGGTAATGTCACTACAGCATTGTGGATGGGAACAATAAGCAGCATACAGACAGTAATACCTGAGTAATTTAGAGCAGGTGCAGAAGCCATTTTAGGTTGACGAACTGGAAATAATCACAGGATTTCAACAACATTAAGGGCCCTTGTAACAATGCAGACCATCCGTAACTATAAAAGATTCTCTCTTTATCAAAACTATGCAGCATTTCTCATGTCATTGGCTATGCAATCCCCCACCCCTCCCACCCCTGCCTACAGAAAAGAGGGAAACAGTGAAACTACCAACAACACTGACTATGGTATTTGACAACTGTCTCTAGTTTAACTCAAGCATCAGTACATCTCACTACGCGTTGTAGGTAGTGTTCTAATGACTAACCATCTATATTGCCTCTCTAAGGGCAGTGTCATAGGGGGAAGAGTACACACCCTGGAAGGCATGTGCTTATCAAAGCTCATTTAACCAAATATGTAAACACAAACTCACTTATTATATATTCTGCAGCGCCACCCTGATAAAATGAACTATCCCAGACTGAATTACACTCCATGTAAACATTACAGGCGCAGATGTAGCTAGCTGCAGTAAGAAAGTAATGCATGTTACTTTGATTCAAAACAATCTCACGTGTGAGTGCTGATTATAGATGCAATCAGGGTTTAAAAGCGTGACAGAAAACGACGGAGAGAGCTCAAATTAAATATACGATTAAACAGGTTGAGAAGAATAAGAGGAACAGTAATAGTTTGTTAACAGAGATAGGTTGGTACAGTTAGCCTGATCTCAGATCTGTTTGTGCTACAATATCAACTCCTTAACATTCCAAACTTGATTTGATCTGGGACCAGGCTAACACTGTAGATATCATGTGAGGACGTGGAGTAGCCTGGTCCCAGATCTGTTTGTGCTGTCTTGTCAACTCCTATAATCATTGTCGTACCAATGACCATAGTTGGCAAGAAATGTGTCACCATTCTACAGGAAGAGGTAGAGGGAGATGTGGGTATAAGGTGGTTTATTTACCAAGAGTCTGGTCCAGTACGTAGAGCTCTCTGATGCCTAGCTCGCTCAGACACTTGTCCAGCTCCAGCTCGTGGTTGCTGACATTGTCCTTCAGCAGCAGAACATGGGACGGGTCAAACTCACACTTCTCACAGATGGCTGGGACAAGGCTCTCCAGGGGCGCCAGGGGACTCACCCTCACCACCGCCTTCTGGCTCCTGTGGTAGTTCACCACCAGACGCACCGTTTTCTTTACAGGGAAGACAGAGTGACTTTAGTGCCAATGGATGGATACAGTATTAGAGAGTATTAGAGAACCTCCTAGATTCAAATAGTATTCGTTTGATCTTGAGCTTGTCTGCAATCATGCCGATCTGGCACTTCAGGCGGGCTCAATCAAACGCTCATAAATATACAATTTGAACCCAGGTCTAAGTTCAGTAATTAAATGGGACATGAAAGTAAAGATCTCAGCAGTACACATCCAATGGGAAAAACTAGCGTGGAAAATATTGAGAGAGAGGGAGAGACAAAAAGTGGGTGTCAGACTCGTGAGATAAACCATGATTAACTAAAAACTTCACTCCACCTCACTTAAAAGAGGTTACGCTTTACTTTCAGCTTTTCCCTTAGAACGTAGACATTTGTTGACAGACCTGGGGGGGGGGACTGGGGGTCATTCAAGACTAGCACTGAGGTAACCGAGGCTGGGAGCCAAGTCGAGGCCTGACAGAGAGGGCCTGTGTGTGGGCAGCCAATGACTGGTCAGTCCCAGGGTGTTTGGTGTACCCATAGAGAGAGATCATAACAACAGTGCCAGCAGCACTAAGAGGGTTGAGGTGGTTGTTATGAAGAACACAGCCTGCATCCCAAATGGCACACAATTCCCTATATAGTGCACTACTTTTAACAAGGTCCCATAGGGATCTGGTCAAAAGTAGTGCACTATATAGGAAGTAGGGTGCCATTTGGGACATACAACAAAGATACTGTTCTCACGGAGGCCATGACAGTCACACACCAGTACACAATGTACAGACTTCAAGACCCTCCTTCTGAAAACATCATGTCAACCACTTACCAGTCAAGAGTGTGTAACAATCACAAGCACAACTGTTTTTGTGTGTGGTTCTTTGCTAATACTTACTGGGGCAACTTATAAAAAAAGAATCAAAGCATATTTTTAGGCAACAATTTATCAAATGTTAGTGGAATACATAAAAATCCATACATCGAAATCAATAGATTATTATGTATGCTTACTTAAATTTACACCACTCAGTTCAAAAGGGGGGCTATACTGTACATGCTTATTACAAGTCATAAAATGCATTACAACCACATCATAATGCATTATACCGATTGGTTTTAAGTAAAGTGTTACCCACAATGTCGATGACTCAGAGTGAAATAGTGTCAGACTATGGCCATCAGCCATAGGGAGGTCAAAGGGAGATAGGGGGAGCAGGGCCCCCAGGGCCAGGGAGGCCTGAGAGTAGAGTAGAAATAATGCATGGTAACTAAAGGTAAGGCTCTCATGAAAAATTCACATGCTAGGTAGGTAGGTAGGTAGGTAGGTAGGAGACACTGGAGACAGAGCGAGAAGACACTCAATCAGCCACCGAGAGCCGGTAATAATCCCACTGACTTAGAGACTGGCTCTATAACACCTGCTGCCTACCTTAGCATGAGCCCTTTCGGGGTTTTGTGGCCTTTCCTGCTGCCACGATTTAGTGTCAAAAGGTAAAGAAGGGCGATCGCAATGGTTACATAGAGATTCATACATCACATTTCCCAGGTGTCAAAGGTTAGGTTCAATGAATGCTGAAAACATCTTATTTATTGTATCCCAAAAACAGTCAACGATACCCACCCATGCAATACAACAACAGCAAAAGGCCCAGACCAGAACAAACTCATTTCCAATAACTTCATGAAGTGCTACATACATGTGCATTCATGGAAGACTAAACAGAGGATAACTATGAATCGGGTTACAATAAAACACAGCTAATTGCTTATTCACAATCACAATGCAGCTACATATCCTCAGTAACAAACAAACACACACACACACACACACACACACACACACACACAGATCTCTATATCAGGGTCAGGATCAGTAGGTACTCACCTCTGGCACTTTAGGCGGAGGTTTCCGCACCACTTTGTCCTGCAAAACTTTCTCCCTGATGCTTATGGCAACAACGTCCAGGGACCCCAGCAGGCTGTTGGGCTTGAAGGCTAGGGACAGGCCCTCGCTGGACAGCAGCTCCAGGGTGTGATAGGCTGGGTTCAGGTGGTACCGGCTGCACAGATCCACCAACAGGTCCATGAGCGCCTTGCTGCACAGAGGCAAAAGCAGCACAGGAAGCCAGGCTGAGTCACAGACAGGAAGCCAGGTGGAGGTAGAGTCATAGGCTTGTCAGAGCGGAGCGGGACAAAGTAGACCAAGGTAAGTCCCTATTCCCTAGTTAGAGCACTTCTTTGACCAAGGACCACTACTTTTGACAAGACCGCTATGGGCTCTGGTCAAAAGTAGTGCACTATATAGGGAATAGGGTGCCATTTGGGATGTGACTTGACTGACAGATAGGGTTACCTCCTTTAGCTGTAATTACACTGGGTGATGCAAAGGCAGGCACTCATGCCGATCGGCTTACAGCATTAGATAAGCCTGCAAATTGGTACATAAAAGTCTGATTTAATGATCTGAACTTAGTGACGCTTTAGATAGTTAAATGAATTACAGATAGGAAATCTAGCCTTAGTCAATTGACAATAAATTACCCATCTGGTCTACTTATAATATATGTATGCAGGGATGGAAATTAAACTAGCCTGAGGCTAGTACTTTGCAGATAGGGCTAGTAGAAAATGTGCCAAACTAGCCCATCAGGCAAGTGATATTTTGGATTTCAAATGGCACAAATTTGGCTAGAAGAATGTAACCTGGGCTAGTAAAAATTGCAGTCTACTAGCCCGACTGGCCAGTGTCCTAAATCCTTCACTTGAGAATGTAGAATGTCTTAATAAATCCTGATACATTGTTCTGTTTTTGAGCATCATATGAAGTCCCATGTCATGTAATACAGAACATCAACTGACGAGGTGTCAAAGGGTAACTGTCAATCCAGGACAGAGACAAACTCAAGGATGCTTTCTACTGCCTGCTGGGAGAAGACAGCTCATATGACCAAAGTGCTAAAGGTCTGCTCTGAACAACCAACACGTAAAGACCAGAGCAAAGGTCGCTCATCACAGGTCTTACAACTGCATCATAATGCATTACACATTAGCTGTAGGATGGGGAGTTACGGTTCACTCGAAAATAACAATGCATTAATTTATACTAGAACTTTCTTCTTAGAATAACATATCTAGCTAGCAAATGAGGCTTTGACAAGACACTGGAAACACAACACATTGATCTGTATTCCCTATCATAATGAAAACAGTTTGACAAGTGTGACAAAACCCTTACACACCATAATGGAGAGGGTGTTGTCTGACTGCTTCCTGCACACATGAACCAGGTGATTACAAGACATTTATGACACCTGGATGAAACTCCCTTGGGCTTTAGCATGCACTGGGACAGCAAAACTGATTTCCCAGAAATCAAATGACGGTTACACACACTTAAGTTGGATTGTCCAGATTTTTTTTTTCATCTGTAAATGCTCTACAGATGGTCATACTATCAACAAACTATCTGTTGATAAGCAACTGTATGCTAAGGTTACGGTTAGGGTTAGGTTAAGAATAAGGGTTAAGTTTAGGGTTAAGATAAGGTTTAAGGTTAGAGATAGAGATGTGATTTGTGCTCAGTAACGTGTGAATCTATACTGAACAAAAATATAAAAATGCAACAAGTTAAAAGATTTTACTGAGTTACAGTTCATATAAGGAAATGGATGTGGATCAGAAAACCAGTCAGGTCAAGACCCTGGTGAGGATGACGAGCACGCAGATGAGCTTCCCTGAGGCGCTTTCTTACAGTTTGTGCTGAAATTCTTTGTTTGTGCAAACGAAAGGGGCTCCCGAGTGGCGCAGCGGTCTAAGGCTCTGCATCTCAGTGATAGAGGCGTCACTACAGACCCTGGTATGATTCCAGGCTGTATCACAACTGGCCGTGATTGGGAGTCTCATAGGGCGGCACACAATTGGCCCAGCGTCGTCCGGGTTAGGGTTTGGCCGGGGTAGGCCGTCATTGTAAATAAGAATTTCTTCTTAACTGATTTTACTAGTTAAATAAAATAAAATAAATGAAACCCACAGTTTCATCAGCTGTCCGGGTGGCTCGTCTCAGACCATCCCGCAGGTGAAGAAGCCGGATGTGGAGGTCCTGGACTGGCGTGGTTACATGTGGTCTGCGGTTGTGAGGCCGGTTGGTTGTACTGTCAAATTCTCTAAAACGATATTGGAGGTGGCTTATGGTAGAGAAATAAACATTCTCTGGCAACAGCTCTGGTGGAAATTCCTGCAGTCAGTATTCCAATTGCACTCTCCCTCAAAACTTGAGACACCTTTGGCATTGTGTTGTGTGATAAAACTGCACATTCTGGAGTGGCCTTTTATTGTCCCCAGCATCAGCTTCTTCATATGCCACACCTGTCAGGTGGATGGATTAGAAATGTTCAGTAACAGTGATGTAAACCAATTTGTGCACCAAATTTGAAAGTAATAAGCTTTTTGTTCGTATTAGAAATGTTAATTTTATTTCTGCTCATGAAACATGGGACCCACACTTTACATGTTGTGTTTATATTTTTGTTTAGTATAGATAGCTAGTTGAAATGTTACTGATAGTCTAAAGATGGACGATCCAAATTAAGTGTTACCCAAATTACTTGGCAAAGAGCATCACGCAGAGTAAAAGGAAATGGAAAAGACGGCCCCAAGTGAGAGAGATGACGACCACTGTATGAGCCTGATCCCAGATCTGTTTTATTTCTGTCCAGAGCAGTTGGCAAGACTTCAGACAGACCTGGGACCACTGTCCTATATTGGTTAAAAAAAAATACTGTTAGAAACTCTCACATGCCACTCATTAACAGCATTAACAGAGGCCCTCGTCTTGTTTTCTGCATGAGGGCTGGAGTCCTGGATGGCCTGGTCTGATTCACTCACTGCTCCAGCAGAAAGAGAGAGAGACCCTCATTAAGGCTAGAGAGGCTCTGGCAGGTCAGCTTCTCACAACATGCGCACACACACTGATTCTGGGCCACTGAGGGAACCTTGAAAAGGCCTCTCTGATCAGATACCAAACAAGGCCACATCCACATACATAACAGAATCTGTGAATTGAGGGTCGAAGGGTTAATGTGTACGTGTGCATATGTGACGTGTGTGTGTGTGTTGGTGTGTGCGTGTGTTGCCTCTCACCTGCCGTCCACTGTGCTGCTGGTCTGGTAGCCTTGAGGCAGAGTGATGTGGAGGTCTACGCTGGTCCTCATCATGTTCTCCTTGGTGTCCATCACCATGCTGCCCATACTGCCCTGCGCTGAGCCTCCCCCATCAGGCACGGCGTTACGGAAGATTCTCCTGGGGGCGGGCTCGGGGGCCGGGGGCGGAGGAGGGGCTCGGGACTTCATCCTCTTCCTGGGGGACGGACAGAGGTTAAGGCATAAGGTTAGGGGTATGGCTAAGTTTTGGGTTAAGATTAGTTTTATCATCAGATATTTTAGAGCGAAATTGTCCTTTGCAGATTGGCCTGATTGTGGCAACCTAGAGAAATTAATTATGTTGTTTTGTTTTCTCCCAGAAAAGGCAGTCCGGTCGTCATGGCGATTCAAAGGGAAATAGAATAGACAAGATTTCGCACTACTTTGCTGTTTTGCGCTGGGATAGGTGACAACAAACATAATAGAGGCAACTTGAATGGCAATAACTTACTGTCTTTCAGAGAGATTACTTAAAAGCAAGTCTATCTCCAGATATGTAAAGGTTGTTTATTGGTTGTCAGGGTCACAATGGTCTGTGTTGATGTGATGTTCCATTCAAATCTGACACCAAGGACTTTCCTTATCATGATTTGTTCATTATTATAAAAACTTAATGCAGTTATCTTGTTTTATAAATACTTTAAAAAAAGAGGTGCTCTACAAGCCTTTGGGTTTTTAACCCTTCCTGCACATGCTCTTTTCATTTGCCTTTTAAACTTTTATCATATTGTTTTGTAGTTTCTTGTGTGCAAATAAATAAACAGTGGTGGGCCGTCAGGGCCTGCAAGGCCTTCTCTGCTGGCCTAAACATCATCAGAATAAAAAAAAAAATTAAATATATTTTCCCACAAATATGTATTAAATTATTCCCCAGAGTAAGAGTTATACTCTTCATTTCATAGCTTTCCTCTTGGTTGCACTGCTTCCAGCCCCAGGTTGAGATTTGGAGGGCTGGTCTTTATGTTAGATCTTTTATCCAATCATATTCAGCCATCATGTGTTGCCAGGGGTCTAAAATCTGCCCTCAGGCCTTCAGAATCAACAGTGCGGGCGCTTGTATCTTATAGTGAATGGAAATTAAAATTTAGTGTCAACCAATCAGCTTTAGAGTTGGCTATTGTACGCCTGCTGGCTGGCTCCAGTGTTACACAGGAGCCAGCTAGCAGGCGTAGTGCGTCCACGTCTTTTGATTGGATTACCAATATTGAGAGGCAGGTCCTATGGGCAGGTCTATGCCGATCTAGGAAACTGAATTTGATAAACGAATTAATTTGCGTTCTACTAAGCTGTTTTTTCAACCCACAATGGCGGAAGGAGGAGAAGATATCGATTTGGTCGAGGATATAATTATAACGCCATTCTCAAGACGAACTTTTCAAGAAAAGTTAGACATTGTAAGGAGAGGTCGCCCGACGCCACAAAGCCTGTCACAGGCGGGAAAGGGGTTCGTTCGCTCGCCACTTTCAAAGTTTCAACTACGAGCGCTGTCAATGGCTCACAGGCTCCGAGAAGCACTGCAAACTGTACTGCTGGGAATGCCTATTATTTGCAAGTGATCGATTTGGTGTTTGGAGCCACACTGGCTTTGCAAACTTGAGTTGTCTGTTAAACACTGTTTACCCAAAAATGTCAATTTGTCAATTTCAAGGTGACGCAACGCCTGGTTATACTGCGTTTCTGTCTAAATGTATAGTGTCTAGAGCCATGGCATCATAATGATGGTAATAAGAGGTGGATTAATTCGGGTGGGACTGTGTAGTACCTCACTGAAGGCCTAGGCCCCAGGCCCACGGCACGCCACTGTAAATAAAACAATAATTTTGTTTCAGTATAGAGATGTAACCATCTAAACACACAAGGATAAAGATAACCAGCATGCATTGCAATTCGTCCAAACTCGTGTCTGTCGCATTACAATGTTTTTCTATTGTCTGTCATTATACTGTATAATGCTTCATGCTTCAATATATCAATTACAATAGACATAAAAAACCTTTTCAACTCTCTTTTTTGAGCGCAGGCGGCACCTCTACACTGCACCAAAATACATGGCGCTAACTGCACTGATGGCAGGACTTTGAGAGAAGATTATGTAAATTATTAGTGGTCCTAACTTTCACTACACCTGACTATTTATTTGACACGTGTCAGAGGAACAAATTGTAGCTTTGTCTCAGCACACACCATTATCTTGACTATAATATACAGTTTACAATGATTAATGCTCTTTCCCTTCTAGGTATGTTCAATAGCTACACACTTTCTCCCTACTGAGCAAACAACAGTGAGATAAATCTGCACCACTCACGTCAAATCAGTCCTTGGGCTTTTGATTAAGCGTTCTGTATATCAGTCCGTGTTTATGTTTATAAATCCTTCCCAAGGAATACAGGGAAAAGGTCTCTTCTAGGAGCCTTGAAGACACCTTGTTCTTTGTAGGTGGAGAGTAGGCATGCATGTGAACATTCAACAAACCACTGTGCTTGGACTCTAACCTCACTTAAGTTAATTATTAATAACTAAGTCCGGCATCCATACACCGCCACAGAGCAATTGAACCATTGAAATACAATTGTTCCAAACACTACAGAGAGGGCGATTAAATGAAAAGAACTTCATGATCAAAACCAGTGTAGTGTGGTATACCAATATGAATGGGTCAGGTAGACACTGCACCTGTGTAGCTGTGTGTTTGAAATTGGGGCAACAACTCGCAAATCTCCGCTCGAGACTGAGATCTTAGTGTGCCCTTGTCTCCAGCCCAGGACCCATTGAGTCAGCCAACACACACACACACACACAAACAAACAAAGAACCTTTTCCGGCAGAGAGAGAGTCTCCCAAAGAGAGAAGGAAACTCCGTTACTGAGCTGGGTAGTAAGTGCAGCTTCCTCAGTGATCCTCAGTGACTGGGTTACAAATGGGCCTTTCACAGAACCACTCAGTCCGCTCTCTCCACTTCATTGCCCAGTTATGAAAGGAATCAACCCAAGATATTTTTTTAACTGAACACACAATCCAATGGAAACACATACAAGATTTTGTTTAACGACTGTGAGAAGGTCACTTCTGGTGACTTTTTTAAAGGCCATTGTAATCCAAAATGCATGAAAATTTAATTATGTTATTTTCCTTTGAAACTCATCTGCAAAATAATTTTATCTCGAGCTCAGTGATATCACCAGCCAATTCTATATTAACCCCCAAAATAATTTAGCTAGCGTAACGTTACTGTATCTTAGCTAACAATTATAATAGGGTTGGCTATACTTCCAGGATTACAAGCTAGCTAGCTAGTTACCTTGGAGGTTTCTTGGACAATCTGATGAGAATCTGAGGACGATTCATAACTTTTTCTAACTTCCCACAGATGTCAATTCAGTGTCTATTCCACGTTGGTTCAACGTCATTTCATATCTGTAAGGTCCCTCAATCGAGTAATGAATTTCAAGCACAGACACAATCACAAAGACAAGGGAGGTTTTTCAATGCCTAAAGAAGGACACCGTTTGGTAGAGGTGTAAAAAAAAGAAAATGGAATATCCCTTTGAGCAAAGAAATTTACTTTTTGTCCTGAATACAAAGCGTAATGCTTGGGGAAAATCCAACACAACACATCACTGAGTACCACTCTTCATATTTTCAAGCATGGTGGTGGCTGCATCATGTTATGGGTATGCTTGTCATTGGCAGGCAAGGAGTAGCCCAAATCTACACTGGAGTTGCATACCACGACAACATTATATGTAACCGAGTGACCCCGGTTACAATTTTGACTTAAATCAGCTTGGAAATCTATGGCAAGACTTGAAAATGGCTGTCTAGCAATCATCAACAGGAAATTTGAATAATGTTTCAAAGAATAAATGGGCAAATATTGTACAGTCCAGATGTGCAAAGCTCTCAGAGACTTACCCAAAAAGACGTACAGCTGTAATTATTGTAGGATTACATTGCAGTAGGGATTGTCAGAGATAGTGTAACCATAGTGTAACTATGATATGGTCAACAACATCACCCCACAGTACAGTAGGGAGTAGCCAGTGACTAACAAACCAGCTAGGTGTTGAGAGGAGTGGCCTACTGCTATAAACCTAAGCTAGCTGTTTAGACCCAGCAGGGGTGTGTAAGCATCACAACAAGCCCCACAGCACAGGAACTGCAGTAGCTGTAGGGTATCTAGCTAACCAGTGAATAGATACTACTTCTATAACCTGGCAATTTGTTACCCTGGTGTTGTGTTAGACTGATTACGAGATTAGTCTCTGTGTGCATGGGACTGTTCACATTCCAAGGCCCAAATAAGACTCTGCTCCCCTCTAGGCAACTATCCAGTTAGAATAAGTCAACCCCTCTGTGCTCTTTCTGCCACAGGCTCAAGTTCATATCAATAATGCTCTGTTGTATTGGACAACAATAAAGGAAGCAGTGAGTCAGTGGGAGATACAACTCACTGACTAACTCTGCAAGGAAAGACTGATAAGAGCTTGTACTGTATGAGGTTCATAAGTTATCCTGACAAAATAATTATGGAAATATAAATATTCCTTCCTTCCCTGGGTCTTATTAAAATAGTGGAATATGTTAGTAGAGTTTGGGACTGTAGTGTATTAGAAGCAGGAGCCAGTTTAGACCTGATGAAGAGAGACGTACACAATGACAACCTGTCATTTTAGAAGTTAAAGGTAGGGGAAACACTAGCTGCATCTCAAATGGCACCCTAATCTTTATATGGGGCATCACTTTTGAGCAGAGCCCTATAGGCCCTGGACAATCTAAAGTGGTGCACTATAAAGTGGATAGAGTGCCATTTGGTACACAACCACTGTGGTGAGAGACACCTGTCATGGCCCGTTCTATGCAACACAATGGGATTAGCCCCAAACAAGGGGAGCACTATGCTCTAAAAAGTAGGCACTGTGCATTTAGGCATACTATGGAGTAATAAAACAAAAAAGTGACCCATTTCACTCCAACAGACATTTATTTTACTGACCATAATTAGCATATGAAATACCTGCATATTATTAGTAACTACATACTATACTACATAGGAACTAGGATCCTATTGGAACATACTGCTATTTGTGTACTGTGTGTAAGGTAAAGGAAAATCTTAATAATCTATTTCCTGACATTAGTATACAATATTTCTTAGCATACAATAATATGAAGGTTCTGATCAAAATATATACATTGAACATTTGATTTAAAAATGTATTAATAATAATAATAATAATAATAATATGAAGGGACAGAGGAGAATAAACAAGTAAATATCAGGAAATAAAATACTTCTTTGGGTAATTATGTAGTCCACCCCATTGTGCCTATTGTCTGCTAAAGCAGCTTGATCTGGTTTTAGAAATCTTTGGCCATCTCATTTGGGATCTTTTAATACCACAACAGACTAGCTATTGATTAAGGACCGAGGAAGAAAAAAAAATCTGCCTTCATTTGGAAGGTGTCCAAGTGCTGAGAGAGAGAAAGAGAGACTGTCAGCACACATCAATGAGAGACTGTAGATTGCTACTAGCGTTCCCATAGACTTCCAGTAATTGAGCCAACGGCTATCTACATTTATTTAAAAGCGTGGCAGAATCGCAGCAGAAATATATATAAAGCCTCCTGAGTGGCACAGCGGTCTAAGGCACTGCATTGCAGTGCTTGAGGAGTCACTACAGACCTAGGTTCGATCCCAGGCTGTGTCGCAGCTGGCTGCGACCGGGAGACCGATGAGGCGGCGCACAACTGGCCCAGCATCGTCCGGGTTAGGGGAGGGTTTGGCCTGCTGGGATGTCCTTGTCCCACCGTGCTCTAGCGACTCCTGTGGCGGGCATGTGTGGTCGCCAGTTGTACAGTGTTTCCTCCGACACATTGGAGGTGTGGCTAGCATGTGTGGCTAGCTTCTGGGTTAAGTGAGCAGTGTGTCAAGATGCAGTGCAGCTAGGCAGGGCCGTGTTTCGGAGGACGCATGGCTCTCGACCTTCGACTCTACCGAGTCCATACGGAAATTGATGGGACAAGACTAACTACCAATTGGATACCATGAAAAAGGGGTAAAAAGTACAAAACATTTTTGAATAAACTATATATATATATATATATACACACACATACATACATACACAATATCAGTCAAAAGTTTGGACACACCTACTCATTAAAGGGTTTTTGTAATTTTTTTACTATTTTCTACATTGTAGAATAATAGTGAAGACATCAAAACCAGGAGAAGCTGGTTGAGATAATGACAAGTGTGTGCAAAGCTTTCATCAAGGCAAAGGGTGGCTACTTTGAAGAATCTCAAATATAAAATATATTTTGATTTGTTTAACACTTTTTTGGTTACTACATCATTCCATATGTGTTATTCATAGTTTTGATGTCTTCACTGTTATTCTACAATGTAGAAAATAGTAAAGATAAAGAAAACCCTGGAATGAGTAGGGGTGTCCAAACTTTTGACTGGTACTGTATATTAAATTACATCATATTTTTTGCAGCGGTTGCAACAATTAAGAGCCACCTCTGCTATAATAACATAGGGAAAACACTACCTTAAGAAGCTCTTAAACTCTTCCACACGTTAGAACCAATGCTATTCTTGTCGGTTGTCACTTGAGTTTCCCCCCTATTGAGCAGAGGACAGACAGTGAATACCCTCAGCCACTCCACAGAGCAACAATGGCAGCATGCTCTCTGGGAGCCATGGTGTTCTCATAGCAACCTATATTTACACCACTAGGAGAGAGAGACTTGCTCTCTATTTGGTGGCAGCTGGGTATTTATGACTTATGCTGCAAAAAGTGAATGACCCACATGCATCTAGGGGACATTTGAGCTCCACAGAGGCATTTGTTTGCAGTTGCTAAGAGCATGCAGCTTCCTAATTCAGCATATGCCCCCACTCTCAAATTACAAACTTCTCGACGGGTAGACTAAAGCCCACCCTATTTTATTGCTGAGATGGCAAGGACTTCATTGGCTTTCTGATGATAACAACCTGGCCAGTGAATTCTCTGAAGTGTCCATTTAAAACTGTATTTGGCTCTACTACAATACAAAGTTCTCTGAGAACAGTAACACGGAAAATACCAACAGGTAGTCTAAAGTCAAATCAGTATAATCAAATAATGTACCGAGAAGTAGATCATGGTTGTATTGTTTTTTAAATGAAAACATAAGCCAATTAATATTTTCATATAAACTCAGGGAAAAAAAGAAACCTCTCACTGTCAACTGCGTTTATTTTCGGCAAACTTAACATGTGTAAATATTTGTATGAACATAACAAGATTCAACAACTGAGACATAAACTGAACAAGTTCCACAGACATGTGACTAACAGAAATTGAATGCGTTCCTGAACAAAGGGGGGGGTCAAAATCAAAAGTAACAGTCAGTATCTGATGTGGCCACCAGCTGCATTAAGTACTGCAGTGCATCTCCTCCTCACGAACTGCACCAGATTTGCCAGTTCTTGCTGTGAAATGGGGGGGGTGGGGGGGGGGGGGTGGACCTAGCCCGGGGGGGTGGGGGGGGGGGGGTGGACCTAGCCCTCACCCTCTGATTCAACAATGGGATTGAGATCGGGGCTCTTCGCTGGCCATGGCAGAACACTGACATTCTTGTCTTGCAGGAAATCACACACAGAACGAGCAGTATGGCTGGTGGCAGTGTCTGGAGGGTCATGTCAGGATGACGCCTGCAGGGATAGTACCACATGAGGGAGGAGGATGTCTTCCCTGTAACGCACAGCGTTGAGATTGCCTGCAATGACAACAAGCTCAGTCCGATGATGCTGTGACACACCGCCCCAGACCATGACGGACACTCCACCTCCAAATCGATCCCGCTCCAGAGTACAGGCCTCGGTTTAACGCTCATTTCTTCGACGATAAACGCAAATCCGACCATCACCCCTGGTGAGACAAAACCGCAACTCGTCAGTGAAGAGCACTTTTTGCCAGTCCTGTCTGGTCCAGCGACGGTGGGTTTGTGCTCATAGGCGACCTTGTTGCCGGTGATGTCTGGTGAGGACCTGCCTTACAAGAGGCCTACAAGCCCTCAGTCCAGCCTCTCTCAGCCTATTGCGGACAGTCTGACCACTGATGGCGGGATTGTGCGTTCCTGGTCTAATTCTGGCAGCTGTTGTTGCAATCCTGTACCTGTCCCGCAGGTGTGATGTTCAGATGTACCGATCCTGTGCAGGTGTTGCTACACGTGGTCTGCCACTGCGAGGACGATCAGCTGTCCGTCCTGTCTCCCTGTAGCGCTGTCTTAGGCGTCTCACATTTATTGCCCTGGCCACATCTGCAGTCCTCATGCCTCCTTGCAGCATGCCTAAGGCACGTTCACACAGATGAGCAGGGACCCTGGGCATCTTTCTTTTGGTGTTTTTCAGAGTCAGTAGAAAGGCCTCTTTAGTGTCCTAAGTTTTCAGAACTGTCACCTTAATTGCCTACCGTCTGTAAGCTGTTAGTGTCTTAACGACCGTTACACAGGTGCATGTTCATTAATTGTTTATTAGTTCATTGAGCATGGGAAAGTGTTTAAACCCTTGACAATAAAGATCTGTGAAGTTATTTGGATTTTTACGAATTATCTTTGAAAGACAAGGTCCTGTAAACATTTATTTTTTCAGGGACCTGTAAACATTTATTTTTTCAGGGATTTTTTTTTTTTTGCTGAGTTTATTTGCCTTGCGGTTTTCATTATGTTTAGGTCATGGTTCGTGGTGTCTCCAAAGTATTTTGGGGTGTATGATTGTTGTTACGTATAGATTTAAAACGTGTCCCCTTTTAGACAATGATAGCGGGTGAGTCACTATGGAGGGTAATGTGGGTGTTTCGGTTGTAGAATATGTAGAGGGTGTAACAGGGTGTATTCCGTTGCAGTCCAGATGACACTCCTCGCCCCGCAATGGCCTCTTCCCAAATGCCATGCTCTATCATTACACACCCACACACCATGCTCAGAAAACTCCGGCTCTGCTAGCCTTGGACAGTTCCAAAGCTGCTGGTTCTGGGAGTGACAGGACTATAACCACATCTCTGGGGGAACAAGTGAACCCAGCTCCTCTTGCTCTAACATAGGTGCCTTCTGGGATCAATTACTCATTGGCAGCAAGAGAGAGATACATGAATAAGAGAAGAGCATCTCTGGGCTGCCGTTCTCTCTGACATCCACCTAAGGAAGAGGCAGAGGCACCACTTGTTGTACTGTAACAAATCAGACACCACCCCTCTTCTCTTCACAGCAGTCAGAGACATGTAAGCTAGGTGCCTAGGCCTGGTCATCTGTTCCTGACTGGTTGGTGATTCATGGCTGCCTGGTCTATGTGGTCTATGCTGCCTGGACTGGTGGTGAGACATCGCATAAGTAATTACAGCCACAGGAAAAAACAGCCAACATATTCACTTCAACTAAACACTCTTAGAAAACAGGGTTGTTTGGCTGTCCCCATAGAATCTTTTTTTGGTTCCAGGTAGGATCCTTTGGGTTCCATGTAGAACCCTCTGTGGGTAGGGTTTTACATGGAACCCAAAAGGGTTCTAACGTGGAACCAAAACGGGTTCTTCAAAGGGGTCTCCTATGGGGACAGCTGAAGAACCCTTTTAGGTGCTATATAGCACCATTTCTTCTAAGTGTGTATGCATGCCGCCTACCTAGCGAACAAATAATGACAAAGCATCCTCACTTCAAATCAAAGTTTATTTGTCACGTGCGCCGAATACAACAGGTGTAGACCTTAGTGAAATGCTTACTTGCAGGCTCTAACCAATGGTGCGGGGGAAAAAAGAAGGTGTGCGTGTGTGTAGGTAAGTAAAGAAATAAAACAGTAAAAAGACATTTGAAAAAAGAGTAGCAAGGCTATATACAGACACCTGTTAGTCAGGCTTATTGAGGTAGTATGTACATGTAGGTATCGTTAAAGTGACATATATATATATATATGATGAACAGAGTAGCAGAAGCGTAAAAAGAAGGGTTGGCGGGTGGTGGGACACAATGCAGATAGCCCGGTTAGCCAATGTGCGGGAGCACTGGTTGGTCGGGCCAATTTAGGTAGTATGTACATGAATGTATAGTTAAAGTGACTATGCATATAAGATAAACAGAGAGTAGCAGCAGCGTAAAAGAGGGGTTGGGGGGGCACACAATGCAAATAGTCCGGGTAACCATTTGGTTACCTGTTCAGGAGTCTTATGGCTTGGGGGTAAAAACTGTTGAGAAGCCTTTTTGTCCTGGACTTGGCACTGCGGTACCGCTTGCCATGCGGTAGTAGAGAGAACAGTCTATGACTGGGGTCTTTGACAATTTTTAGGGCCTTCCTCTGACACCGCCTGGTGTAGAGGTCCTGGATGGCAGGCAGCTTTGCCCCAGTGATGTACTAGGCCGTACGCACTACCCTCTGAAGTGCCTTGCGGTCGGAGGCCGAGCAATTGCCGTACCAGGCAGTGATGCAACCGGTCAGGATGCTCTCGATGTTGCAGCTGTAGAACCTTTTGAGGATCTCAGGACCCATGCCAAATCTTTTTAGTTTCCTAAGGGGGAATAGGATTTGTCGTGCCCTCTTCACGACTGTCTTGGTGTGTTTGGACCAATCTAGTTTGTTGTTGATGTGGACACCAAGGAATTTGAAGCTCTCAACCTGCTCCACTACAGCCCCGTCGATGAGAATGGGGATGTGCTCGGTGCTCCTTTTCCTGTAGTCCACAATCATCTCCTTAGTCTTGGTTACGTTGAGGGATAGGTTGTTATTCTGGCACCAGCCGGCCAGGTCTCTGACCTCCTCCCTATAGGCTGTCTCGTCGTTGTCGGTGATCAGGCCTACCACTGTTGTGTTGTCTGCAAACTTAATGATGGTGTTGGAGTCGTGCCTGGCCATGCAGTTGTGGGTGAACAGGGAGTATAGGAGGGGACAGAGCACACACCCCTGGGGAGATCCAGTGTACCTCAGGAATGTCTTAATGCAACTATTAAATAGAGCAAACACCACAGAGCAACAGCAGTGTTCTGAAGTAGGCTATTGACGCAACAAATACATACAACTATAGTTTACTGATAAGACACATGGCTGAGTGGACCAAACAAAGCCTCTGAAGCCAGATGGTGCAGTGCTCAGTTAATAGGGTAATTCCTTTAGCATCCCATATTACTGCAGATACATCTGTGTCCTAAAGGTTACCCTATTTCTATATAGTGCACTACTTTTGACCAAGGTCCATAGGGCTTTGATCAAAAGTAGGGCACTATGTAGAGAATAGGTTGCCATTTGGGAAGCAGACTAAGTCTCTGCTCTAATCCACTGACCGCTTCAGACCACGGTTTTAGACTAACAACTCTCACTTAGCCAGGACCCATGTCATGAGACCTGTCCCCTTTAATAGAGACAGTGTGTCTGGACAGGATTCAGTCTCTCTCAGAACCTAATCTTCGAGGATTGCACATGCCAGTGCAAACAAGAGAAGCCTATACTGTATAGCCTACCCTATACACCAGATCTGCATCCCTACAGTATATAGTGCACTATTTTTGACCAGAGCCCTATGGGCCATGGTCAAAAGTAGTGCACTATATAGGGAGTAGTGTGCCATTTGAGATGCAGACCAGGATTATACTGTATAACCTGGCCCTCTAGACCAGCTGCTGTGTGTGAAACCATCCCTGGTGGAGGGTAATATCCCACAGGACAGGGAGTAGAGCACTGAGCAGCGGGGACTGGGGAGGGAACAGAACAGCAGGAAATAACAATTAGCTTGTTCCATATTCCCTAAGCAACTCCCTCAATTAACAAAGCTCTGCTGCAGGGAAGGACTCAGAGAAACACATATTATACCACTCCTCTTTTAGCCATAGACACTTCCAGTCACAGAATGAGACTAACATATGATTATGGTATTTGTTAAATAAGGGGAGGCTACTGCAGTAAAGGTGTGAAAAAGAAAATAGCTGTAAACAGTGGCAAACTAGTGTCAGTACTAGCATCACCGTATGATAACCTAAAGCATCACTAGAACCAACAGCTGCTCTTCCTCTTACCCAGAGTCTGCCATCCACAGTGTGACGGTGCAGGTGAAATAACAATCACAACCATCCAAAATAAGAACATGGCCATTAACGAACTCAAGATTACTACCACACCTAACCTAATATTTGGGGCTCGTCTCAACTGTACAGTCGTGGCCAAAAGTTTTGAGAATGACACAAATATTAATTTTCACAAAGTCTGCTGCCTCAGTTTGTATGATGGCAATTTGCATATACTCCAGAATGTTATGAAGAGTGATCAGATGAATTGCAATTAATTGCAAAGTCCCTCTTTGCCATGCAAATGAACTGAATCCCCCAAAAACATTTCCACTGCATTTCAGCCCTGCCACAAAAGGACCAGCTGACATCATGTCAGTGATTCTCTCGTTAACACAGGTGTGAGTGTTGACGAGGACAAGGCTGGAGATCACTCTGTCATGCTGATTGAGTTCGAATAACAGACTGGAAGCTTCAAAAGGAGGATGGTGCTTGGAATCATTGTTCTTCCTCTCAACCATGGTTACCTGCAAGGAAACACATGTCGTCATCATTGCTATGCACAAAAAGGGCTTCACAGGCAAGGATATTGCTGCCAGTAAGATTGCACCTAAATCAACCATTTATCGGATCATCAAGAACTTCAAGGAGAGCGGTTCAATTGTTGTGAAGAAGGCTTCAGGGCGGCCAAGAATGTCCAGCAAGCACCAGGACCGTCTCCTAAAGTTGATTCAGCTGCGGGATCGGGGCACCACCAGTACAGAGCTTGCTCAAGAATGGCAGCAGGCAGGTGTGAGTGCATCTGCACGCACAGTGAGGCGAAGACTTTTGGAGGATGGCCTGGTGTCAAGAAGGGCAGCAAAGAAGCCACTTCTCTCCAGGAAAAACATCAGGGACAGACTGATATTCTGCTAAAGGTACAGGGATTGGACTGCTGAGGACTGGGGTAAAGTCATTTTCTCTGATGAATCCCTTTCCGATTGTTTGGGGCATCCGGAAAAAAGCCTGTTCGGAGAAGACAAGGTGAGCGCTACCCATCAGTCCTGTGTCATGCCAACAGTAAAGCATCCTGAGATCATTCATGTGTGGGGTTGCTTCTCAGCTAAGGGAGTGGGCTCACTCACAATTGTGCCAAAGAACACAGCCATGAATAAAGAATGGTACCAACACATCCTCCGAGAGCAACTTCTCCCAACCATCCAGGAACAGTTTGGTGATGAACAATGCCTTTTCCAGCATGATGGAGCACCTTGCCATAAGGCGAAAGTGATAACTAAGTGGCTCGGGGAACAAAACACTGACATTTTAGGTCCATGACCAGGAAGCTCCCCAGACCTTAATCCCATTGAGAACTTGTGGTCAATCCTCAAGAGGCGGGTGAACAAACAAAAACCCACAAACTCCAAGCATTGATAATGCAAGAATGGGATGCCATCAGTCAGGATGTGGCCCAGAAGTTAATTGACAGCATGCCAGGGCAGATTGCAGAGGTCTTGAAAAAGAAGGGGTCAACACTGCAAATATTGACTCTTTGCATCAACTTCATGTAATTGTCAATAAAAGCCTTTGACACTTATGAAATACTTGTAATTATACTTCAGTATTCCATAGTAACATCTGACAAAAATATCTAAAGACACTGAAGCTGCAAACTTTGTGGAAATTAATATTTGTGTCATTCTCAAAACTTTTGACCACGACTGTACACAGATCAGTCTTCACCACAAACCCACCTACCATACAATCCTCAGACTACACAGTCTGACAGTGGCCCAAAATAGGTCCTGTAGCTTAGTGCTCAACTTGTGTTGAAACAGCCCCTCATGTCCACCATTCACTAGAGGACACTGCAACTAGTCAGACTGCTGTAGAGTAATGACTCACTTAAAACGTGTTGCCCTCTTGACTACAATAAATTACACAACATTTAAATCGAATCCCTAAAATGGGAGGCGTGTGTGTGAACATGATTACGATGTAACCTACCAATAAGTTAAAACATATTCTCTTCAAAACTATTCTTACTTGAGTCGTAACTGCGTAAACAATAGTAAAACTAGATAGTGCACATGCTCTACTTGTGTTGGGACCTGCCCTGAAGAGTCCATGGAAGTAATTCATGGTAGTCAGAGATGGTGGTGGCAGTCAGAGAACTATTTATAAAGACTAGTGCCAGGCAGTCAGAGAACTATTTATAAAGACTAGTGCCAAGAATAGTTATTCCCAGCCATATACCACCGCCAACAATACATCACTTCTCTATCATCTTGCAAAAAGATTCAAGTGATCTTCTCTTGATAAACAAATAGAAATGCCTGCTCTCAATCCACCTCAATAGAAACGTCAAGGTTATAGTTTTAGGGATACACCTAAAGTATAAATGAGCCAGTATGCTACAGCAGGAAAATAATCCCGCAGCAACAGGAAATGTGAATTATTATGTGGATTATAATGAATTAACATTTTTGTAGGGGTTGACACATATTTCATAAGGGAAATCAAGTCTGAAATTTCAAAGAGGAAATTACAAACTTGAGAAGACTTTTAAAACCTCAAAGAAACAAAATGTTTTAAATGTCCCCCTGCAACAGGGTGATCAAATTAAGATCCTATATCTGTACACATAAATGTAAGTAAGGAAAATGAGGGTGGGGCGGGGGACTGCTTAGTGAGAAAAATGTTAATGGACTACAAGCTTTCAGACTTGAACCTGACCAAAAATACAACCCACTGCACTGGGTGTTTCTGAAGCTGGTCTGAGGCCCGTCTGGTCTGGGGAGACAAGCAGGAGTGTAGCTGGTGCTGAGGGACAACACTCTCTACTGCTAATGGGGAGTGTATTTTAGGTAACATTACCAGGGAACAGACAGAGAAGCATGGACAACATAGTGATAAGAGAATAAATGGTTGACAGTCAAAGGGTGAAATCAAAGTGAAGATGCACAGTGGATTATTATTTTAAATGATCATTGGTCCATATAAATCGACTGTAAACTCAAAACAGGCACTGAGAGTAGTCACTCTGCCACAACAAAAAGCCACTAAAGCATTTGAGCAAAAGGACATGTTAAAATACAGACTGTAATATACTTCATACAGTAAAATATGAACATCTAGTTAAAAATCGAATTTCAAATGTTTACAAGCAATAATAGATAGTTAATTGGGTATTAAAGCTGCATGCAACTGAAGAATTCTGCATTTCCAGGCTATATTGGACCAAACTCTTTTGTGAGGCAGGCAAATGAAACTGGGAGCCCTAAACTAAACCCCACATCAATCTGGAGACAATTTGGGCTGAGACCCATTACTACACGCTTATAGATGGTCCCTTAGCTCAGACAACAACACTAGGCCCAGGCATTTACAGTAGTAAACACACACACACACTGCTAATTAAGACTGTTGGCCTAGGTCTATACACTTCAGCATTTTCGACCTGGGACTGGAATGCTCATAGCCCCTAAAACACACACAATACTCCAATTCACACAAAAGAGAAACAACAAATAGACTCAAGCTAACTCCAGAGCAGTTATACTGTAACTATGTCACAATATACAGTGAGTATCCACATGGTTGAAACGCACCGAAATAGTAAGCGGGACTATTTTGCAATTGTGTCATCTTCTACATGACAATATGCAAAATAAATATACACATAAAATTAAAAACACATACTGTTGTGATCAGGGTTGGACTCCCTATAACATCCTATAGCACAGTAAGGCAGAGCAGGGCTAGGAGGAGCAGGGCTCTCTGGGCTAGCTAAGCAAAAAAGGCTGGCTGGTGTCTTAGGATGTCTGAAAGTTTTGTCCCAAATGGCACCCTAATCCCTATGTAGTGTACTACTTTTGACCAGGGTCCATACACAGCCTCAGACATGAATTACAGACTGCCAGTTATCCGCCTGTCTGGCCTTTACAGGGCTTCATTTGGTAAAGTCCATCACTTTGAAACCACATCGTGCTTTAGTAGCCTCCACTAAAATTGCCTGCTCAGATTTCAAAATCTAGTCACCCAGGTATCAAAAATGAGCATTTAATCTCCTCAGAAGTGGACTGTGTCCCAAATGGCACCCTAGTCCATTGACAGAGACCATAGGTCAAAATAGGACTGGGCGATAAATCAATAATTATCGAGGTAATTACTTCCCTCAATAACGATATAAAAACGTTTAGATTCATTTTTGATAATGTCGATATAGAATAATTAGGTACATCAGTCCATTTCACCTCTGTGACGCAGCAGGAATGTGCGGAGAAGTGACAATATGCAAATGGAGAGGTATATGCCCACAAAAAAAACACTTAGCATCTCGAGTGATGGAGTAGCCACTATTAACCACGAGTGAAGTAGGCGAAAACAGTGGCAGTGATAGCCATGGAGAAGGAGCAGCTTACAACGAAGGAACTATTGATAAAAAGGGTTAAATTGTTTCAGTAATTTGGAAGTGGTTTGGCTTTTTGAAGTCCGACAAAGAGCAAAACAATGTTCGGTGCAAATTGTGCCGTAGACAGGTGGCTACGAAGTCCGGTAATATGACAAACCTTTTTCAACATCTGAAGCAAAATCACTCTTTGGAACATGCAGGAAGTTTGAGTTTGCGCCACGGTATTGATAAACTCCCCTCAAGCACCAGCCAATCTAGGGATGTTTGCCCGAAGCAGTCAACACTGACAGCGTTTATGCCCTACAAGCAAACATCGAAAACACAAAGACATCACAAATGCTATTATGCATTGCATTGCTAAGGACATGCTACAAATTAGCACAGTTGAAAAGGAAGGTTTCAAGAGGCTTATCAATTTAATTGACCCCAGGTACAGTTGAAGTCAGAAGTTTACATACACTTAGGTTGGAGACATTATTACTAGTTTTTCAACCACTCCACAAATTTCTTGTTAACAAACTGTAGTTTTTGAAAGTTGGTTAAGACATCTACTTTGTGCATGACACAAGTCATTTTTCCAACAATTGTTTACAGACAGATTATTTCACTGTATCACAATTCCAGTGGGTCAGAAGTTCACATACACTAAGTTGACTGTGCCTTTAAACAGCTCAAATTCTAGAAAATTATGTCATGGCTTTAGAAGCTTCTGATAGGATAATTGACATCATTTGAGTCAATTGGAGGTGTACCTGTGGATGTATTTCAAGGCCTACCTTCAAACTCAGTGCCTCTTTGCTTGACATCATGGGAAAATCAAAAGAAATCAGCAAAGACATCAGAAAAACATTTGTAGACCTTCACAAGTCTGGTTCATCCTTGGGAGTAATTTACAAACGCCTGAAGGTACCACGTTCATCTGTACAAACAATAGTACGCAAGTATAAACACCATGGGACCACACATCCGTCATACCGCTCAGGAAGGAGACGCGTTCTGTCTCCTAGAGATGAACGTACTTTGTTGCGAAAAGTGCAAATCAATCCCAGAACAACAGCAAAGGATATTGTGAAGATGCTGGAGGAAACAGGTACAAATGTATCTATATCCACAGTAAAACGAGTCCTACATCGACATAACCTGAAAGGCCGCTCAGCAAGGAAGAAGCCACTGCTCCAAAACCGCCATAAAAAAAGCCAGACTACGGTTTGCAACTGCACATGGGGACAAAGATCGTACTTTTTGGACAAATGTCCTCTGGTCTGAGGAAACAAAAATGACCATCATTATGTTTGGAGGAGAAAGGGGGAGGCTTGCAAGCCGAAGAACACCATCCCAACCGTGAAGCACGGGGTGGCAGCATCATGTTTTGGGGGTGCTTTGCTGCAGGAGGGACTGGTGCACTTCACAAAATAGATGGCATCATGAGGTAGGAAAATTAAGTGGATATATTGAAGCAACATCTCAAGACATCAGTCAGGAAGTTAAAGCTTGGACGCAAATGGGTCTTCCAAATGGACAATGACCCCAAGCATACTTCCAAAGTTGTGGCAAAATGGCTTAAGGACACCAAAGTCAAGGTATTGGAGTGGCCATCACAAAGCCCTGACCTCAATCCTATAGAATATTTGTGAGCAGAACTGAAAAAGTGTGTGCGAGCAAGGAGGACTACAAACCTGACTCAGTTACACCAGCTCTGTCAGGAGGAATGGGCCAAAATTCACCCAACTTATTGTGGGAAGCTTGTGGAAGGCTACCCGAAACGTTTGACCCAAGTTAAACAATTTAAAGGCAATGCTACCAAATACTAATTGAGTGTATGTAAACTTCTGACCCACTGGGAATGTTATGAAAGAAATAAAAGCTGAAATAAATCACTCTACTATTATTCTGACATTTCACATTCTTAAAATAAAGTGGTGATCCTAACTGACCTAAGACAGGGAATTTTTTACTAGGATTAAACTGAGTTTAAATGTATTTGGCTAAGGTGTATGTAAACTTCCGACTTCAACTGTACATGCTCCATGTCCGCAAACATGGAACAATTTTTCCTTATAATATTAGATATCGGTATCGGCCAAAAATGTCATATGGGAGCATCACTGATAGTCATTTCTTTATTTTAAACTTCTTAGGGATAGCCCCCTTTTTTTCCAATTTTAGCCTAAAATGACATACCCAAATCGAACTGCCTGTAGCTCAGGCCCTGAAGCAAGGATATGCATATTCTGGGTAGGATTTGAAAGGAAACACTGAAGTTCGTGAAAATGTGAATTGAATGTAGGAGAATATAACACAATAGATCTGGTAGACGAAAATACAACCGTTTTTTTCTACCACCATCTTTGAAATGCAACAGTACTAGCCATCACCTTGGTTGTAATTCCGATGGTGTCCACAAGGCAGCAGTGTATGTGCAAAGTTTCAGACGGATAACTTGAAGTATGAGCAAACTACATGACATTTAGTATGAAGTCACCCAGGTACATTCGGGCAAATCGTGAAGGAGACATTTACATTTTTCTGCAAGAATATTGTCAAATCTGTATACTTGGACTTTGAATTAGCTTTTCCAGTATTAGTAGCCATATTATAAGTTCAACATTTGCAAATCACCCAGTTTTCATAATTTTTGTCCAAAAGGAAAAGGCTTGCTGTCGCACAAGGTTAGCGGCTACATTTTGCGACAGATACAGGGTTTCCCCTTTACTCCCGTAAAGCCCAGCTCATTGGCTATCTAGCTAGCTTTGTCAAATAAGCACCAATCGGGGTCAAACAAAGTTACAGTCAATCAAGTGAAGACCGCCCGCGTCATCGGCTGCCATGAAGGCGTCGCTCTCTGACCAAATTTAGTGTCCTATAGGATATACTACACACCTAATGATATAGTGAAGTCTGGTTACATTCTAGGATCTGAGGAATAAATACAAACGTGATTTGACTGGTTGAAACAACATTTACGGACAGATTCTTTCTTTGCAAATTGAACGAGTGGAAATACAAAATCGATCGTGCATGCTATATGGACCTTTTTAGGATATGAAAAAGGATTTTAACAAAACAACACTTCATGTTATCTCTGGGACCCTTTGGATGATAAATCAGAGCAAGATTTCAGAATGTAAGTACACATTTCACCTTCAGGAGGTGAATTTATCAAACCCATCGCGGTGAAAAAAGTGTTTTGTTGTTAGGAGCTCTCCTCAAACAATAGCATGGCATTTTTTCGCAGTAATAGCTACTGTAAATTGGACAGTGTAGTTATATTAACAAGAATTTAAGCTTTCAGCTGATACAAGACACCTATATGTACCGACATTTGTTGTTTCTCTTAAATCTGCGATCGTGACACACGGCGCTTCATGATTTACAACTATCCCGTTGACGGGACGCCGATTCCTAAGAAGTTGGGAAAACGTGTTTTTTAATAAGTTGAACGTGCTCTTCACTACAGAAAATAAATGTTGTGAAATAAAGAAATCATTTTCTTTGCCAAGTTACACTGCTCAAAAGGCACCTAATCGATGGAACGACCCAACTACTGCTTTTCTTGGCCAGGGATCACTTGAAAAAGAGATTTGAAAAATGTTCAGTCAATGGGAATAACCAAGGAAATGGCACCACTGGTCTCCAGAGGGACAGGCAGAGCAGAGGGGAATGTTCAGCAACTGCTGTCTTTAAATAACCACTATTCATCATGTGCTTTCTGCAACATGTCTAGGAGGTGATTATATAAAAGCCTTCAGCAGGGTGGAGGAGATACAGGACCATGGGTGCAAAATACAAAGGATTTTATTTACTTTCAAGTAATAAGGGTTGTGGACTTCAGCCTCCCATAACAACAGCAGTAAATAGATTCTACCACATTATGACACCTGAAGGATAGAACGTGTTCCTGCACAAAAAAAGATACAGAATAATAAGTATAAAACAATCCCATACAGTACTGAAGTGTCCGATTTACATCTGTAAGAAGATTTGCATTACACTGTATGCTGTAATTGTGTAGATTAGGATAGATTGAAAGTGCAACACAGCAGTTTTAGAGATTATGTTTTGTGTTGCCTTCACCAAACGGGAAGGAGCTGCAGCATATGGAGTCAACAACAACAGAGGTGACAAAAGAACTACAGAGACAGTACAAATTCAGTAACAGCCACTGCAAAAAAGCTTCTGTTATGAACTGGCCCACAGTTGTTTTCCAATCAGTATGTTTTCCAAATACATGTATTTTCCATAGAATTCAACTGGAATTCTCTGCCAGTCAATACATACAGTACTGTATGCTATGGCTTTTGATGTGTCTGCTGACAACTACCTCAACTAAAGAGAGAAGAGAAAAAATAGTTTTTATGCTTACAATTCATGAAGTGTATTTTTTTTTTTTTTAAGAATATAGCCTCATATATACACATACACACACGTTCAAAAGTTTGGGGTTACTTAGAAATGTCCTTGTTTTTGAAAGAAAAGCACATTTTTGTCCATTAAAATAACATCAAATTGATCAGAAATACAGGGTAGACATTGTTAATGTTGTAAATGACTATTGTAGCTGAAAACGACAGATTTCTTATGGAATATCTACGTAGGTGTACAGAGAAATCGAAGTTGGAGGTTTTCGGATCACAAAGAAGAACATTCGTGAGACGCAGAAAAAATGAAAAGGAGTGCTTGACACCATCTGTCAAGCATGGTGGAGGCAATGTGATGGTCTGGGGGTGCTTTGGTGGTGGTAAAGTGGGAGATTTGTACAGGGTAAAAGGGATCTTGAAGAAGGAAGGCTATCACTCCATTTTGCAACGTCATGCCATACCCTGTGGACGACGCTTAATTGGAGCCAATTTCCTCCTACAACAGGACAATGACCCAAAGCACAGCTCCAATCTATGCAATAACTATTTAGGGAAGAAGCAGTCAGCTGGTATTCGGTCTATAATGGAGTGGCCAGCACAGTCACCGGATCTCAACCCTATTGAGCTGTTGTGGAGGCAGCTTGACCGTATGGTACGCAAGAAGTGCCCATCAAGCCAATCCAATTTGTGGGAGGTGCTTCAAAAAGCATGGGTGAAATCTCTTCAGATTACCTCAACAAATTGACAACTGGAATGCCAAAGGTCTGCAAGGCTGTAATTGCTGCAAATGGAGGATTCTTTGACGAAAGTAAAGTTTGAAGGACACAATTATTATTTCAATTAAATCATTTTATAACCTTGTCAACATCTTGACTATATTTCCTATTCATTTTGCAACTAATTTCATGGAAAACAAGGACATGTCTAAGTGCCCTCAAACTTTTGAACGTTAGTGTGTGTATATGCATGTATGCATGTATGCATGTATGTATGTATACACACACACACATTGAACAAGAATATAAATGCAACATGCAAAGTGTTGGTCCCATGTTTCATTGCATGTTGCATTTATATTTTTGTTCAGTATATATTTGACAGAGCTACAGTAAGAATGTAAAACGGGGGCGGCAGGTAGCCTAGTGGTTAGAGCCCTGGACTAGTAACCAAAAGGTTGCAAGATCAAATCCCTGAGCTGACAAGGTATAAATCTGTCCTTCTTCCCTTGAACAAGGCCGTTAACCCACTGTTCCTAGGCTGTCATTGAAAATGAGTGTTCTTAAATGACTTGCCTAGTTCTCCATGTTTCTCGTGTCAAGTCACCTTATGACCAAGTTGGTCTCCATCACCATTCCTCAATATTATGATAATTTGATTGTTTAAACAGTTATTCAAACACAATACTTATTCACATACATATTTGGAATGGGAAAGACAAACAACAGTTATTAGATACCTCAAATTCCTCACACTTACCCTATTGGAGGTTTTGTGGCTGTGTTGACTTCTCCAAAGTCCATCTTCTGCATGTGGCACTGACTGTTTTTACTAATATCCAACTTCAATGGTAAGTGTTTGGCTATCCTCAATGTTTTCCTTTTGTCCTGTCATCAAGGACACCAAAGCTCTACTGATATCTAAGCACATTGATATCCAAATAACCGATAGGACAAAAACAAAAAAGTGTTATTTTATCATTCTTAAACAAAATATGGGTGCTATTTTTCTAACGAAACAATAGTTGAGAATTGTTTGGTTACTTCTAGGCGACAGTCAACAAAATGTCAGTAGGCTAGGCTATTTAAAAATAAGAATTACACATTAGTTTCACATCAATTGCAAAATAGGATTTACAGGTCCATACAAATGTGACTGCTGAAATTTGACAGTAATTTGCAGACTAAAGTCCTGCAACATAGTAACAGTTGTCTACACAACAACAAAAAGTCGCAGCGCAGAGACACAAAGTAACCACAAACTTTCAGGATGTGATAGGTATAATAGTGTACTTACGTCGACTCAAACATTGTTTCAATTCATTTTCATATTCTCATAGCAGGTAATTGCAAAGCGATTTCGGAATAATCCGTGTATATGCCTGTTGTCCCTGTTCTAGTCCAAGCCCGCCTTCGTCAGCACTCTAACGTCAATCATGCTCATTGGGAATTCACTGCCAGCTCCAGAAGGCGAGCGAGCGGTAGGACTGGGACTCACACAACCCGACAGTTTTCATTAATCTCTTTTTTATTTTTTATTACTGAGACCCACATTTAACTTAAAACACACTCACGTTTTGATCGCTGTTTATACATTAATTTAATAAAACTATGCTACTATAAAGGTATAATTTGGGAATAATTTACTGTAGCACCGTGGAAAGAATGAGTCCATTTCGTAGGCAGGCTGTAAATGGCACTATCTGGACATGGTGAGCATATTAATTAAAAGGTTACTTCTATTGAGTTAAGCGAACGTATCGATAATGAAGAATTCACATTTGCCAATTCCATAAATCTCAGCTTCATCCTACTGAAAATCCAACTATTTGAATTTAAACCCTGGATCCCAGCATCCCTTGCAATAACTTATTCACTTAAACCCCGCCCCTTTCTTTGCACACTACAACAGCCTACTTATTGTACATTACACACATTGCTGATCATCCAAGAATATCTAGAGAACTCAAAAAGAAAGGAAGACCAAGGCACTCGTCATATAATTATTTTACATTCCTTTATTTGTATGGCATGTTCAATAGAAACAAGGTTTAAAAAATCCGACGCGTTTCGGCTGCATGGCCTTCGTCAGGGAGTACACAAAAATAATACAATGTCCTCTTTTGAACAGCTTTTCCAATTAGCCCTAATTTGAAGAGGGAGTGGTTACAAAATTGATTGGACACACCTAGTAAGCAATACTATACACATTAAAAAGTTAAATACTGTAGCTATGTTATCAAAAAATTCAACTCCAAGCTAGAAGTATCAGAACGCCTAGAAAGGTAGTTCTAACCTTAAATATGACTGGGAGAAGTGTCAAGAAGGGAGGCAATATGTTCCATAGTGCACTAGAACACAGCAAACATGAACAACAACAGTCTAAACATAGCCGAGGGCAATTGAGCAAATGTACACTAGATGACAGCAAATGGTCCTATCACGACCCTACAGGAAGGGTGAGAAATCCATATCTTCATTCAAACTACAGGGTACCTGTAGTTTGTAAATCCAAAAACTTTCCTTTTGGTTTAACTGTTTAAGACGGTCCCCTTTTCTAATTGAGGCCGGAACATGATCAATACCCATAGCTTGTAGGGAGGCGGGGTTGCCATGGTGTAAGGACTTGTAGTGCCTTGCCATGGGGTAGTCTTCATTGCCTACCAGTATGGCATACTTGTGTTCCCCTAAGCGGTCTTGAAGGCGTCTCTTTGTCCGTCCAATGTAGAACACCTTGCACTGTGGACATTCCAATCTATAGATGACATGAGCGGTTTTGCAGTTAATTAAATGCTTGACGTCATACTCCATTTTGGAAACTGTGTCAACAAAATACGTTTTCTTTGCAATATTCCTGCAATGGTTGCACTGGTTACATTTAAAATAATATCTAGTTCAAATAAAAAACTAAAATGAACAGAAATTAAAAATATATTTCTAACTTTATAATAATGTAATTCTAGTGTTAGATACTTATCATTGCACAAAGATGATGGAATGATTTTATTCTTCAGATCAGATATGGATCGATCTGTTTGAGGATTGCACGAAATCATGTTCACTTAACAACATGTATGGTGTAATTATCATACTGTTATTAATGAGTAGTGATGGAGTTGTCACAAACTCTGCCCACAGGAGGTCACTGTGTGACTTCAAATCAGACAATAGTGTGATTCGACGTGACTGCAACACTCAACAAAGAGCTGCAGTTAGTTTCAGAGTGGGTGGCAAGGAATAAGTTAGCCCTAAATATTTCTAAAACTAAAAGCATTCAATTTGGAACAAAACACAAACTAAACCCTAAACCTCAACTAAATCTTGTAATAAATAATGTGGAAATTGAGCAAGTTGAGATGACTAAACTGCTTGGAGTAACCCTGGATTGTAAACTGTCATGGTCAAAACATATTGATGCAGTAGTAGCTAAGATGGGGGAGAAGTCTGTCTATAATAAAGTGATGCTCCCCCTTCTTAACAACACTATCAACAACGCAGATCCTACAGGCACGAGTTTTGTTGCACCTTGACTACTGTTCAGTCATGTGGTCAGGTGCCACAAAAAAGGACTTAGGAAAATTGCAATTGGCTCAGAACAGGGCAGCACGGCTGGCCCTTGGATGTACACAGAGAGCTAATATTAATAATATGCATGTCAATCTCTCCTGGCTGAAAGTGGAGGAGCGATTGACTTCATCACTACTTTTATTTATGGGAGGTATTGACATGTTGAATGCACCGAGCTGTCTGTCTAAACTACTGGCACACAGCTCGGACACCCATGTATACCCCACAAGACATGCCACAAGAGGGCCCTTCACAGTCCCCAAGTCCAGAACAGACTATGGGAGGCACACAGTACTACATAGAGCCATGACTACATGGAACTCTATTCCACATCAAGTAACTGACGCAAGCAGGAAAATTTGATTTAAAAAAACCCTGATTTTAAAAACAACTTATGGAACAGCGGGGACTGTGAAGCAACACAAACATTGGCACAGACACATGCATACACACACACACACACACACACACACACACACACACACACACACACACACACACACACACACACGATAACATACGCACTATACATACACACTATACATACACATGGATTTAGTACTGTAGATATGTGGCAGTGGTGGAGTAGGGGCCTGAGGACACAAAGTGTAATGTGAAACCTGTGAATGTATTGTAATGTTTTAAAATTGTATGAACTGCCTTAATTTTGCTGGTGGGGATCCATAATAAAAACAAAAATACAAATATAGAGTTGAAGTGTCTATAATTTTGAGTTTGCATCGCAACATTCCACTTTATATACTTCACAGAAGACTGAAATATAACAAAATCCTTTGACATAGAAACACCAGATTTTCTGTGTTATTTAAAAAAAAATGTTTATTAATTATGAATTTATTAAACTTTTTAATAACATTACACCCATGAGGCCACTAGATAATTTAACTGCAGGAAAGGGCTACATACAGTCTCTACTGCTACATAAAAAGGTTACTTCGCTATATTTCACTCTTCATGGTGTGCCTCATGCTGACTTATTTTTGCCATATCATGTAAAATGGATGAAATTAAATCATATTATAATTTTTTTAATATATTACATAAAAAATACAAAAATTGGGGGGGAGGGTTTGCTCAGGCGCCATATACTGTATCTCTATCTATGGCTCTGGGTCGCTCCACACCATTTGTCCCACAAGTGCATGCTCTACTCTCTGACAAACAGATCATGTTTGCTTGTGATCATATCAGGACATGTGTTGACTTTGACTTTCAAAAGACTACACTCTTAGAAAAAAGAGTTCCAAAAGTTTTTTTGGGCAGTCCACATAGGATAACGTTTTTTGGTTCCAGGTGGAGCTCTTTTTGGTTCCAGGTAGAACCCTTTTGTATTCCATGTATAACCCTATATGGAACGTTTTTTACATGGAACCTAAAAAGGTTCTACCTGGAACAAAAAGGGTTCTACCTGGAACCAAAAAGGGTTCTTCAAAGGGTTCTCCAATGGGGACAGCCGAAGAACCCTTTCGTTTCTAGATAGCACCTTTTTTTCTAAGAGTGTACAACCAAACCTCAGAGTCTAAAATTACCAGTATGAAACAAACCCAACTTCATTATAATACTTTCACAGTACCTCCTTCTAAGGGAGGTGGAGGAATGCAGCAGCAGTACTATAGGCTATTGTACATCAGGGCAATACATACATCTTCAAGAGACTCAGAGAAGAAACACCAAACAGCTAATTGATCATTAATCATACCTGGTGAGTACTTTTTGTCAACATCTAGAAACCTATTGAAGATATAAAATCTATACATATTTCTAAGAGGTAACACAACAATTATTTATGCTTGTGACATTTTAAGCATTAAAAAATGAACAAAAATTACATAATTACTTGAAGTGCTGAATAGAGTTAAAGACAGTCGTTGGATTACCGTACTCAATTTGTGCCCCAATTTAAATACACTTTTGTTAATATATATAATATGAATTATAGACTACTTACAGGACTCTCCAACCCTGTTCCTGGAGAGCTACCATCCTTTAGGTTTTCAATACAACCCTAGTTGTAACTAACCTGATTCAGTTTATCCACCAGCTAATTATTAGAATCAGGTGCCCTAGATTAGGATTGGAGCGAAAACCTACAGTAGCTCCCCTACAGTGACTATGACTTTCTAGATTTCTTTGACTGTGTAGTGAACACCTATAAGCACCTGAAGGTGTCAGAGCAGCCCCATAATCTGTATAATCAGCCTTTATAAGAAACTAAATATGCTTCTCTGCTAAAATCTGGGTAAAATCTGTAAATGAATGTGAGTTTTATTCAGTACACTTCGTAATCTACCAACCTTGCCAGAAGGCATGCCAGCTAAGATAGTTAGACAAGCTAGCTACTCTAACCTGATTGATAGGCAGAAATGGCTTCTTGGTAGCTAGGTATGAGATTGGGAACCTATCTGGACTAGCTAAACCCAACTTCATAAAATTGCTAGGTGGCTAGTAGTATTACAGAGAAACAAACAAACAAAATTAACAAAAAAATTGCTTGGATTTTTTATAAAACAGAACAAATCTGAGGGAAAGGGAAAGAGGGCATGTGCCCCTGTGCTGCCTATGGGCATGACGCTTGTGTTTGTTTGTTTGTTTGTTTTGATGAATATCAGTACAACGATAATATTTCAAAGGAACAATTTAAAGGGGAAATTTGTGATTGTTTTTACATTTAAATGAATGATATATATAACCATAGATTTGTAGAGAGTATAATTTATCATTCATATAAACTGTTGTACACCAATAGAAATCTAAAATATAAGATTGTTTCACTCCATTGTTTGACCCTGGCCCCACTCCCTGTGTCAGGATATTTAGGATACCTTTATTTAACTAGGCAAGTCAGTTAAGAACAAATTCTTATTTTCAATGAAGGCCTAGGAACAGTGGGTTAACTGCCTTGTTCAGGGGCAGAACAACAGATTTTTACCTTGTCAGCTCAGGGATTTGATCTTGCAACCATCCTGTTACTAGTCCAATGCTCTAACCACTAGGCTACCAGCCATCTTCACATGCAAGAAACACATTTACATTACAAACTTGAACAAGTAAATTCCCACAAGTGTGTAACAGGACTAATATAAGCACCTCCCCCCAAAATGATTATTATAATTAGTAGGTTACATTTCTCCAGCCCCATCCCTCAGCTGTTTAACCAAACAGCGGCAGGGTGGCTCCTTTTTTATTGTTTGCAGATTTATTTGCAACTGCAGATTGCCACTTTGACTATTCAGGTTGATTTTGAATGAAAGCACACCACCTTGACTAATAACAATACTATTTCTGTCTTTCTACAGACAAGGATATGGAGCCAACAACAGATTATAACTATTCCGCCTACTATGATGATACAGAAGGGTTAGATGCATCAGAGAGCCAGCCATGCAACAATGCCAATGTGAAGGAGTTTGGACGGGTGTTTCTGCCTACATTCTACAGCCTGGTCTTCATCGTGGGCTTCATCGGTAACAGCCTGGTGGTCTATGTCCTGGTGAAATTTAGGAGGACCAGAAGCATGACAGACCTCTGTCTCTTCAACCTGGCTCTGTCTGACCTTTTCTTCGTCATCTCCCTGCCTTTCTGGTCCCACTATGCCACCGCAGCCGAGTGGCTCCTGGGGGACTTTATGTGCCGACTGGTAACCGGACTGTACATGCTGGGGTTTTATGGCAGCATCTTCTTCATGGTGATCTTGACAGTGGATCGCTATGTGGTCATAGTCCACGCTCACAAAATGGACAGGTTCAGATCAGTCAGAGTAGGGGTCACTCTGTCTCTGTTCATGTGGGCTCTCAGTCTCTGTGCCTCTCTGCCTACAATCATTTTCACAAAAGTAAATAATGAGTCCGGGATTTCAACATGTAAACCAGAGTATCCAGAGGGTAGCATGTGGCGCCAGGTTTCTTATTTAGAGATGAATGTCTTGGGTCTACTTCTCCCTCTCTCCGTCATGGTGATCTGCTATTCAAGAATCATTCCGATGCTAGTCAATATCAAAACCACCAAAAAGCACAAAGCCATCAAACTGATAATCATCATAGTAGTGGTCTTTTTCTGCTTTTGGACCCCATACAATGTGGTCATTCTCCTGCGTAATCTGGAGGCACAGAGCTATTTTGGGGACTGTACAACTCACAAGAACATAGACCTGGCAATGCAGTGGACAGAGGTGATAGCGTTCACACACTGTTGTTTGAATCCGATCATCTATGCCTTTGTAGGGCAGAAATTCATGAGTCTTGTCCTGAAGTTACTAAGAAAATGGATGCCAATGTGCTTCGCCAGGCCTAATAATAGTGAGTTGTCTGGACGAAAAAGCTCAGTCTATTCCAGGTCTTCTGAAATAACATCTACAAGATTGATGTAGATTGACTTGTATACAAGCACAATTCAAATATAAAAACTTTGAGAAGGGAAAAGACAGTAAAAGATGTAAGGAAAAACTACAAACTTGAAAGTGTGGCCACCCTAGCTGTGAATCTATGCTTACAGTAGATACAGTAGTTATCAGTTGCTCTTTTGTATCTTTGCATGCTCCAATACCTTTGTTGATATATCCCTTTAAAGAGTGTTAGTTGAGTCCTCATGTGGTATTGTGTGAAGTGTGAAAAAAGTAAAGAAATTGACAGTATGTACAGTGCATTCAGAAAGTATTCAGACCCCTTTCCTTTTTCCAAAATGTGCTACATTACAGCCATATTCTAAAATGGTTTAACTGAAATGTTTTCCTCATCAATCTACACACAATACCCAATAATGACAAAGTGAAAACAGTTTTTTAGACATTTTTGCAAATTTATAAAAAATAAAAACAGAAATACCTTATTTACATAAGTGGTCAGACCTTTTGCTCGAAATTGAGCTCAGGTGCATCCTGTTTCCGTTGATCATCCTTGAGATGTTTCTACATCTTGACCCTGTGGTAAATTCAATTGATACGACATGATTTGGAAAGGCACACACCTGTCTATATAAGGTCCCACAGTTGACAGTGCATGTCAGAGCAAAAACCAAGCCGTGAGGTCGGACAGGATTGTGTCAAGGCACAGATCTGGGGAAGGGTACCAAAACAGTTCTGCAGCATTGAAGGCTCCCCAAGAAAACAGTGGCTCCATCATTCTTAAATAGAAGACGTTTGGAACCACCAAGACTCTTCCTAGAGCTGTCCGCCTGGCCAAACTGAGCAATCGAGGGAGAAGGGCCTTGGTCAGAGAGGTGACCAAGAATCCGATTGTCACTCTGACAGAGCTCCAGCATTCCTATGTGGAGATGGAAGAACCTTCCAGAAGGACAACCATCTCTGCAGCACTCCACCAATCAGGCCTTTATGGTAGAGTGGCCAGACAGAAGCCACTCCTCAGTAAAAGGCACATGACAGACTCTCAGACCATGAGAAACAATATTCTCTGGTCTGATGAATCCAAGATTGAACTCTTTGGCCTGAATGCCAAGCGTCACGTCTGGAGGAAACCTGGCACCATCCCTACGGTGAAACATGGTAGTGGCGGCATCATGCTGTGGGGATGTTTTTCAGTGGCAGGAACTGGGAGACTAGTCAGGATCGAGGGAAAGATGAACGGAGTACAGAGAGATCCAAGATGAAAACCTGCTCCAGAGCACTCAGGACCTCAGACTGGGGCGAAGGTTCACCTTCCAACAGGACAACAACCCTAAACACACAGCCAAGAAAATGCAGGAGTGGCTTCAGGACAAGTCTCTGAATGTCCTTCAGTGGCCCAGCCAGAACCCGGACTTGAACCCGACTGAACATCTCTGGAGAGACCTGAAAATAGCTGTGCAGCAACGCTCCACATCCAACCTGACAGAGTTTGAGAGGATCTTCAGAGAAGAATGGGAAAAACTCTCCAAATACAGTTGTGCCAAGCTTATAGCGTCATACCCAAGAAGACTCGAGGTTGTATTCGCTGCCAAAGGTTCTTCAACAAAGTACTGAGTAAAGGGTCTGAATACTTATGTAAATGTGATATTTTATTTATTTTAGTATTTTTTTTGCAATAAAAAGCAGTTTTTGCTTTGTCATTATTGGGTATTGTGTGTAGATTGATGAGGGGGAAAAACTATTGAATCAAATTTAGAATAAGACTGTAATGTATCAAAATTTTGAAAAAGTCAAGGGGTCTGAATACTTTCCGAATGCACTGTACATATAGTTATATTTGTATATTACAGGTTTTTTCATCTAAGAATGTGACAAAAACCTGACTGGGGTATCTGCTTTTTAACAAGCTAACTACAAAGCTACGCTGCGTTTTTTTGGGGGGACTAAAAAGTGTCACTACACTGCTGTCTGTTTAAAAAATATACACAAATAAAAAAGCTGAGACTGCTGGTTTGTAAATAGACAACACAATAGGATGTGGCATGAAACCAATGCCACTTAACAATGTTATGTTACGTACTATATACCATATACATGACTGTATAGGATTTGTGATTACCTTGTCTTAATCTTTTTCAATAACAGGTTTCTTTTTTATTTCAAACCACACTTTTGATAGTTTGTTAATGGTATACGGTATTCTGTATGTAACGGGCATTTAGAAAATCTCAATAAAGTCTTGTTCGGTGACATTTCCCCCCTGTACCTTTACTTGATGTTGACTTATTCAGCTTGGTCTACATGCACAGAGAGACATCACTTCACACCAAAACAACTAAAACAACACAGGAACTTAGCCTTGACATAGCTTACATGAAATAAGGAAGTAAGACTCAGAAGTGTCAAGGAAGTAAACGGCCAGCTACTTCTCATTAAAACCACATAAATAGCTTTGTAGAACTAATCTTTCTAGGAAACGCATATTGTCAAATCTCATCCAATATGGACGCAAACTATTGTAAGATAAGTACAAGAGGCTGGAAAAAGCCCAGAGCAGTGCCCTTAAATCGTGTAAAAGATTAAGTGACTTGCTCAAGGGCACAACGGCAGCAGGCGGCCCATGAGGTTCTGATGTCAGCAACTCTGTGGTTGCCGGCACACTCCCACCAGATTTCCCCATCAGCCCTGAGATTCAAACCGGCAACCCTTCGGTTACCCGACTACCTCTCTAAACCTCAACCTCTTTCTACTACTACAGACATAACCCACACAAGGACTACTTCCATGTATGAATGTTACAGAATGTACCTTTTAAAATGTTATGTACTCTATTCATTTTTCATTTCTATCTTTCCATCTGAAAAGCAGTTCAAAGCAGCATCTACATGTGTGACAGATATCTATCTGTATGTTTGATGGTGTTTCCCTCACCCACACTCATTCCCAGACATTTAGTTATAGGGCCATTACAGGAAACCCACACTCACACCTCAGCCTGCTCAATGCAGCAATGCAAAGAAAATAGTTATCTAGAGCACACCTTGAAAAAAGTTGCAATCATTAGTACAAAAGAATAGAGTAGAGAAAAAGAGTCGTTTCCCGGCCAGACTGTTTCAACCAGCACACACGTTATCACCAGAGGGAAGGTTACAGCATTCAATCTGTACATCAGAAAAGAAGAGATTGGGGTAAATAACATATATTTTAACTTCATCATAGCCTGCTTATAGACATACAGCCTACAAATATGCACGCAGGCACAGACAGTCTGGAACTTCAAAATGGGGTCTGTCAATAGGGGGTGTCAGTATTTAGCAGGTGGTGGTGGGTGATGTGTGAGATCATATGGGTTGTGGTTTGATTCTGATTAGTATTAAAGACGATGTAGAAATAGTCTTTAGATCCATTTACAGTTCTGTGCTTGAATCATTTTTTGGGATCTGTCAATACATACATTCTGAGGGGAAAAGTATGGTTTGAAAATGTTATGTTTAATTTTTATATATATATATTTTTTAAAGAAGACATTGTATTAGAACATTAATATGGCCCTACGGGGTAATAGCTTTTAAAATTAACAATGAGTGTGTCAAGGCTTTGTAGCTGTTGTTCTTTGAACCAAAGAAATGTCAGTCTTCAGCTTACATAACCTTGACAACGACAGTAATAAAGGCCTTGTTGTTAGACATAAGATTTCTGAAGATGTACTATAAGGGGCTGTTTCTTTGTAATCTCCATCAAGTATGTAAATTAGGTTAATTCCCACAGGTTGTTTCGAATTACACATTTCTCTTCATATCAGTCATCATAATGTTTTAAAATGTATCATTACACTCTGTGATTCATTTGAAAGCATTGTAATTTATTTTAAATAATCATGAGTTAAAACACAGTTACCATGGAAACTGATAGATTACATGCTGCTAAACTATTAAGTAATACAAGTATGATGCCATAATGATGTAAGTAGGAAGATGAGTGACAAATAATAGCGTTAACATTTGAAGTAACATACGATTTTATAATCTCTGGCAGTGTGCAGGTAACCATTCAAAACAAAAGGCATAGAATTAGGAACTAGAATACTAGAGTGGACATTAACCTTCTAATAACGGGATAAAAGCCAGCCATTTTGGTCAGGGGGGGATAAGGTATTGTGTATAATAATGAATTTGAAGAATATTTCTGCACTGTATGTTTTTTAGTTAGCTAGCCAGACAGTTTTAGAGGAATGATTCCATACATTTTTCAAATTCCATTCAAACAATGGAGTCAATCCACATCCATACACTGGCTGATATCAGTTGATGATAGGACTTAGACAAGTTGTAAATGCAACAAGTACGGATATGGTATCATATAATAGCACTCCTAGCTTTCCAAGAAAACAAAAACTGTTTCATGTTTTATTGTCACGTGCACAAGTACAGTGAAATGCCTTTCTTGCAAGCTATTTCCCAACAACGCAGTAATTGATACCAGTAGTACTATAACATGAAGTAAAGTAGAACAAAAACACACTAGAAATAGCAATAATGAGAACACGAGAAAGTAAGTAAGCTATATACAGGGTCAGAGCCAATACCATATACAGTATACAATGTGCAGGTATACTGGAGTGGTAGAGGTACATACATGTACAGTGGGGCAAAAAAGTATTTAGTCAGCCACCAATTGTGCAAGTTCTCCCACTTAAAAAGATGAGAGAGGCCTGTAATTTTCATCATAGGTACACTTCAACTATGACAGACAAAATGAGAAAAAAAAATCCAGAAAATCACATTGTAGGATTTTTTATGAATTTATTTGCAAATGATGGTGGAAAATAAGTATTTGGTCAATAACAAAAGTTTATCTCAATACTTTGTTATATACCCTTTGTTGGCAATGACAGAGGTCAAACGTTTTCTGTAAGTCTTCACAAGGTTTTCACACACTGTTGCTGGTATTTTGGCCCATTCCTCCATGCAGATCTCCTCTAGAGCAGTGATGTTTTGGGGCTGCTGCTGGGCAACACGGACTTTCAACTCCCTCCAAAGATTTTCTATGGGGTTGAGATCTGGAGACTGGCTAGGCCACTCCAGGACCTTGAAATGCTTCTTACGAAGCCACTCCTTCGTTGCCCGGGCGGTGTGTTTGGGATCATTGTCATGCTGAAAGACCCAGCCACGTTTCATCTTCAATGCCCATGCTGATGGAAGGAGGTTTTCACTCAAAATCTCACGATAAATGGCCCCATTCATTCTGTCCTTTACACGGATCAGTCGTCCTGGTTCCTTTGCAGAAAAACAGCCCCAAAGCATGATGTTTCCACCCCCATGCTTCACAGTAGGTATGGTGTTCTTTGGATGCAACTCAGCATTCTTTGTCCTCCAAACACGACGAGTTGAGTTTTTACCAAAAAGTTCTATTTTGGTTTCATCTGACCATATGACATTCTCCCAATCTTCTTCTGGATCATCCAAATGCTCTGTAGCAAACTTCAGACAGGCCTGGACATGTACTGGCTTAAGCAAAAAATTACAGGCCTCTCTCAACTTTTTAAGTGGGAGAACTTGCACAATTGGTGGCTGACTAAATACTTTTTTGCCCCACTGTATGTATAGGGGTAAGGTGACTAGGCATCAGGATATATGATAAACAGAGTAGCAGCAGTGTATATGACGATTTTATGTGAGTGTGTGTGCGTGTGTGGAGAGTGGGTATGAATGTGTGTGCGTGTTATATGTGTGTGTGAGCAAATGGTGTGTGTGCTTGTGTTGGAGGGTCAGTGTGAGTGTGTGTGAGTGAGTGTGTAGAGTCAGTGCAAAAATGTAAATAAAATAAAAGGGTCAATGCAAATAGTCTGTGTAGCCATTTTGTTAGCTATTTAGCAGTCTTATGGCTTGGGGGATAGAAGCTGTTCCGGAGTCTGTTGGTGTCAGACTTGTTGCTCCGGTATCACTTGGTGTGCCAAAAGGAGAGAGAAGAGTCTATGGCTTGGATGGCTGGAGTCTAACAATTTTCTGGGCCTTCCTTTCACATTGCCTCATATTGAGGTCCTGGATGGCAGGGAGCTCGGCCCCAGTGATGTACTGGGCTTTCCGCACCACCCTCTATAGTGACATTTATGGTCTGTTTACATACATACTGAACAAAAAGATAAACGCAACATGCAACAACTTCAATGGTTTTACTGAGTTACAGTTCATAAGGAAATCAGTCAATTGAAATAAATTCGTTAGACCCTAATCTATGGATTTCACATGACTGGGCAGGGGCGCAGCCATGGCTGGGCCTTAGAGGGCATAGGCACAACCACTTGGGAGCCAGGACCACCCACTGGGGAGCCAGGCCCAGCCAATCAGAATGAGTTTTTCCCTACAAAAGGGCTTTATTACAGACAGAAATACTCCTCAGTTTCATCAGCCGTCCGGGTGGCTGGTCTCAGTGTATTTTAGAGGCTACTTATACAGAAACTTTACATAAAACCCGTATAAACTGTATTTATAATTCTATGTTCATATTTTAGGTTGACAATAGGATGCACACAATACAGCATTGATTGTTAACTAACATCAGTCTAATTGGAATGAATGGCAGTAGAGGCATAATCCTGTTCCATTACTACTAGGGCTATGACAATAGGATGCACACAATACAGCATTGATTGTTAACTAACAATTCACACCATCCTTTTTTCCTCAGTAAGATGAATACAACCGAGGCCACCAGCACAGACGATTACAGTGGCGATGACTACTATGGCAGCCCATGTAGCACTGGCACCAGTCTAACCCAAGGGTCCAACTACCAGCCCATTCTCTTCTACCTGGTGTTCACCCTGGGTCTGACAGGCAACAGTCTGGTGCTCTGGGTCCTCCTCAAGTACATGAAACTGAAGACCATGACAGACATCTGTCTGCTGAACCTAGCCCTATCTGACCTGCTCCTCGCCCTCTCCCTGCCTCTCTGGGCCTACCACGCCCAGGGCCATGAGTTTGAAGGGGACAGTCCATGTAAGATCATGACTGGTGTCTACCAGGTGGGCTTCTACAGCAGCATCCTGTTTGTGACCCTGATGAGTGTGGATCGCTACCTGGCCATCGTTCACGCCGTGGCCGCCATGAGGGCCAGGACGCTGCGCTATGGAGCGCTGGCGAGCATCATCGTCTGGGTAGCGTCCATCGGCGCTGCTCTCCCTGAAGCTATCTTCGCAGCAGTAGTGTGGGAGGATGACGAGGACAGTGGTTCAAGTTGCCAGCGGGTTTACCCAGAGGACACAGAGAAGACATGGAAGTTGTTACGGAACTTTGGTGAAAACGGAGTTGGGCTCGTCCTATGTCTGCCCATAGTGGTCTTTTGTTACATCAGTATTCTCACTGTACTACAGAGGTTAAGGAACTCCAAAAAAGACAGGGCCATGAAACTGATATTCGCCATCGTGGGTGTGTTTGTAGTCTCCTGGGTTCCTTACAACGTTGTGGTTTTCCTCCGGACCCTTCAGATGTTTGACATTGGGAATAGCTGTGAGGCTTCAACGCAGCTTGATACAGCTATGGAGGTGACAGAAACCATAGCGCTGGCTCACTGCTGTGTCAACCCAGTCATTTATGCTTTTGTAGGAGAGAAATTCAGAAAGTGTTTGGGCACTGTGCTCTCTAGATATCCACTGTGTAAAAAGCTCAGGAAACATGCAATGGTGAGCAGCAGAGGATCAGAAAACGAGACTTCTAACACAGCTGTGTGATTGTACTGCTGAAAGACAATACTTCCACTGCTGAAAACCTGTTTGATGCATTTTCATTGAGCAGAAGACCAATTTCTGTTCGTATGGAATAATGAAGTATTCTTCTGAACACAGACTTGCATTTAAATTAAGTGTAACTGTATAATATTTAACTTTAAATGTATTTTGATGAGCTCTGACTATTTGCTAAAGGGTGATGGGCTGTTTATGTTTTGATTACCCATGTACTTATTTCATGTACAGTACAGGCCTGCACAAAATTTTGCTATAGCATAATATCAATATGTTTTGCATAGAGATTATCTAAACTTTTATCCTTATTGTATGCACACATTTTTGTTATAACATTAAAACACAACCATGAGCAGGGTTGTGGCCAGAGGACTGCTGCTTGATGGCCAGTGGCTATCTGGCTACTCATTGGCTACATTTTCTGGCCAAATATTATTTTGGTAGAATTTTGACCGTCCTTTGATTGAGGACCTGTTTTGGTATTAAATTGAACTTGGACTTCGAGTCAGGAATTTGAACTTTTGTTGGCTGAGTAGGTTTTTGTGTTCCTTTCTGGAGGGTTTTCTCAATAAATCAACCTGTGAATTTTGTTGTACTCAAACATATTTGTTCTGCATTGTGTTGTCATTTTATGCTGCTGCTGTATACCCCTATACTCCAGTCTGCTCCACAATATATTTTATTCAGTTGAAGATGCTAAATTCAAAGATTTAACAGACAACAATCCTGCTACAGTGGGGCAAAAAAGTATTTAGTCAGCCACCAATTGTGCAAGTACTCCCACTTAAAAAAATGAGAGAGGCCTGTAATTTTCATCATAGGTACACTTCAACTATGACAGACAAAATGAGAGAAAAAAAATTCTGAAAATCACATTGTAGGATTTTTAATGAATTTATTTGCAAATTATGGTGGAAAATAAATAGACAAAAGTTTATCTCAATACTTTTTTATATACCCTTTGTTGGCAATGACAGAGGTCAAACGTTTTCTGTAAGTCTTCACAAGGTTTTCACACACTTGCTGGTATTTTGGCCCATTCCTCCATGCAGATCTCCTCTAGAGCAGTGATGTTTTGGGGCTGTTGCTGGGCAACACAGACTTTCAACTCCCTCCAAAGATTTTCTATGGGGTTGAGATCTGGAGACTGGCTAGGCCACTCCAGGACCTTGAAATGCTTCTTACGAAGCCACTCCTTCGTTGCCCGGGTGGTGTGTTTGGGATCATTGTCATGCTGAAAGACCCAGCCACGTTTCATCTTCAATGCCCTTGCTGATGGAAGGAGGTTTTCACTCAAAATCTCACGATAAATGGCCCCATTCATTCTTTCCTTTACACGGATCAGTCGTCCTGGTCCCTTTGCAGAAAAACAGCCCCAAAGCATGATGTTTCCACCCCCATGCTTCACAGTAGGTATGGTGTTCTTTGGATGCAACTCAGCATTCCTTGTCCTCCAAACACAACGAGTTGAGTTTTTACCAAAAAGTTCTATTTTGGTTTCATCTGACCATATGACATTCAAACTTCAGACAGGCCTGGACATGTACTGGCTTAAGCAGGGGGACACGTCTGGCACTGCAGGATTTGAGTCCCTGGCGGCGTAGTGTGTTACTGATGGTAGGCTTTGTTACTTTGGTCCCAGCTCTCTGCAGGTCATTCACTAGGTCCCCCCGTGTGGTTCTGGCATTTTTGCTCACCGTTCTTGTGATCATTTTGACCCCACGGGGTGAGATCTTGCGTGGAGCCCCAGATCGAGGGAGATTATCAGTGGTCTTGTATGTCTTCCATTTCCTAATAATTGCTCCCACAGTTGATTTCTTCAAACCAAGCTGCTTACCTATTGCAGATTCAGTCTTCCCAGCCTGGTGCAGGTCTACAATTTTGTTTCTGGTGTCCTTTGACAGCTCTTTGGTCTTGGCCATAGTGGAGTTTGGAGTGTGACTGTTTGAGGTTGTGGACAGGTGTCTTTTATACTGATAACAAGTTCAAACAGGTGCCATTAATACAGGTAACGAGTGGAGGACAGAGGAGCCTCTTAAAGAAGAAGTTACAGGTCTGTGAGAGCCAGAAATCTTGCTTGTTTGTAGGTGACCAAATACTTATTTTCCACCATAATTTGCAAATAAATTCATTAAAAATCCTACAATGTGATTTTCTGGATTTTTTTTGTCATTTTGTCTGTCATAGTTGAAGTGTACCTATGATGAAAATTACAGGCCTCTCTCATCTTTTTAAGTGGGAGAACTTGCACAATTGGTGGCTGACTAAATACTTTTTTGCCCCACTGTATATCAATAGGTTCAAATCTTCTTTACAGTAGGTTTACTTTGAATGGTTTTGATCCAGAAAACTCACATATCAATCTAGTCATCATAGAATTTATTTCAATTGTTCAAAGACAGGAATTATATCAGCAGTCACCATATTTTGATAATTGAATGCTAGCAATGATGCTAGAACTAATGCATCTCTCAGTCATGATGCAAAATTATTTCAAAGTGTCCAGCTAACTACTTCTCAGTAAAGTTAGTTGCTTGAGCAGCACTATGAGTTTGCATCATCTACAGGATATCCTGCTTGGTGGTGAACATGTCTGCAGCACAGATCAAGCCTTTGGGAGAAGTGACACTCCTCTGTTCAAATAAGATAATGCATTGATGATCTTGAAAAAGGGTCCACAGTGTTCAATAAACTACACCTGCAGCATGGATTCCTCCAGCTTCCTGTAGTGGTCCAAGCATTCATGATGCACAGGGGATGTGCAGGTACAAATGCATGCCATTTGGATTTAAATCTGCATTCAGCAATGCAGTAAAGTTTGGCCACATCTACCCCACACCACATCCACCCCCACCAAAGACATCTGTTGGAGAAAAAAAAAACTGCAGACATAGGTTCCCTTAATAACCCACCTTGTTACGAGTCCCTGCAGTCCCCGGAACTACTGTCACACCAGTGTGTATAACCCTCAGACAGACAACTCAACCCAGATGAACAGTGAGTATATTATGCTTACTGTATGTGAGGGTTGGCTTCAGGATGCTTTGCAAAAGTTACTCTGCTGTGCTGTACAGTATCTTGAATCTTCAACATAGTGTCTCTGCAGACATCAGGCTAATAACATTCAAGTTATTATTATTTTATACATTTTTTAACATAATTTTATTAGCAACTTTCATAAAATGAATTGCAGTCCTGTAATTAGCAATGAATAATCAAAACAATTTCAGTGGTCATTTTTTACATTTTATTTCAGGGATGAATATCACTGGATATCCTGTTCACACCACGGCAGGGTGGGACTTTATATTTTTTACTTGACAAATAGCTCTATTTGAATATTAATAGTGTCATCAATTAATACATTTATCATAATAACTTATAATAATTACATCATTGCTGTAAATAATGTAATGTCATATGTTCTGCTGTACAAAATGGGCCATTGATACATGCGCCTGTAATTGAGAAGCTCAAATCATTGGTAATGAATTTCAGGGGGAACACCACAACCGGTCCCTTCAGCTCTGTGAGTGTTGAGAATGGGAATTCATCCAGTTATGCATATGAGAACTCATCCAGTTATGCATATGGGTAAGTAAAGGACTAAAATGTATTGACTTATAGAAACACTCATTTTGAGGAAAGAGTGAAATTGGTGTTACAAGATTTCTGCCCCAATCTTCCAATCATGTTTTAAAAAATGAAATGTTGCTGATAGAAATAAAGTACTATTTGCATTTACTCCACTGTACTGTAAATATTGTTGTTGGTGGACCACATTTTGATAATAAGCACAACTTTCAGATTGTGGCTTTAAGAATGCTCATTCTTATCATTGCTGCTTGGTTCATTCTCCTCGTCTGATCTTTTACAGCACACATTTTGCAGACGCATTTGAAGTAACCACATACGACTACAATAACAATGACGATGGCGTTTGCAAGTACAAGGCACACGGAGCCAGCTTCCTGCCAGTGCTGTTCTCCCTCTTCTTCATCCTGGGGTTTCTGGGGAACGTTCTGGTCTTGTGGGTCATCCTCCTGGGGGGGAAACTATGCAGCATGCCTGACGTGTGTCTTCTGAACCTGGCCTTGGCTGACCTGCTCCTGGTCTGCACCTTGCCTTTCCTGGCCCACCCCGCTACAGATCAGTGGGTGTTTGGTGACGTCATGTGCAAAGTGGTCCTCAGCACCTACCACGTTGGCTTCTACAGTGGCATCTTCTTCATCACCCTGATGAGTGTGGACAGGTACCTGGCCATAGCCCATGCTGTGTACGCCATGAGAGCCAGAACACGGAAGTACGGGGCCATCGCTGCCATCGTGACCTGGCTGGCTGGATTCCTGGCCTCGTTTCCTGAGGCACTGTCTCTTAAAGTGGAGAAAAACAATGAGAAAGAAAATTGTCACCCGTCTATGATGGACACCCTTGGGGAATTTTTGGCCTTTTCAAAATGAACACACTTAGTCTGCTAATCCCCCTCGTCATCATGGGGTTCTGCTACACACAGATAGTGAGAAGGCTGCTCAGTAATCCATCCTCCAAAAAGCAGGCCATCAGACTCATTCTCATTGTGGTTGTGGTGTTTTTCTGCTGCAGGACTCATTTTTCAAGGCCTTGGAGTTAAGTGAGGTCTACTCAAGCTGTGAGAGTAGCAAAGCCATCAGACTCACTCTACAGATCACAGAGGCCATGGCCTACTCCCAAAGCTGCCTGAATCCCATCCTCTATGTGTTTGTGGGGCAGAAGTTTAGAAGGCCTCTCATAAGACTGATAAACAAGGCTCCCTGCAGGATGTGTCAGTTCATGAAGTACTACCTGCCCCGGGACTTCAGAGCCTTAGAGGACAGGATCTATTTACTCACAGACCACCAGCGTGGATGAGAGGTCTACTGCCGTGTGAACAGCAACTTAACTGTAAAGACAAATACATCTGACATCACATCATCACATGTAAATACCAAATCCAGTGTCAAATACAATCATCCGGAAATAATAGGCTCTGATCCAGGTGCATGGCGAAGTCAGGAAATTGTCACTCATCTCAGAGTTTCCCATCAGGGCGATGATTTTTACAGAAATCAACCCAATCACTATAAATTCCACAAACCATTTAATTTCCCTTTGTATAGCATTTTGTCTAGTACAGTATGTCTATTTGAATGTCTATTTGAAGTTTTTGGCACATTTTGCAAAGTTATCTTTTCTCTTAAAATGTATTATAAATCTGCTAGCACACATACTGTATGTAAATACAGTAATACTTTTTGATTCTATGTAAATAAATGTATTACAGTAACTTCATCCCCTCCTGCATGAGGCAAATTAAAGTACTTCCAAGATAATGTAATCAAGATATACTCAGTGACCTATGTTCCCATGTGTCAGTGCTAGAGAATATGTGAATGATGGTGCCACCACAGACCAATATCTCTTACTCCTGTTAGCAACTTATCTCACCACAAAGAGTAACACTGCTGGTGCCATACAATGTGTACACAAAATGTCATCCTAATGTGATTCACTGCAGTATTGTAACATGTTTTATATTGATCATTATAATCGGGATGCAGAGGACATTTAGATTATAACACATTTGTCTGCTTTACCTGCTATGATATTTAATACTTAAAACAGCGCTCTGTACAGAAGCACACACCAACCTTAAACCAACCTTTTTTTTATTGAAGTGAGCCAGTAAATACCTACAGTAAAACAATACCGGACTGGCTCTAACATTTTAGTGGCCCCCAAAACATGGAGCCAGTTAATTTCATGCAATTCTACACATTCTGCCATGGTGTGTGATGAAAATGTTGCAAGTTCTGCTATTTTTTAGTTCTGAAATTTTATAACACATTTCTTGAAATTCTACTCACTTTGACATGGGGAAGAGAGAAGAAAAGTACATTTTAAAGCAAATTTCCTGCAAATCAACACATTTTGTAATGACTTATGCCATGCAAATATGATTTCTGAGTGAGAATGACTAAGAAAACCTATGGTGGCCCCCTGGAGGTCAGAGCCCCTGGGCAAGTGCCCTGCATGCCCGGTCGGTCTTCGGCCATGACTACTACAAGTTTAGATAGCTGGCTAGACTAACTATCCAAAAATTGGTAGCTGACATGGCTATTGAGTGATTGTCAGTGACATAACAAGAGAAAAACTGCTGATGCACAACCAAATTTCAAAATTGTACCTGCTGTATTCTTACTCTCAATATTAAGTTGAGACCAGAGTTCCTAAACCTTATATATACACTGCTCAAAAAAATAAAGGGAACACTTAAACAACACAATGTAACTCCAAGTCAATCACACTTCTGTGAAATCAAACTGTCCACTTAGGAAGCAACACTGATTGACAATAAATTTCACATGCTGTTGTGCAAATGGAATAGACAAAAGGTGGAAATTATAGGCAATTAGCAAGACACCCCCAATAAAGGAGTGATTCTGCAGGTGGTGACCACAGACCACTTCTCAGTTCCTATGCTTCCTGGCTGATGTTTTGGTCACTTTTGAATGCTGGCGGTGCTCTCACTCTAGTGGTAGCATGAGACGGAGTCTACAACCCACACACGTGGCTCAGGTAGTGCAGCTCATCCAGGATGGCACATCAATGCGAGCTGTGGCAAGAAGGTTTGCTGTGTCTGTCAGCGTAGTGTCCAGAGCATGGAGGCGCTACCAGGAGACAGGCCAGTACATCAGGAGACGTGGAGGAGGCCGTAGGAGGGCAACAACCCAGCAGCAGGACCGCTACCTCTGCCTTTGAGCAGGAGGAGCACTGCCAGAGCCCTGCAAAATGACCTCCAGCAGGCCATGCTGACACATGCACATTTGTGGCCTGCTGGAGGTCATTTTGCAGGGCTCTGGCAGTGCTCCTCCTGCTCAAAGGCGGAGGTAGCGGTCCTGCTGCTGGGTTGTTGCCCTCCTACGGCCTCCTCCACGTCTCCTGATGTACTGGCCTGTCTCCTGGTAGCGCCTCCATGCTCTGGACACTACGCTGACAGACTCAGCAAACCTTCTTGCCACAGCTCGCATTGATGTGCCATCCTGGATGAGCTGCACTACCTGAGCCACTTGTGTGGGTTGTAGACTCCGTCTCATGCTACCACTAGAGTGAGAGCACCGCCAGCATTCAAAAGTGACCAAAACATCAGCCAGGAAGCATAGGAACTGAGAAGTGGTCTGTGGTCACCACCTGCAGAATCACTCCTTTATTGGGGGTGTCTTGCTAATTGCCTATAATTTCCACCTTTTGTCTATTCCATTTGCACAACAGCATGTGAAATTTATTGTCAATCAGTGTTGCTTCCTAAGTGGACAGTTTGATTTCACAGAAGTGTGATTGACTTGGAGTTACATTGTGTTGTTTAAGTGTTCCCTTTATTTTTTGAGCAGTGTATATACAGTGCATTCAGAAAGTATTCAGACCCTTTGACTTTTTCCACATTTTGTCATGTTACAGCCTTATTCTAAAGTTGATTAAATTGTTTTTTTTCTTCATCAATCAACACACAATACCCCATAATGACAAAGCAAAGTTTTTTTGGGGGGGCAAATGTTTTAAAAATCAAAAACTTAAATAAATATTTAGACCCTTTACTCAGTGCTTTGTTGAAGCACTTTGGCAGCGATTACTGCCTCGATTCTTCTTGGGTAAGACGCTACAAGCTTGGCACATCTGTATTGGGGGAGTTTCTCCCATTCTTCTCTGCAGATCCTCTCAAGCAACAGTATGTCAGGTTGGATAGGGAGCGTTGCTGCACAGCTATTTTCAGGTCTCTCCAGAGATGTTCAATCGGGTTCAAGTCCGGGCTCTGGCTGTGCCACTCAAGGACATTGAGACTTGTCCCGAAGCAACTCCTGCGTTGCCTTGGTTGTGTGCTTAGGGTCATTGTCCTGTTGGAAGGTGAACCTTCACCCCAAGCTGTGGCAGCAAGGGAACGATAAAACCTGAGCGGTCTGGTGCAGCTTTTCATCAAGGATCTCTCTGTACTTTGCTCCATTAGTTTTTCCCTCGACCCTGACTGATCCTGTCTCCCAGTCCCTGCCGCTGAAAACATCCCCACAGCATGATGCTGCCACGACCATGCTTTACCGTAGGGAGGGTGCCAGGTTTTGTCAGACGTGACGCTTTCTGAATGCACTGTATATATATATATATATGGTCGGGGGCCCCCTAGCTGCCTTGGGCCCTAAGCGACCGCTGATGTAGCTTATACCTGGAACTGGCCCTGAAAGTAAGAAATGATAAACTGTCCTTTGGTATACTTAGTTCTGTTAGAATAGGCTCACCTACTACAGGGACGTAGCTACAGTCTAAAACAGCCCAGTGACCTAAACACACAAAGATAGATAGCTGTTTACCTCTTCCTGTTGACAGGCCTGCTTAGCGATATAAAACCACAACTTCACACATATGACAATATCATTGACAACAAGGTATTTTTTGGGGTTGAGCCAGCCACACGGTTTTGTGTAATCTGAATATAGATAATGAAAATAAAGGAAGACAAAGCCAGAAGATTGTGCCAAGTAAACATTTTTACACAATTTTGCAATAAGCAGCATTACTGAACTGGTTTCAAAAAGAGCTAATTGCAGGCAGAGCTTTTAAATTTGTGGAAAGGTCATGCTCTGATACCGCTAATGTAATTACAGATAACCAACAAAGAACCCTAACCAACAAAGGACAAAATCTAGAACACATGCTAACATTTTTTTTAAACTTACATTTCACTAAAAAGCATCAGATAAGTAAAAAAAGTGATGGGTCTGCATTCAAAAGGATCCCGCCAAAAGATGACTTCTTAAAAATTAAAAACATTTTACTGAATCAGGATAGCATACAAAGATGTTTCGGGTTAACAGCCTTCTCCAGAGTGTAGGTAAAAAAAAATTAAATCAGGAACAACTTTTGCATATGAACAACCAGTGAGCAGCAGGTGCTTCTAAGGTTGCCAGTCAATTGCCAATCAGTGATGTGGCTCCTCTGGTCTACCTGTATATGTGTTACAATCACAAAGAAAGACAAAATGACAGGATATGGGAGTGGGTAAAGGGCAATTGGGGGTATCGGGTAAAAAAAAGGGATAAAAAACAATTCATGTGAGGGACACACAATGTTTTTGTTTTATCGTTTGTATATCATTGTATTTTACATTTGTGTGGCTTTTGGCGCATTCACATACCCGATGGGACGCATTGGGAGATAATTTCTCTTTTTCCTACCGTCAAAACCATGATAATATGTAGAAGCCGGACAACAGTTTAAATTAAGCCTTTAAAATCGATAGATCAATATATCCCCAAGTAACCGAGCAGTCAGTTATACAGAGTGAGCGGTCAGTTATACACAACAGCGAACCAATCTATGAGTAAAGCAACGCTGAGACTCTAACCCAACATACCATTGCTTCCCTTAGAGGAAAAGACAGTGTCACGACTTCTACCGAAGTCGGTTCCTCTCCTTGTTTGGGCGGTGTTGGTCGAAATCACCGGTCTTCTAGCCATCGCCGATACATTTTTCATGTTCCATTTGTTTTGTCTGATTTTCACACTCACATGGTTTCAATCCCCTAATTACATGTTGTATATGTTCCCTCTGTTTCCCCCATGTCCTTGTCGGGAATTGTTTATTGTAAGTACGTGTGCATTGTGTGACTGGTGCGATACGGGTTTTGTGCCCATGTGTTTTTTGTTTTTTTGTATGCCGGTAGTTATGTTTATTAAACGGCTCCGGCTATTTACCAAGTTCTGCTCTCCTGCATTTGACTTCACTGCCACCAGTTACGCACCCCTTACAGAAATCCCGACCCTGCTATGGAGTCAGCAGGAGCAGGTGCCCCTGGTATAGGGGTTGAGGAGCGCATCCAGGAGCAAGCGATGATAATCCACCATCTCGGCGCCATCATGGATCAAGTTATCCAGACCCTGGACCGTTGGGAGAGACAGGGAGGTCCACCAGCGCTTTCAACAACGCAACCCGAACCTCCACTACACACTCCTTCTGTACCCGGTCCCAGTGGGATGTGTCTCGCCCTTCACAGGGAGTATGATGGGACGGCGGCACGGTGCCAGGGTTTCCTGTTACAGCTGGACCTATACCTGGGTACCGTTTACCCAGCTCCCTCGGGAAGGGACAGGGTGTCTGCCCTCATCTCGTGCCTCTTAGGGAGAGCTCTGGAGTGGGCCAACGCTGTGTGGGGAGAAGGAGATGGGGCGTTGGAGGACTTGCAGAGTTCACCTGCCGTTTCCGGGCGGTCTTGAAGCGGCCACGCTTCACACCGCGTGGCCGCTGCCACTCTAACCTGGTGGTCCCAGCGCGCACGACCCACGTGGAGTTCCAGGTCTCCGGCAGCCTCTGGAACTGCCGATCTGCGGCCAACAAGGCAGAGTTCATCTCAGCCTATGCTTCCCTCCAGTCCCTCGACTTCTTGGCACTGACGGAAACATGGATTACCACAGATAACACTGCTACTCCTACTGCTCTCTCCTCGTCTGCCCACGTGTTCTCGCACACCCCGAGAGCTTCTGGTCAGCGGGGTGGTGGCACTGGGATCCTCATCTCTCCCAAGTGGACATTCTCTCTTTCTCCCCTGACCCATCTGTCTATCGCCTCCTTTGAATTCCATGCTGTCACAGTTACCAGCCCTTTCAAGCTTAACATCCTTATCATTTATCGCCCTCCAGGTTCCCTTGGAGAGTTCATCAATGAGCTTGACGCCTTGATAAGTTCCTTTCCTGAGGATGGCTCACCTCTCACAGTTCTGGGTGACTTTAACCTCCCCACGTCTACCTTTGACTCATTCCTCTCTGCCTCCTTCTTTCCACTCCTCTCCTCTTTTGACCTCACCCTCTCACCTTCCCCCCCTACTCACAAGGCAGGCAATACGCTTGACCTCATCTTTACTAGATGCTGTTCTTCCACTAATCTCATTGCAACTCCCCTCCAAGTCTCCGACCACTACCTTGTATCCTTCTCCCTCTCGCTCTCATCCAACACTTCCCCCACTCGGATGGTATCGCGCCGTCCCAACCTTCGCTCTCTCTCCCCCGCTACTCTCTCCTCTTCCATCCTATCATCTCTTCCCTCTGCTCAAACCTTCTCCAACCTATCTCCTGATTCTGCCTCCTCAACCCTCCTCTCCTCCCTTTCTGCATCCTTTGACTCTCTATGTCCCCTATCCTCCAGGCCGGCTCGGTCCTCCCCTCCTGCTCCGTGGCTCGACGACTCATTGCGAGCTCACAGAACCGGGCTCCCGGCAGCCGAGCGGAAATGGAGGAAAACTCGCCTTCCTGCGGACCTGGCATCCTTTCACTCCCTCCTCTCTACATTCTCCTCTTCTGTCTCTTTCTACCACTCTAAATTCCAAGCATCTGCCTCTAACCCTAGGAAGCTCTTTGCCACCTTCTCCTCCCTCCTGAATCCTCTTCCCCCCCCCCCTCCTCCCTCTCTGCGGATGACTTCGTCAACCATTTTGAAAAGAAGGTCGACGACATCCGATCCTCATTTGCTAAGTCAAACGACACCGCTGGTTCTGCTCACACTGCCCTACCCTGTGCTTTGACCTCTTTCTCCCCTCTCTCTCCAGATGAAATCTCGCGTCTTGTGACGGCCGGCCGCCCAACAACCTGCCCGCTTGACCCTATCCCCTCCTCTCTTCTCCAGACCATTTCCGGAGACCTTCTCCCTTACCTCACCTCGCTCATCAACTCATCCTTGACCGCTGGCTACGTCCCTTCCGTCTTCAAGAGAGCGAGAGTTGCACCCCTTCTGAAAAAACCTACACTCGATCCCTCCGATGTCAACAACTACAGACCAGTATCCCTTCTTTCTTTTCTCTCCAAAACTCTTGAACGTGCCGTCCTTGGCCAGCTCTCCTGCTATCTCTCTCAGAATGACCTTCTTGATCCAAATCAGTCAGGTTTCAAGACTAGTCATTCAACTGAGACTGCTCTTCTCTGTGTCACGGAGGCGCTCCGCACTGCTAAAGCTAACTCTCTCTCCTCTGCTCTCATCCTTCTAGACCTATCGGCTGCCTTTGATACTGTGAACCATCAGATCCTCCTCTCCACCCTCTCCGAGCTGGGCATCTCCGGCGCGGCCCACGCTTGGATTGCGTCCTACCTGACAGGTCGCTCCTACCAGGTGGCGTGGCGAGAATCTGTCTCCGCACCACGTGCTCTCACCACTGGTGTCCCCCAGGGCTCTGTTCTAGGCCCTCTCCTATTCTCGCTATACACCAAGTCACTTGGCTCTGTCATATCCTCACATGGTCTCTCCTATCATTGCTATGCAGACGACACACAATTAATCTTCTCCTTTCCCCCTTCTGATAACCAGGTGGCGAATCGCATCTCTGCATGTCTGGCAGACATATCAGTGTGGATGACGGATCACCACCTCAAGCTGAACCTCGGCAAGACAGAGCTGCTCTTCCTCCCGGGGAAGGACTGCCCGTTCCATGATCTCGCCATCACGGTTGACAACTCCATTGTGTCCTCCTCCCAGAGTGCTAAGAACCTTGGCGTGATCCTGGACAACACCCTGTCGTTCTCAACTAACATCAAGGCGGTGACCCGTTCCTGTAGGTTCATGCTCTACAACATTCGCAGAGTACGACCCTGCCTCACACAGGAAGCGGCGCAGGTCCTAATCCAGGCACTTGTCATCTCCCGTCTGGATTACTGCAACTCGCTGTTGGCTGGGCTCCCTGCCTGTGCCATTAAACCCCTACAACTCATCCAGAACGCCGCAGCCCGTCTGGTGTTCAACCTTCCCAAGTTCTCTCACGTCACCCCGCTCCTCCGCTCTCTCCACTGGCTTCCAGTTGAAGCTCGCATCCGCTACAAGACCATGGTGCTTGCCTACGGAGCTGTGAGGGGAACGGCACCTCCGTACCTTCAGGCTCTGATCAGGCCCTACACCCAAACAAGGGCACTGCGTTCATCCACCTCTGGCCTGCTCGCCTCCCTACCTCTGAGGAAGTACAGTTCCCGCTCAGCCCAGTCAAAACTGTTCGCTGCTCTGGCACCCCAATGGTGGAACAAACTCCCTCACGACGCCAGGTCAGCGGAGTCAATCACCACCTTCCGGAGACACCTGAAACCCCACCTCTTTAAGGAATACCTAGGATAGGATAAAGTAATCCCTCTAACTCCCCCCCCCCCTTAAAAGAGTTAGATGCACTATTGTAAAGTGGTTGTTCCACTGGATATCATAAGGTGAATGCACCAATTTGTAAGTCGCTCTGGATAAGAGCATCTGCTAAATGACTTAAATGTAAATGTAATGTAAATGTCTTCGACCACCCGCCCGAGGGTAAAGCGGCAGGTGAGCGCCTCTTACAGCTGAGGCAGGAGACGAGGAGCGTCCAGGAGTTTGCCCTAGAGTTTAGGACCCTGGCTGCCGGCGCGGGATGGAACGACAGGGCCCTGATCGACCACTACTGTTGCAGTCTGCGCGAGGATGTCCGTCGGGAGTTGGCCTGCAGAGACACCACCCTCATGTTGGATCAGCTGGTGGACCTGTCCATCCGGCTGGACAACCTGCTGGCTACCCGCGGACGTTCAGATCGAGGTCTGGTGGTTCCATCCCCTAGCACCCCCTCTCCTGAACCTATGGAGCTGGGAGGGGCGGTGCGTAGGAAGACCGGAGGGGGTTCCAGTTCGTGCACCATCTGTGGCTGCAGAGGACACACTGCCGGTCGGTGCCGGGTTGGTCCCTCTGGGAGTCGAGGCAGCAGGCAGGGCACTCTGGCGTCACCCCAGGTGAGTCTGCACCACTCTCATCCAGAGTCCTCTGTTGTCCAACTGTTTGTACCTGTTTGTTTTCCAGATTTTTTCCCCCACATTTCCAGCATAAGGTGCTCGTCGATCCAGGCGCAGCTGGGAATTTTATTGACAGAGCGCTCGCTCTTAGTCTTATGATCCCCATTATCCTTGTGGCTAGACCTTTCCCAGTGCACGCTCTGGATAGTCGACCATTGGGTTCCGGGCTAATCAGGGAAGCCACTATCTCCCTGGCCATGGTGACGCACGGGAGTCATGAGGAGAGAATCAGTCTCTTTCTCATTGACTCTCCTGCGTTTCCCGTGGTACTGGGCCTTCCCTGGTTAGCTCATCATAACCCCACTATTTCATGGCAACAGAGGGCTCTCACGGGGTGGTTGCGAGAGTGCTCGGGGAGGTGTGTAGGGGTTTCCGTTGATGCTACTACGGTGGAAAGTCCAGACCAGGTCTCCACGGTGCGCATCCCCTCCGAATATGCCGATTTGGGTCTCGCCTTCTGTAAAAAGAAGGCGACTCAATTACCACCCCATCGACGGGGGGATTGTGCGATAAATCTCCTGGTAGACGCTGCACTTCCCAGGAGTCACGTGTATCCCCTGTCGCAAGCGGAGACGGTGGCTATGGAGACATATGTCTCCAAATCCCTGCTTCAGGGGTACATTCGGTCATCCACTTCACCCGTCTCCTTGAGTTTCTTTTTTGTGAAGAAGAAGGATGGAGGTTTGCGCCCGTGCATTGATTATCAAGATTGAGGGGGGAAAGATAGAGGTTGGGATAAACTAGACCTGGGTGGGTAAGGGAGGGCAAGTAGGGGAGGTGGTGATACGCTTGGCTTGGGGGGGACAAGGGTGGGTAGGATGGGATGGTGGGACAAGCTTGGCTTGGGTTGAGTAAAGAGGGGAGAACAAGAAGGGGGTGGTGGAGAGGGATGGCTTTTATTTGGGATAGAGAGAGAGAAGGAGGACTTAATTATACTCCAATGTAATTGTATTTATTTTTTATTTTTTATTTTTTGTAATTGTATTCATTTTACAACGGGACTTGTCAACCCGTTGTAAAATGAATAAGACTTCTGGACAGATTAGGAAAGGATGTAGACTCATTATTATTCCTTATTTGTCATTACAACTAAGATGTAATGGTGGTTATTGGTGAGAATGGAGAGGGGCTTTATCCGGGGGATTGGGATGGCGTGACTGGGAGGGCATCAGACACTTGAGGTGTGCGTGGGGCCTCCACTCATCCCATTTTAGAGGACCCACTCACACTATGTAGACCCCCACCAGCCACTATACTTAATTTATAAGCTAATACAAACCAACCACAGTACTTAAGTGGCAGTCTTTCTTTAAAAGTATGTACAATGTCTGTAGCCACATTCTTTTTTCTTAGTACATTAGGAGAGGAGACGGCGCTATGAAGCCCTAAAAAGGCATAACGATGTTATTATTATTATTTTTTGTCTCCTCAACACACATGCCCACACACTCTATATACTCTATGTAATGTATACAATAACTATGTATTCCATACTATGATCCTCCTATTCTATGGAATACTCATCGCCCTATGTCATGTTTTCTAATATATTTTGCATGGTCTTTAGTGAGATGGAACAGATAAGGTTAACTCCAACAAATTCCAACTTATCACATAACAGGCTCCATGATGGAGGAAAAAAAGCATATGGTTCTCAAACACCTAAACTTAAAAATCATACAATGTGATTTTCTGGATTTTTGTTTTAGATTCCGTCTCTCACAGTTGAAGTGTACCTATGATAAAAAGTACAGACCTCTACATGCTTTGTAAGTAGGAAAACCTGCAAAATCAGCAGTGTATCAAATACTTGTTCTCCCCACTGTATATAAATCAGAAATAAACAACAGTTGGACGGATCCTATACCTAGACTCACCAACTCTAAAGCAACTATCAGCAGACACAAAAGAATCGCTAAAAACAGAGCTCACCCAAGAAGAAATATTAGATAGTGTTAAAACATTTGCACGGAGAAAAGCACCAGGAATGGATGTCTTTCCCATAGAATTCTTGATTTTGGGACAAAGTAGCCCCCCTTTTTGCACAAATGACAACACATGCATTACATTCGGAAAGTATTCAGACCCCTTGACTTTTTCCACATTTTGTTACATTACAGCCTTATTCTAAAATGTATGAAATATTTTTTTCCCCCTCATCAATCCACACACAATACCTCATAATGGCAAAGCAAAAACAGGTTTTTAGAAAAACAGAAAAGGTATTCAGAGACTCGAAATTGAGCTCAGGTAATCCTGTTTCCATTGATCATCCTTGAGATGGTACATTCAGTTGCTTGGACATGATTTGGAAAGGCAAACACCTGTCTATATAAGGTCCCATAGTTGACTGTGCATTTCAGAGCAAAAACCAAGCCATGAGGTCGAAAGAATTGTCCGTGGAGCGCCGAGACAGGATTGTGTCGAGGCACAGATCTGGGGAAGGGTACCAAAAAAGGTCTGCAGCATTGAAGGTCCCCAAGAACACATTGCCTCCATCATTCTTAAATTGAAGAAGTTTGGAACCACCAAGACTCTTCCTAGAGCTGGCCACCCGGCCAAACTGATCAATCAGGGGAGAAGGCCCATGGTCAGGGAGGTGACCAAGAACCCAATGGTCACTCTGACAGAGCTCCAGAGTTCCTCTGTGCAGATGGGAGAACCTTCCAGAAGGACAACCATCTCTGCAGCACTCCACCAATCAGGCCTTTAAGGTAGAGTGGGCAGACAGAAGCTGGTAAAAGGCACATGACAGCCCGCTTGGAATTTGCCAAAAGGCACCTAAAGGACTATCAGACCCTGAGAAACAAGATTCTCTGATCTGATGAAACCAAGATTCAACTCTTTGGCCTGAATGCCAAGCGTCATGTCTAGGGGAAACCTGGCACCATCCCTACAGTGAAGCATGGTGGTGGCAGCAGCATCATGCTGTGGGGATGTTTTTCAGTGGCAGGGACTGGGAGACTGGTCAGGATCGAGGGAACGATGAACGGAGCAAAGTACAGAGAGATTCTTAATGAAAACCAGCTGCAGAGCACTCAGGACCTCAGACTGGGGCAAAGGTTCAACTTCCAACAGGACAACGACCCTAAGCACACAGCTAAGACAACACAGGAGTGGCTTCAGGACAAGTCTCTGAATGTCCTTGAGTGGCCCAGTCAGAGCCCGGACTTGAACCCGATTGAACATCTCTGGAGAGACCTGAAAATAGCTGTACAGCGACGCTCCCCATCCAACCTGACAGAGCTTGAGAGGATCTGCAGAAAATAATGGGAGAACCTCCCCAAATACAGGTGTGCCAAGCTTGTCGCTTTATACCCAAGAAGACTCAAGGCTGTAATCGCTGCCAAAGGTGCTTCAACAAAGTACTGAGTAAAGGGTCTGAATACCAATGTAAATGTGATATTAAGGGCTTGGCCGATTAATTAGGGTCGATTTCAAGTTTTCATATCAATCGGTAATCGGATGCCGATTATGGCCGATTACATTGCACTCCACGAGGAGACTGCGTGGCAGGCTGACTACCTGTTACGTGAGTGCAGCAAGGAGCCAAGGTAAGTTGCTAGCTAGCATTAAACTTATCTTATAAAAAACAATCAATCTTCACATAATCACTAGTTAACTACACATGCTTGATGATATTACTAGGTTAACTAGCATTCCTGCGATGCATATAATCAATGCGGTGCCTGTTAATTTATCATCGAATTACAGCCTACTTCGCCAAACGGGGGATGATTTAACAAAAGTGCATTCGCGAAAAAAGCACAATTGTTGCACGAAAGTACCTAACCATAAACATCAATGCCTTTCTTAAAATCAATACACAGAAGTATATTTTTTAAACCTGTATATTTAGTTAACAGAAATTCATGTTAGCAGGCAATATTAACTAGGCAAATTGTGTCACTTCACGTTCATTGCACGCAGAGTCAGGGTATATGCAACAGTTTGGGCCGCCTGGCTCATTGCAAACTAATTTGCCAGAATTTTACATAATTATGACATAACATTGAAGGTTGTGCAATGTAACAGCAATATTTAGACTTAGGGTTGCCACCCGTTCAATAAAATATGGAATGGTTCTGTATTTCACTGAAAGAATAATTGTTTTCTAAATGATAGTTTCCGGATTTGACCATATTAATGACCAAAGGCTCGTATTTCTGTGTTTATTATATTATAATTAAGTCTATAATTTGATATTTGATAGAGCAGTCTTACTGAGCGGTGGTAGGCAGCAGCAGGCTCGTAAGTATTCATTCAAACTTCACTGCGTTTGCCAGCAGCTCTTAGCAATGTTTGAATCACAGCGCTGTTTGACTTCAAGCCTATCAACTCCTAAGATTAGGCTGGCAATACTAAAGTGCCTATTAGAACATCCAAAGGTATATGAAATACAAATGGCATAGAGAGAAATAGTCGACGCGTCATAATTCCTATAATAACTACAACCTAAAACTTCTTAACTTGGAATGTTGAAGAACTGGGAATATTGAACCACCAGCTTTCATATGTTCTGAGCAAGGAAATTAAACATGAGCTTTTTAACATGGCACATATTGCACTTTTACTTTCTCCTCCAACAATGTGTTTTTGCATTATTTAAACAAAATTCAGCATGTTTCATTATTTATTTGAGACTAAATAGCTTTTATTTATGTATTATATTAAGTTAAAAATACAAGTTTTCATTGTTCATTCAGTATTGTTGTAATTGTCATTATTACAAATATATATATATATATACAGTGGGGAGAACAAGTATTTGATACACTGCCGATTTTGCAGGTTTTCCTACTTACAAAGCATGTAGAGGTCTGTAATTTTTATCATAGGTACACTTCAACTATGAGAGACGGAATCTAAAACAAAAATCCAGAAAATCACATTGTATGATTTTTAAGTAATTCATTTGCATTTTATTGCATGACATAAGTATTTGATACATCAGAAAAGCAGAACTTAATATTTGGTACAGAAACCTTTGTTTGCAATTACAGAGATCATACGTTTCCTGTAGTTCTTGACTAGGTTTGCACACACTGCAGCAGGGATTTTGGCCCACTCCTCCCTACAGATCTTCTCCAGATCCTTCAGGTTTCGGGGCTGTCGCTGGGCAATACGGACTTTCAGCTCCCTCCAAAGATTTTCTATTGGGTTCAGGTCTGGAGACTGGCTAGGCCACTCCAGGACCTTGAGATGCTTCTTACGGAGCCACTCCTTAGTTGCCATGGCTGTGTGCTTCGTGTCGTTGTCATGCTGGAAGACCCAGCCACGACCCATCTTCAATGCTCTTACTGAGGGAAGGAGGTTGTTGGCCAAGATCTCGCGATACATGGCCCCATCCATCCTCCCCTCAATACGGTGCAGTCGTCCTGTCCCCTTTGCAGAAAAGCATCCCCAAAGAATGATGTTTCCACCTCCATGCTTCACGGTTGGGATGGTGTTCTTGGGGTTGTACTCATACTTCTTCTTCCTCCAAACACGGCGAGTGGAGTTAGACCAAAAAGCTCTATTTTTGTCTCATCAGACCACATGACCTTCTCCCATTCCTCCTCTGGATCATCCAGATGGTCATTGGCAAACTTCAGACGGGCCTGGACATGCACTGGCTTAAGCAGGGGGACCTTGCGTGCGCTGCAGGATTTTAATCCATGACGGCGTAGTGTGTTACTAATGGTTTTCTTTGAGACTGTGGTCCCAGCTCTCTTCAGGTCATTGACCAGGTCCTGCCGTGTAGTTCTGGGCTGATCCCTCACCTTCCTCATGATCATTGATGCCCCACGAGGTGAAATCTTGCATGGAGCCCCAGACCGAGGGTGATTGACCGTCATCTTGAACTTCTTCCATTTTCTAATAATTGCGCCAACAGTTGTTTCCTTCTCACCAAGCTGCTTGCCTATTGTCCTGTAGCCCATCCCAGCCTTGTGCAGGTCTACAATTTTATCCCTGATGTCCTTACACAGCTCTCTGGTCTTGGCCATTGTGGAGAGGTTGGAATCTGTTTGATTGAGTGTGTGGACAGGTGTCTTTTATACAGGTAACGAGTTCAAACAGGTGCAGTTAATACAGGTAATGAGTGGAGAACAGGAGGGCTTCTTAAAGAAAAACTAACAGGTCTGTGAGAGCCGGAATTCTTACTGGTTGGTAGGTGATCAAATACTTATGTCATGCAATAAAATGCAAATTAATTATTTAAAAATCATACAATGTGATTTTCTGGATTTTTGTTTTAGATTCCGTCTCTCACAGTTGAAGTGTACCTATGATAAAAATGACAGACCTCTACATGCTTTGTAAGTAGGAAAACCTGCAAAATCGGCAGTGTATCAAATACTTGTTCTCCCCACTGTATATACATATACAGTTGAAGTCGGAAGTTAACATACACTTAGGTAGGAGTCATTAAAACTAGTTTTTCAACCACTCCACAAATTTCTATAGTTTTGGCAAGTCGGTTAGGACATCTACTTTGTGCATGACACATGTAATTTTTCCAACAATTGTTTACAGACAGATTATTTCACTTATAATTCACTGTATCACAATTCCAGTGGGTCAGAAGTTCACATACACTAAGTTGACTGTGCCTTTAAACAGCTCGGAAAATTCCAGAAAATTATGTCATGGCTTTAGAAGCTTCTGATAGGCTAATTGACATCATTTGAGTCAATTGGAGGTGTACCTGTGGATGTATTTCAAGGCCTACCTTCAAACTCAGTGCCTCTTTGCTTGACATCATGGGAAAATCAAAAGAAATCAGCAAAGACATCAGAAAAAAATTGTAGACCTCCACAGGTCTAGTTCATCCTTGGGAGCAATTTCCAAACGCCTGAAGGTACCACGTTCACCTGTACAAACAATAGTACGCAAGTATAAACACCATGGGACCACGCATCCGTCATACCGCTCAGGAAGGAGACGCATTCTGTCTCCTAGAGATGAACGTACTTTGTTGCGAAAAGTGCAAATCAATCCCAGAACAACAGCAAAGGACCTTGTGAAGATGCTGGAGGAAACAGGTACAAATGTATCTATATCCACAGTAAAACGAGTCCTATATCGACATAACCTGAAAGGCCGCTCAGCAAGGAAGAAGCCACTGCTCCAAAACCGCCATAAAAAAAGCCAGACTACGGGTTGCAACTGCACATGGGAACAAAGATCGTACTTTTTGGAGAAATGTCCTCTGGTCTAATGAAACAAAAATGACCATAATGGCCATAAAGACCATCGTTATGTTTGGAGGAAAAAGGGGGAGGCTTGCAAGCCGAAGAACACCATCCCAACCGTGAAGCACGGGGGTGGCAGCATCATGTTGTGGGGGTGCTTTGCTGCAAGAGGGACTGGTGCACTTCACAAAATAGATGGCATCATGAGGTAGGAAAATGATGTGGATATATTGAAGCAACATCTCAAGACATCAGTCAGGAAGTTAAAGCTTGGTCACAAATGGGTCTTCCAAATGGACAATGACCCCAAGCATACTTCCAAAGTTGTGGCAAAATGGCAAAATATGTGGGCAGAACTGAAAAAGCGTGTGCGAGTAAGAAGGCCTACAAACCTGACACAGTTACACCAGCTCTGTCAGGAGGAATGGGCCAAAATTCACACTACTTATTGTGGGAAGCTTGTGGAAGGCTACCCAAAACGTTTGACCCAAGTTCAACAATTTAAAAGGCAATGCTATCAAATACTAATTGAGTGTATGTAAACTTCTGACCCACTGGGAATGTGATGAAAGAAATAAAAGCTGAAATAAATCATTCTCTCTACTATTATTCTGACATTTCACATTCTTAAAATAAAGTGGTGATCCTAACTGGCCTAAGACAGGGAATTATTACTAGGATTAAATGTAAGAAATTGTGAAAAACTGAGTTTAAATGTATTTGGCTAAGGTGTATGTAAACTTCCGACTTCAACTGTATATATATTTATAAAATCGTCCGATATTTTTTTTTTGGGTCCTCCGATAATCAAATCAAATCAAATTTATTTATAAAGCCCTTCTTACATCAGCTGATATCTCAAAGTGCTGTACAGAAACCCAGCCTAAAACCCCAACGAGCAAGCAATGCAGGTGTAGAAGCACGGTGGCTAGGAAAAACTCCCTAGAAAGGCCAGAACCTAGGAAGAAACCTAGAAAGGAACCAGGCTATGAGGGGTGGCCAGTCCTCCTCTGGCTGTAATCGGTATCGGTATCGGCGTTGAAAAATCATAATCAGTCGACCTCTAGTCTGAATACTTACAATAGCAGTCAAAGGTTTGGACACACCTACTCAAGAGTTTTTCTTTATTTTGACAATTTTCTACATTGTAGAATAATAGTGAAGACATCAAAACTATAAAATAACGCGTATGGAATCATGTAGTAACCAAAAATGTGTTAAACAAATCAAATTATATTTGATTTTAGCTGTCATCAAGGCAATGGTGGCTACTTTGAAGAATCTCAAATATAAAATATATTTTGATTTGTTTATTTATTTATATATATTTCAGACATGGTCAGCAACTATACAACATGATAAAGATTAGAATATGTTGTTAGCATCCAGAGCGTCTTGCTGTAATTGACTGACAAGGTTCAGAACTGTCATGATGCACTTGTTAAACACCAGCTCAGTATGCCCTCTATTGGGGAAGCCAGTGTGTGCATGTGAGTGTGTGAACATTGAAAACAGGATTCAGCCTACCTACTGAGATAAAATCTCTGAAGATAACCTGAGCTTGCTGAGATGGCTCAGTAGCTCTGGTTGCATGCAAAGCAGCTGCTACTTTCGCTCTAAAAACAGCTCTGTTGATTTCACACCTGATAAGAACATGCGCCATACCTCGGTTAAATACAAACACAGAAACTGTCCCTAAACAATCTTAAAATTTATAACTTAAAAAACATCCACACTTGATAAATTGCTACAAGAATTTTGAGTTAAATTTCCTTTTTTCAAGATAAGCAACATGAACTGAACGAAACATATAATTCAAGATCAATTCATAATTTGAGCAATCAATTAGGTTAAGCAAATGATTTTGGACATGAATAGTTCATTGACAGCTACTGAGTTTATTTAACTTAATAAAAAAATGACTTGAAGGATGTGGTTAACAGCTATGATCTTTTCCAGCATCAAACTTCATAGTTAAGTCCGAGTGGTCTAAAAGGGAAACGTACATTACATCACACCTACACGAATCGGTAATCATTCTAAAAATCAGGAATGACCTTGGTTTGAAGCGCCTGCTGAAATAGAGGGTGGGGAAAGAACAGTTCAGTAGTTTTTCAAACACATTTCCAATGAATAATCTTTGGTGCAAATTGACTGCACAACGCCTGCACCTTGGAGATAAGATCACAGACACCCAGTCTGGTTTCTCATATCTTGTTAATCATCGATAGAGATCTGATTCTGATGAGAAACATCCAGTTATTGTGGACACCATTCACACCTTCTATTCCATTTCTTTCAACAACTGTCAACAACAATGTTATCAACCATGTTTATCTCAGATATGTCTATAAGGTTATAATTAAGTCCGCACCACATGCAGTGCCTTCACAACACTTGACTTTTTCAGCCTGAATTTAATATAGATTCAATTGAGATTTTGTGTCACTGGTCTACACACACAATACCTTTATAATGTTAAAGTGGAATTCTGTTTTAGAAATTTTTACAAATTAATAGAAAATGAAAAGCTGAAATGTCTTGAGTCATAAAGTTTTCAACCCCTTTGATATGGCAAGCCTAAATACGTTCAGGAGTACAAATTTGCTTAACAAGTCACATAAAAGTTGCATGGACTCATTCTTTGTGCAATGATAGTGTTTAACATGATTTTTAATGACTACCTCATCTCTGTACTGCACACATACAATTATATGCAAGGTCCTTCAGTTAAGCTGTGAATTTCAAATACAGATTCAACCACAAAGACCAGGGAGGTTCAACAATGCCTCGCAAACAAGGGCACCTAGCGGTAGATGGTAAAAAAAAGACGACATTGAATATCCCTTTGAGCATGGTGAAGTTATTAATGACACTTTGGATACTGTATCAATACACCCAGTCACGACAAAGATACAAGTGTCCTTCCTAACTCAGTTGCCAGAGAGGAAGGAAACCGCTCAGGAATTTCACAATGAGGCCAATGGTGACTTTAAAACAGTTAGAGTTTAATGGCTGTGATAAGGAAAAACTGAGGATGGTTACTCCACAATACTAACCTAAATGAAAAGATAGAAGCCTGTATAGAATAAAAATTACTCCAAAACATGCATTATGTTTGCAATAAGGTACTTCATTAAAACTGCAAAAAATGTGGCAAAGAAATTCACTTAATGTCCTGGAGTGTTATGTTTGGGGCAAATCCAACACAACACATCACTGAGTACCACGCTTCATATTTTCAAGCATGTTGGTGGCTGCATCATGTTATCAGTATGCTGGTCATAGGCAAATATTGTACAATCCAGGTGTGCAAAGCTCTTAGAGACGTACCCAGAAAGAGTCACAGCTGTAATCGCTGCCAAATGTGATTCTAACATGTATTGACTCAGGGGTGTGAATACTTATGTAAATGAGATATTTCTGTATTTAATTTTCAATACATTTGCAAAAATTTCAAAAAACATGTTCTAATTATGGGGTAGTGTGTGTAAATGGGTGAGAAAAAAATATATTTAATCAATTTTTGAATTCAGGCTGCAACACAACAACATGAATAAGTCATGGGGTATGAATACTTTCTGAAGGCACTGTACATACATAAATATTTAAAAAAACTTCCAAGGGTATGTTCCATACGTTTAATGGCAAAATAACAGAGGACTAAATAAAATATTTACAGCAAGTAATGTGTAAACATAATTTCTGTACAAAGAAATATACATGCAAAAGTAAAAATAAGTCATTTAACATTCAAAATAACGTAGTATGTATCAAATATGATGAGGTTACATCCAGGTTCCCATGTTCGTCGTCCATGTCTGTACAGCTTTACACATGAATAAATAAGAGGACACAAAATGGGACTGTACAGGTTAACAAACACATTCATTGTATCACTGTGACTACTGCCTTGACATAGACATGAAACTTTGATAACCTTTTCAAGCTTAAAAGGAAATACAGCTGTTTCGTCCGCCTCCCCAGATCAATTGACTGGCACTTTAAAATCAGTTTGAACTCATACAATGATTAATTCACTGAAAACAGCTAGGTCATGGTTACTCTTAGATAAAGGTTAGGGTAATAGCGCCGCAACGTCCATGCACAATTATTGTAACGTTGGTACAACGTGTTTCGTGTTTCCCCCTTCAAACCAAAGGCTCGGCAAAGAATGCTATCCCAAGTTTCAGTTAAACCAAGATGTTGATCATTGCAACACAATGTCTAGCGAAATACATAACTTAAAAAGTCTAACAAACTTACACAGCAATCACCACTTTGTGCACAGCTTGAGAAGAGAAGTGTTTGAAATGTTAATTAGGTATGCAGTAACAACCAACCACTATACAACGTTCTTACAACGCTAATAAATAAAGCCACTGTGAACCAATGTAAACATCTATCTCTAGGTTCAGCATGGTTTTCATAACTTAACATGGTACATTATATAAGACATTTAAAGAGGGTAAAGTACAGTTAACTTTGGTATAGTTACAGAAAACAAAAACAAAACAATGACAAACTGAAAGCATAAGTGCCAATATCGATTCAAATCTTTTTTCTTATTTTACATTATTTGCAAAACCTGCATTTTAGGTTTCCAAGATATTAATACTGAACTTAATACGAAAAAGAGCAACACAATACACACATCTACTGCAGTACCAGGTACGTACATGCCTTTTTAGAATACGGGTACAACACACATCTTCATAAATAGTTGCATACATGTTAAAGCTGCAACATTGCACATGAGAAATGAACACAAAATACGAGTGCATTTATAGAAGTATTTCTGGTAGTGAGGGTTTAAGTAATTTGATTGGCATGAGGAGGAGCTAGTCTCCCTCAAACCTCTCTTCCATTGGCAGGACTTACTACTCAGCTAATGAAACAGCGTTTGAGACAAATTCTTCAACATGAGAATGAAGGCAGGAACACATTATTTACAAAGTAAGGCGGATGTATCAGAAATCTAAAGAGCTTTTCCAATAGTGTTATAGCTTTTTGTTGTTTGTTTGTTTGCTTGTTTATTTATTTCTCTGCTGAGGTCTGACTAAAATAGCATAATTGTACTAACTGTTACAGGTCCATACAATAGCAAGGCCAGAACAAACCATTTGCTGATTTATTGTAAGTTAATCAACCACAACTACAATGAGTTTGGTCTCCAACTGGTTCTAGAAGTAGTGTTCTGAAGCAACGACCCTGTGGTGGGTCGGTGGTGCTTTGTTCATATGTCACATTCATTTTTGTTTTCATTCTTTTTAATAACCTTTGTTTTTGAAAAGGTATATGAATAAAGACATTTCTTTGTTTCTTCACTGTACATTTCCTTTACAAAAAGTAATCTCTCATTACAAAATCAATTTTATTATATTCAACCAAAAGCAACCCGATATTACAGTATCGGTTTGTAATACTATCCAAACACAAGGCTTGCTCTCACTGGCTCTTGAGAAAGCTTTGTTCTCCCTGTTAGTCAAGTTTGAAATACTTTCAAATAGTTCATACTTTTGTGCAGGCATATAGCCATCATCCATACAAATGTGGGGGTGGAAGGGAAGTAGCTAAATCTCTTGGGGGGGAGAAATCTCAGTCAAAAATATTCAAAGCAGTCAGCAGACAGCAGCAGCAGGATGCTGGGTAACATAGTTCTAAGGAAGTGGCGTAGTTGGCTGAGAGAGGATGAGATCATCATTGTGACTCAGTGGTTTCTGGGTACTGTAGTTCTCTAACCTGCTCATATCTGGTTGAGGAGTCTGCTGTGAAGGAAGGTCTTTATGCTGCCCACGGGCCTAACGTCGTTCTGGTGTTTCCGCCGCTCGATGAAGGAGATGAGTCTGGAGGTGTCGATGCACCCTGGGTGCTGGTTTTGTTGCTGGTGGGAGTCCCACGGCTGCAGCCAGGGCTCCTGAAGGCATGCGGCGGCTGAAGGTCTGCGGTCCGGCTCGCCCTGTAGGAGGAGACACACAAAGTCCCTGGCCGCCTGGCTCACACCCTGGAAGTAGTCATGGGGGAAGCTGAAGTCCAGACGACAGATATTCAGGCATGTCTCCTCAGCGCTCTCGTCCAGGAAGGGAGATGCCCCGCTCAGTACCACGTATGTTACAACTCCCAGGCTCCAGAGGTCAGAAGTCAGGGAGACGGGCTGGCCCAGCACCAGCTCCGGGGCTGAGAACTCTGGGCTGCCCAGTAGAGGGTGGATGTAGTGGCCACTGTTCAGCTGGACGGCGTCTCCGAAGTCTGTCAGCTTGACCACGGGCTGGGCAGAGTTCTGCTCCACTAACACGTTCTCAGGCTAAAGGGATACACACCGATACCCACGCAGATACACGCAAAGAAAGATATGATTAAGAATTTACCCATGATGGGAGTATTAGCTTTGCTTAAGAACAATCAGTTAGACATCATACTGTTTCATACAGTACACAATCACATTTAACTCCTACTCTACATGTCACAGCCTTTGTGCCTCACCTTCAAGTCCAAGTGAGCTATCCTCCAGCTATGCAGGTAGTGTAAAGCTTCTAGAATGTCCCTAAGGTACAAGGCCACCTTCTCTTCAGTAAGGTTACCCCAGCTGACTATGTAGTCCAGGAGACGGCCTTGATCAGCCCTGCAGACACAAAGCACCAGAGCACGAGAAAGAGACATTAGCTCACCGATATGGTAGATGTACAAGAGGCCTGCTTGAACATGATTCAAAAGCACAACACAGTGAATAAATATATACAGTAATATATTGTTCAAAACGGTAATAAATTCTATTTCAATTCAGGAATTATAATTTTCCTCAATAATCATAATACACACACACACACACACACACACACACATAGTGTGTGTGTCCCAAATGCTATCTATCCCTCTGTAGGGTACTACTTTTGATCAGTTATAGGGAATAGGGTGCCATTTGGGGCCCATCCACAGTTTTTCTAACGTACATCTCCAGCACTAGCACGTAGCTGGTGGCTGTTTCGAAGGTGTCCAGCAGGCCGACAAGGTGTGGGTGTTCCAGACACTGTAGTATCCTCAGTTCCTGGAGCACCTGCTCACGCCGCATCAACCGTTTGTTTACATGTTTGGCTGCCACGGCACGCTTGCTCCCACGCTGGTCACAGCGCTTAGCCACTGAGAACCTTCCCCTGCCCAGTTCTGTGACCTCTGTGTAGAAGGACTCAAAGTTGTTCTTCCAGATCACTTCACTCCCATCGTCGGAGGCCTCTGGGAAAATAGAAACATTGAATGTTAAAATGCAAAAGTACTGAAGAATTCATATACTGTGTGTAAGTAGTGTGAATATAGAGGATATACTGTATCTCCACAGGAGTCTACAACTGAACTCAACAGTGACTAACCTGAGACTCTGAGGCTGGCGGAGGATGACATGCTACCCACTACGTTGGTGGCAACACAGGTGTACACCCCGTCATCCTCCACAGACACATCCATGATGAGGAGAGTTGCCTCGCCCGTGTCACTGCAGAGAGAGAAGGGAAGTCACAAGGTACGTTTCAACAATAAGAACATTTACTTTAATTCACCTACAACAGAACATTGTCTTCCAACAGCTAAGTCATTCTAACGTGTTGCAATGATCCCTGTAAGACACTCTGGAGAAGAGTATCTGCTAAATTACTAAAATGTAACGTAGAATGTCATCACTGCCGGTGTGTACCTGTAGGTGATGCTGTAGTGTCCGTCGTTGCTCAGAGTGCTGTGGTCAGGTCCTCTCCAGGTGACCGAGGCTTTGGGTCTTCCACAGACCTTACTCCTCAGAGTGACACTCTCCCCCAGGTCACAGGTCACATCACTCAGGGGCAGCAGGAACTCTGGGGGTACTACAGAGGTGACAGACAGACAGAGGACACGTGAGTTTGACTGTGTCACATGCTACAGTTTACATACATCTGAAGTTTACATATACCTTAGCCAAATACATTTAAACTAAATTTTTCACAATTCCTGACATTTAATCCTAGTAATATTTCCCTGTTTTAGGTCAGTTAGGATCACCACTTTATTTTAAGAATGTGAAATGTCAGAATAATAGTAGAGAGAATGATTTATTTCAGCTTTTATTTCCTTCATCACGTTCCCAGTGGGTCAGAAGTTTACATACACTCAATTAGTATTTGGTAGCATTGCCTTTAAATTGTTTAACTTGGGTCAAACGTTTCGGGTAGCCTTCCACAAGCTTCCCACAATAAGTTGGGTTAATTTTGGCCCATTCCTCCTGACAGAGCTGGTGTAACTGAGTCAGGTTTGTAGGCCTCCTTGCTCGCACACGCTTTTCAGTTCTGCTCACAATTTTTTTTATAGGATTGAGGTCAGGGCTTTGTGATGGCCAATCCAATACCTTGACTTTGTTGTCCTTAAGCCATTTTGCCACAACTTTGGAAGTATGCTTGGGGTCACTGTCCATTTGGAAGACCCATTTGCGACCAACCTTTAACTTCCTGACTGATGTCTTGAGATGTTGCTTTAATATATCCACATCATTTTCCTACCTCATGATGCCATCTATTTTGTGAAGTGCACCAGTCCCTCTTGCATCAAAGCACCCCCACAACATGATGCTGCCACCCCCGTGCATCACGGTTGGGATGGTGTTCTTCGGCTTGCAAGCCTCCCCCTTTTTCCTCCAAACATAAAAATGGTTATTTACATTTAAGTCATTTAGCAGACGCTCTTATCCAGAGCGACTTACAAATTGGAAAGTTCATACTTATTCATCCTGGTCCCCCCGTGGGGAATGAACCCACAACCCTGGCGTTGCAAGCGCCATGCTCTACCAACTGAGCCACACGGGACCAAACAGTTCTATTTTTGTTTCATCAGACCAGAGGATATTTCTCCAAAAAGTACGATCTTCGTCCCCATGTGCAGTTGCAAACCATAAACTAGCTTTTTTTATGGCGGTTTTGGAGCAGTGGCTTCTTCCTTGCTGAGTGGCCTTTCAGGTTATGTCGATATAGTACTCGTTTTACTGTGGATATAGATACTTTTGTACCTGTTTCCTCCAGCATCTTCACAAGGTCCTTTGCTGTTCTGGGATTGATTTGCACTTTTCGCACCAAAGTACGTTCATCTCTAGGAGACAGAACGCGTCTCCTTCCTGAGTGGTATGACAGCTGCGTGGTCCCATGGTGTTTATACTTGCGTACTATTGTTTGTACAGATTAATGTGGTACCTTCAGGCGTTTGTAAATTGCTCCCAAGGATGAACCAGACTTGTGGAGGTCTACAATTTTTTTTCTGAGGTCTTGGCTGATTTCTTTTGATTTTCCCATGATGTCAAGCAAAGAGGCACTGAGTTTGAAGGTAGGCCTTGAAATACATCCACAGGTACACCTCCAACTGACTCAAATGATGTCAATTAGCCTATCAGAAGCTTCTAAAGCCATGACATAATTTTCTGGAATTTTCTGAGCTGTTTAAAGGCACAGTCAACTTAGTGTAAGTAAACTTCTGAGCCACTAGAATTGTGATACAGTGAATTATAAGTGAAATAATCTGTCTGTAAACAATTGTTGAAAAATGACATGTGTCATGCACAAAGTAGATGTCCTAACCGACTTGCCAAAACTAGTTTGTTAACAAGAAATTTGTGGAGTGGTTGAAAAACGAGTTTTAATGACTCCAACCGAAGTGTATGTAAACTTCCTACTTCAACTGTAACTAGCCTTGCGATATACTAGCGTCCTGTCCATGGGGTGTACTTTCTTTTTCAAGCTGCCTCACGCTACAGAAACAGGAGACAGGCTCCTGCCCTACACACTGCTCTGGCTCGGAGGAGGATACTTACATGCAAACTACACAATCCCACATCTGAGCTACCCAATAGACAATAGAATGTATGCAGTACAATACAAGACAATAAAAACTTGTCTTATTGAACCCCTACTATGTGAAAATATAGATGTCATAAATTTACTGTATAGTAAAGCCCAAGCAAAAACATTTAAATATATACATACCATCATAGATGTAGTTGGGGTTTAGAAGCTGAAAGAAAGACATGAACACAAATAAGTTTTTTCTCCAAATTAGTTTGACCACACATACAGTACATTAAATAATTACAACATGAATCCATTAAATTAGGTTAATGCAGAGGGGCTTTAAGTCTTACAGCCATACTGAGGTTAATGTAGAGGGGCTTTAAGTCTTACAGCCATACTGAGGTTAATGTAGAGGGGCTTTAAGTCTTACAGCCATACTGAGGTTAATGCAGAGGGGCTTTAAGTCTTACAGCCATACTGAGGTTAATGTAGAGGGGCTTTAAGTCTTACAGCCATACTGAGGTTAATGTAGAGGGGCTTTAAGTCTTACAGCCATACTAAGGTTAATGCAGAGGGGCTTTAAGTCTTACAGCCATACTGAGGTTAATGTAGAGGGGCTTTAAGTCTTACAGCCATACTGAGGTTAATGTAGAGGGGCTTTAAGTCTTACAGCCATACTGAGGTTAATGCAGAGGGACTTTAAGTCTTACAGCCATACTGAGGTTAATGTAGAGGGGCTTTAAGTCTTACAGCCATACTGAGGTTAATGTAGAGGGGCTTTAAGTCTTACAGCCATACTAAGGTTAATGCAGAGGGGCTTTAAGTCTTACAGCCATACTGAGGTTAATGTAGAGGGGCTTTAAGTCTTACAGCCATACTGAGGTTAATGTAGAGGGGCTTTAAGTCTTACAGCCATACTGAGGTTAATGTAGAGGGGCTTTAAGTCTTACAGCCATACTAAGGTTAATGTAGAGGGGCTTTAAGTCTTACAGCCATACTGAGGTTAATGTAGAGGGGCTTTAAGTCTTACAGCCATACTAAGGTTAATGTAGAGGGGCTTTAAGTCTTACAGCCATACTGAGGTTAATGTAGAGGGGCTTTAAGTCTTACAGCCATACTGAGGTTAATGTAGAGGGGCTTTAAGTCTTACAGCCATACTGAGGTTAATGTAGAGGGACTTTAAGTCTTACAGCCATACTGAGGTTAATGTAGAGGGGCTTTAAGTCTTACAGCCATACTGAGGTTAATGTAGAGGGGCTTTAAGTCTTACAGCCATACTGAGGTTAATGTAGAGGGGCTTTAAGTCTTACAGCCATACTGAGGTTAATGTAGAGGGACTTTAAGTCTTACAGCCATACTGAGGTTAATGTAGAGGGGCTTTAAGTCTTACAGCCATACTAAGGTTAATGCAGAGGGGCTTTAAGTCTTACAGCCATACTGAGGTTAATGTAGAGGGGCTTTAAGTCTTACAGCCATACTGAGGTTAATGTAGAGGGGCTTTAAGTCTTACAGCCATACTGAGGTTAATGCAGAGGGGCTTTAAGTCTTACAGCCATACTGAGGTTAATGTAGAGGGGCTTTAAGTCTTACAGCCATACTGAGGTTAATGTAGAGGGGCTTTAAGTCTTACAGCCATACTGAGGTTAATGTAGAGGGGCTTTAAGTCTTACAGCCATACTGAGGTTAATGTAGAGGGGCTTTAAGTCTTACAGCCATACTGAGGTTAATGTAGAGGGGCTTTAAGTCTTACAGCCATACTGAGGTTAATGTAGAGGGGCTTTAAGTCTTACAGCCATACTGATGTTAATGTAGAGGGGCTTTAAGTCTTACAGCCATACTGAGGTTAATGTAGAGGGGCTTTAAGTCTTACAGCCATACTGAGGTTAATGTAGAGGGGCTTTAAGTCTTACAGCCATACTGAGGTTAATGTAGAGGGGCTTTAAGTCTTACAGCCATACTGAGGTTAATGCAGAGGGACTTTAAGTCTTACATCCATACAGGTGATTATCAAATCAACTCTACCTTTACAGAAACTTTATTAGTCAGACAGTCTTGAGACTTGCGATAGCCGTTTTCCATCTTATTTTCCTTCCTGGTCTCCTTGTCTCTCTTCTCAGACTTTCTCCTGATGCGGAGTGCTGTGTGCCACGAGGATGACTTCCTGCTCCAGACAAGAGAATGAGAAAGAAAGGGGAAAAGAGAGAAAGAAAAAGGAAGAGAAAAGTTTAACTTGTAATTTCTACATCTTTGTCTACCATTTCACTTTTATGATGGCAGAGCTCATGATGTGAAAATGGAACTGTCTTTGGGATGATAAAGCTTTTCATTCATTCAGGTTGGTACATGGAGTAGCAGCAGTGTCTGTCTCTTACTTGATGGTTCCTTCGGGGAGGTCGGGGATGATGGTGGAGGTGTGACCCAGTACGTAGCCGGGGATCCAGCCCTCTGCGGCAGGGCCCTGCTCGGTGGCAGCCCGGAACACCAGGAACATGTTCTGCTGATTAGAGGCCAGCATCTGGACCACCTCGCCCTGGGAAACACTGATCTCATCCTCCTTCAGGGCCACGTAGTCCTGGGTCACCAGCATGGTGCTGATGCTGCTGCTGCTACTGCTTTCACTCTGGAGGAGGGGGAGGCAGGGGAGGATGGGAGGCAGGGGAGGAAATGGAGTCAGTAAGGGTTTATAGGTAGGGTTACACAAAGAGAGAGGCATAGAGAGAGAGAGGCATAGAGAGAGAGACGGACAGACAGACAGACAGACAAATGCACACACACACAAACACACATACACACACACACACACAGAAAGCATTCTGTGATAATGACTCTAAAATACATAACAAATTCAAATGTTATTGATTTGACTGCACATGAGCATCATTTGCACATCGCCAGCAGCATACCACCCTGCATACCACTGTTGGCTTGCTTCTGAAGCTAAGCAGGGTCGGTCCTGGTCAGTCCCTGGATGAGAGACCAGATGCTGCTGGAAGTGGTGTTGGAGGGCCAGTAGGAGGCACTCTTTCCTCTGGTCTAAAAAATATCCCAATGCCCCAGGGCAGTGATTGGGGACACTGCCCTGTGTAGGGTGCCGTCTTTCGGATGGGACGTTAAACGGGTGTCCTGACTCTCTGAGGTCTTTAAAGATCCCATGGCACTTATCGTAAGAGTAGGGGTGTTAACCCCGGTGTCCTGGCTAAATTCCCAATCTGGCCCTCAAACCATCATGGTCACCTAATAATCCCCAGTTTATAATTGGCTCATTCATCCCCCTCCTCTCCCCTGTAACTATTCCCCAGGTCATTGCTGCAAATGAGAACGTGTTCTCAGTCAACTTACCTGGTAAAATAACGGTAAAATAAAATAAAATAAAAATTTGTTGTTCATCTGTTTATATGCTAGAGCTCATACACAAAGAAGGACTCATTTCAAAGCATTCATTACAAAAGGTTCATAAAGTAGAGTGAGGAAAGTCATACTGTAGCAACTAACATCTGGTTCCTACATGTCTCATAACTAGACCTTCTCATTTGTAGAAGTGAAAACAAGGTATCGAGGAGAGTTAACATGGAGTGGGTGTCTCTCAAAGACATTAAGAGTAGAGAGGAAACAGTTTCAGGAGAGACAGAGCCTGAAATAAAGTTTGAAGTGAGGCAAAATGCATTTGGTGTGAGTCAAATGTATTCAGGAGCAAGGCAAGGGGAGAACGGGAACAAGGATGTATCATCAGTCCCACAGGACCAAGACATAAAGGAAGCAGCATGGTCAGAGCAAGAGCTAAGAGAAAACAGGAGAGGTGGCAAACGTTTATTTTTACATCAGAGCTCCTCTTCTTGCAGGCAGGTGAAGTCGAAGTCAAATATCAATCTTCCATTATATCAGCATTCATTTGCATTTAACCCATAAATGCCTCGATGGTTTTTCAGATCAGACCACAATAGCCTGAAGCAAAGGGACAGCAAAAACTCAGGTCATGTCTAGAAAATGTTAGAGCCAAGACAGAGCTGGGTGTGTGAATTTAGGGAAGCAGAGGCAGAGAGTCATACTGGAAACACTTACCAAGGGAGAGGAGAGGACACCAACATACAGTACAGCAAGCTGAGTTACTGTAGCAGTTAGCTGCTCTACCAGCCAAAAACACACTGTTAGTAGAGTCTGAAAGACAGCAGGAAGGATGAAAACTCACACCATAGGCAAGTTAGTGTACTTAGATAGTTTAGTATGCACTTGTGGTTCAGATGACTCAGGAGAACTTCTGGTCAGCCAGTAAGGTTAGTAGGGACTAAGCCGGACAGAAGCCTGGGACTTGAGTAGGGATCTTACCCCGTTACTCTGCGTGGACTGTAAGGACTGCTCACTGGTGAAGGAGCATGTGCTCATGCGGTCTATATCCTTGCTGTGGGTGGAGTGGTGGTGGCTGTGGCTCTCCCTGTGGCCCAGGGTCGAGTCTCCACTATCACTGTGGTAGGAGAAGGAGCCAGGCCGGCTAGCTGGGGAGGCTGGGACCGTGGCGGACCAGAAAAAGGAGCCTTTCTGGGCTGGGCTGCCCGGGATGAATTCCTCCTTTATGGGGCAGGTCAGTGGAGAGACCGTCCCTACCCGAGGCTTGGCAAGATTCAGAGGGGCCACAGCCAGCCGTGGAATGGGAGTCTGAGGGTCCTCCCCAGGGTAGCTCTCCTTGAAGCTGCCCTCAGAAACGCCCATGGACTTGCCATTGCTGTTGCTGCTGGTTCTGCTGTGGGGCCGGGGACCCTCCAGCACTTGCATCTTGGGGACATCTTGGGGCCCCAGGTCCCCCTCTGCATGGTCAGGAGGGCAGGGGGTCTGGGAGGAGGGGGAGGTGGAGAGGGGTTGTCTGGACCACGTACCTGCTGTTCTGTCCGGGCCATCAGAGCCCGGAGGGTGGTGGTGGTGGACTGGCTGGGGGATGCGCGAGGGCCGGCGACTCTGGGGGCCACACAGAGAGTTACTCCCAGGGCCAACTGCGGAGCTGCTGCAGCCACCTCCTGCCATGCCACTGCTGCTGCTGGGGGCCCCCAGGCCTGGTCCACTTGCCCCCACGTGGTTCCTCTGGTACTCGATAGGGGATGTCAGTGCTGGGGGACACAAAGAGAGAGAGAGAGAGAGAGAGAGAGAGAGAGAGAGAGAGAGAGAGAGAGAGAGAGAGAGAGAGAGAGAGAGAGAGAGAGAGAGAGAGAGAGAGAGAGAGAGAGAGAGAGAGAGAGAGAGAGAGAGAGAGAGAGAGAGAGAGAGAGAGAGAGAGAGAGAGAGAGAGAGCGACAGAGAGAAAGAGTCACCTCAGTGGTACGAGTACACACTGTCTAGCTATGAAACAAAAATATAAAAAGATTCTTTGCATTTTGCATTCCAGTACGTCATGCTATAGTTCATATTATGGTGGGTTCTAAACACTTATTTACTCAGAATGTTGATACATTCTATGGAGCGGATGACTACACAGGGAGACAGATGAAACATCGTAATCATCTGGGAGAAGCTAGCATAATATCACTACACAGTTACACAGATGAACCGTGATGTGTCTTTTTTTACCATTGAGAAAGTTGCGTTGGCTCTCCAGGATCTGGGTGATCTGGTGGACCCACATCTGGCTGACTCCAGGATTGGCTGAGTGCATCACGTAGGTCTCCACACCGCCACTGGATGACCGGGAGGTCAGGGTGAACTTACAGGGGTCGTCTGTGCTCTCCTCCAGGCCCAGCCAGCTCACCTGGACACACACACAAGATACAGGGGAGAGGAGGGGATGTGAGTGTTTTCAGGATCAGACAACTATTCAAACGACGTTGGCCCTTAGGGCAATTACTATCCTAGCAATGTCCAGCCCCCAAAAATACATCCACTGTAATATGATCTAAGTGGATTGATTAGGGGAGATGATCACGATCGACACTCCATACCTTGACGCTGTTCTTGAAGAGGTATCCCGGCTGGGAGTAGCCTTTCTTCTTGTCCAGGGGCTCGCTGAAGATGACGATCTGTTCGAAGAGGAAGACCCTCCTCTCCTTCATCCTTGTGAGTAGCCCCCCGTCCTGATCTGATACCATGAAGGTGTCCTGGAGCAGCAGTCTGCCTTGGGCCACAATCTTGCCCTGCATGGGGGAATACCAATGTATTGCCTGGCTGGTTAAATAAAGGTTTAAGGCCCAATGCAGCTGTTTTATATCCATATCAAATTATTTCTGGGTAACTACCATACTTTAATAGATTTCCATTCAAATGGGCAAAAGTAGCTTTTAGCAAAACACTTTTTCTCAAGCAAGAATTTAGCTAAGAGTGTCTAGGAGTCATCTAAGTGGGGAGGGGAAAACTAGCTGTTATTGGCAGAGAGGTTTGGAACTCTCTTTGTTATTGGTCTATTAACCAATTTACGCATGGTGATGTCACCATGGAAAGCCAAAAATCCCACACATGGAAACCTGCTGATTAGAAGGTCCTGTGTAGATTGTATTTTGAATCAGCAACTATCAGGAAATAACTCTAATCAAATTTGTTCACACTTTTACAGTCAGTTTGATATAAAAAACAGGCAAAACAGAATTTTGACTGTACTGGACCTTTAAATAAAATACATACAAATAAAAGGAGAGAGGACAGAAGACAGCCTCAGACTTATTCTTAGCCACTCAGATGAAATATGCATATTATATGCATGCTATTATCATATAATACAATGAGTGAAAACAGAGAGAGAGAGAGCAAACCCAAGCCCTTCTCCCATTCATCATATGAATCATGTGACTTAACGGTTGAAATCAAATTCAAGTAAGCTATTTTGGAGAATTTGTGACCTACTAAACTGAGCCAGATAGAACTGAAAGACTACATTCTCTATTCCCTGAAGAAGACAGAGCCTGTGAGTCTTACGTCGAAGCCTTGGAGACGCCCAACGTTCATCATGTCGTTGCATCTTTTGGGCACAACACACATGACCTCCACCGCTTTCTGGGAGAAACAGAGAAGATAGAAAACACCATTTTAGAGGGAAAGAAAACATAATCACAGCTTTATAACAAGTATAACTTTTAGATAAAAACTAAATCATAGCAATATTAATGCTTGTCCATGTTATTAGGGGTGGAAGGCCATCAAATCAAACCCAGATTGTAGTTCTTACCTCCAGCTCCGTAGTATCTACTGCAGCCTTTTTGGAGAACTTAAGTAAATCCTTCAGTAGGAGCTGGTACTTCATGATGCGCTGCACAGGCTTAATGAGAAGATCAGTGATCTGGAGTCTGTGGCCCAGACGCTGCTTGAGCTCCTAAAATATACAGGGAGCCATTAGATTTATTTGCACACAGTAAAAACAAAGGACTGCATAAAAATATAACACAAGGTATGAGAACAGGAAACAATGAGGCTCTTATGATGAAATATGTGCTCCGTTCGAGAGACTGGAATAAACCCACTTGCGGGGTATGTGTGGAGGGAGTGTGTGTATTCTTACCTCAAAGTAAGTGTCTATGTACTCAGACACGATGTGCTCTGATTTGGGCTTGTTCTGACAGTACACGATGTACATGTGTAACCGTCGCTCCTAGCAGGAAAACAAGGAAACAAAACAAGTTAAATGGTGAGGAAGTGGTATTATGGTCCTTGCTATCTGGAATCCTTGGGATGTCCCTACCCCATTTCATTTCAAATTTAAATGAGGTGTTATGGTTAAGGTTAGGGATTAAGGTTATGGTTTAGCACTAACCTTGTTATGATGCACAGCACAGTGACATCCACTACTCATGGTATATTTTGGCCAATGAAAATCATCAAATCTCTCTTACTTGTTTGACGAACAGGGCAGCCAGCCTATCAGGGTCCTCCAGGCACTTCTCTAGCTCTCCCAGGAAGAAGCTGTGGCCAATCAGAGAATAGTATTGTGAGAAATATACTAATATAAAAGTCAATCTAATAATAACGCTACTACTGTAGGTAGGTACTATTCTCGTCTTACTCTCTATGCCAGTCGTAGATCTGGTGGATATTCCCAAACACTATCTTGTCTTTTCCCCTCATGTCGTCTGGCACGCCGTCCTCCTTCATTTTGCTGATGTAGCCCTGAAGGGGAGATAAGACATTCAGGTGACCACAGGACTATACACAGCGCCAAATTCAGCCAATACTATTCCAATGCCCTGTCCACAAACAACCTCTGCCCCTTAGGGCACTTGTGGGGGCTTTAAGTCCTATCTGATCTGATAGGTATATGCACTATGTTTAGAGGGCAAGGTGGAGCTGTTACCATCTTGCTTTTACCTCTTCAGCTCATTTAGATTCATATGGAGAGCCTAGGGGTCGTAAGGATTGGGGATTGTTTTGTGGACGGGACCTAGCACTTTGACCAAGGCTAGAACGTGAACAGAGTGTGATGGAGAGGAGTGAGTCATTGATTATGGGCCTACAGTAAAGTAAGAAAGAATGTGTTCTCACCTCCACCACTGAACCCAGGTCTCTCACATAGTCCCTCTCTGTCTCCACCAGCTCCAGTAACACATAGCTGTAGGGGAGAGAGGTGAAGTAAACAATGAGAGGATTGTTTAGCTAGACCACCACAGGACAGTTTTATCTGATGGCTCAGGGCATATTGTAGGCTGTGAGACCATAGAAATAGAATGACTAGAAAGGGCCCTTCACCGGTCCACCCATTACGGCCTCATTGGCTTGAATGAGGGGGACCCTTCTAGTCATTCTATTTCTACGTATGAGACGTTGCGGAGTGAAACTGAACTCACTGGCGTCTCTTGAGGAAACCTAACTTGCGCTCGTCCATCTCATCGATGGGGGAGGAGGAGGACAGGAGGGAGTTGTCGGAGGGGTTGAGGGAGGGGCTGCTGCTGTCCCCTTGTTCCACAGAGAGAGAGCTGGGCCGGTCCTCCAGGGACTGAGAGAGAGAGAGAGAGAGAGAGAGAGAGAGAGAGAGAGAGAGAGAGAGAGAGAGAGAGAGAGAGAGAGAGAGAGAGAGAGAGAGAGAGAGAGAGAGAGAGGGAGAGAGAGCACTTACTGTATATTCATTGTGCACATGCAGTGAGTAAGCTGAGCTTCTCCATACAATCACTGTGCTAGCAGAGAGAGCAGTGGTGTTGTTGCTATGAGGGTGTGACAAAGTATGGCAGCATTAACGTGCTGTGCCAGGTCTTGTGTCTAGAAGCAGTCAGTTGGTGTGGTGACTCAAATGGTTCACAGATGACTGGTGGGCCATGGCACCGTCACACATCCACCCTGGCACCAGACTGGCCTGAGCTGAGCTGGCAGTGCGTGTCTGTGCGTGTGTGTGCGTAACTGACAGCGGTGTGGTAGACAGATGGATGGCTTGGTCTTACCATCTTACTCTTGACCAGCTCCTCGATGGCACTGACCAGTTCAGCCGCACTGGGTGTCTCTGAACTACTGGGTCGGCCCGATAGACGAGAGGCCGCCTGGAAGGGAGGGAGAGAGACAGAGGGACAGAGACAGAGAGAGACACAGACAGAGAGAGAGAGAGAGAGAGAGAGAGAGAGAGAGACAGACAGCAACATAGAAAGGAAAGAGAGCGTGAGAGCGAGAGAGAGAACGTGAGAGAAAGAACCAGAGAAAGTATAGAAAGTGTGAGAGCGAGAAAGAGAGACAGAAAGAGAGAGAGGTGTGTGTGGTTTAATATTAAAATCAAATCAAATGTTATTTGTCACATGGCCAAATACAACAGGTGTAGGCCATGCTTACTTATAAGCCCTTAACCAAAAATACAGTTTTAAGTAAAAAATTGATAAGTAAAAAATAAAAATATGGATGGCTGGGTCTTACCATCTTACTCTTTACAGTGATGTTTACAATCTACATTTGATTCATATTTTGTGTAAAGTATTTGTCACTGTATTAAATATTTTTCTACATATTACAGCACATGATGACATCACCGCATCATACATTCATTTCTGAGAGAAGCTCACCATTGACGTGTTTTGACACCGCCCGGCATTCCAAATGTCCCCATAAGGAATGGGTGTGGTCTCCCTAATCGGGGCCAAATAGGGGTCTAATGGGGGCCAGGCTAGCATGGAGGATACAGGGGACGAGGTGGGGGTTGGGGTTGGTTGGAGCAAGGTTCTGAGCACTGGCACCACAGTGGAGCATATGACTGAACAATGTACATGTGCTTTTAAATACTCCATTACAACAGGGGTAACCCGGGCAACAGGCCAGTCACAAGCACAGCTAGTCTGGCTAAACAATAGCAACAGGCTAAACAAGGCCAGGTTTTTAAAGGGGTAGTCAGTCAGTTCTAGTCAAACTTCACTAACTACAGCAAATGGAGTATTTGTCACCTCCGCAACAATAGTCCTAGAAAAACATAGGGCAGCGAGGGTGAGGAGATAGCATGACAGGATGGATGGCTGGGAAGTAAAATAAAGACTGGGCTGGTTGGTTGGTTGGGAGAGTGTGACTAGAGCATAGGCAGTTACATGGAAAGGTACGGGAACTGAGACAAAACAGAGGCAGGACACAAATCAACATAAAGCTATGGTAAAGTTACAGCAAAGTTAAGAAAGAAGAGAAAACAGTGATATTAGTGTCAAAGAAACGCCCATCGCTCTAGTTACAATAACTGTTCTGTGATGATGAGTGAATGAAGCTAAACTGCATAGGTATAAAATATCTACCTTTTCAGACAACCTGGTCTAAAGTAAATACATTAATTGATTTACCAATGTCTCTTTTTATTTTCCAAAATATCTTACAGGAAAGACGATTGTCCCCTCTTTGATATACTCTAACTAAACCTAATGGAGGCCTGTTAAGTGTGTGTCTCACCTTGTCGTCCTGAGAGTCAGCCTGCAGCAGGCTGTGTTGTTGGATGGCCATGGGGGGAGGCAGGGGTACAGCATCAGCCCCCTCCTCTCCCTCCTCCTCCCCACAGCTCTGCATCCCAGAGGAGGAGGACTTGGACAGAGTCCCACTGCTCAGCCCCTCGTTCCTCATCCTCTGTAGAGGGACAACGACAACAGAGTTTACAACTAAATAGAACACAATCGGCTCAAAATAAAGGAGAGAAGGAAATTAGGGAGATATTTAATGTTGAACAGATCATGTAAAAGAGAAAGAAAAGAAGTGATATATGAGTGATAGGGGTGACCAATCGAACGGACCTCCTCGATGGTCTCGTCCTGTGGCGTGGCGGCGTTGTCGTCCGAGTCTTTCTGGGAGCCGGCGGAGTCTGCGTTCTTGCTGCGTCCGTCGCGGTTCTTCTTGTGCTTGTGGGACAGCTTCTTGACGTGTCCGTCGGCCTTGCCGCTGCTCAGGCGCCTCACTGGGCTGGTCAGCCACTTCCTCAGCGTGTTGCCCGGTCGCTTGGGCCCCGGGGAGCTGTGGAAGCCCAGGGTGTGGCTGGCGCCAGGCTGGATAGCATCGTTACTGGACACAGACAGGGTGTCTGCAGGGGGAGAGACATGGAGAGAGAGAGAAAGAGAAGGAGAGAGAGAGAGAGAGAGAGAGAGAGAGAGAGAGAGAGAGAGAGAGAGAGAGAGAGAGAGAGAGAGAGAGAGAGAGAGAGAGAGAGAGAGAGAGAGAGAGAGAGAGAGAGAGAGAGAGAGAGAGAGAGAGAGAGAGAGAGAGAGAGAGAGAGAGAGAGAGAGAGAGAGAGAGAGAGAGAGAGAGAGGTCAGTCACAGTGCACAGTATCTTGGGAATGGGTCTGAATTCAGCTATGAGGGTACCAATGAGATTAGATACACTTTTGCAAGGTACTTCATTACCTAGGAGGCATAATTCTTAATGTATCTATACTCAGACATTCCATTTTAGTACATGATGGTTAGAGTGGAGCATCGCATCCTAACATTGCGTGTCCACCCTCTGCATTGAAGCATCTATCGATAGATGATCCTCCTATGAAAGTGAACTGGATGATCCTCATTTTAAAAACCGTGATATACACAACATTATATAAAAGTTGCATAAGCTATTCTCTCTCTGTGTGTGTGTGTGTGTGTGTGTGTGTGTGTGTGTGTGTGTGTGTGTGTGTGTGTGTGTGTGTGTGTGTGTGTGTGTGTGTGTGTGTGTGTGTGTGTGTGTGTGTGTGTGTGTGTGTGTGTGTGTGTGTGTGTGCGTGCATCTACTTTAGGCTGAATGCCCACCACCTCCCTCTTCTGTGGTTCTATCTCCCCTGAGAGGTGTGGGAGAGGACTTGGCTGAGGCTGTGGGTTTAAATGTGGTGCAGTGTGGGGTGCTTCTGCTGATGTAAACTGAGGGATGCTACTCAGGGTGGATAGATTGCCCAGGTCCCGGCTTCACAGAAATGTTGTATCCTTCAAAAACAGGTTGAGCCAAAGGTTTGTCTATAGGGGCTCGCCTCATATGTTGACGGAGATGACCGAACTGAACTTCTGATGAATAGACGGATACGTAGTGCATTCTCCCATGTGTTTCTTTTGTCTCGGTGTGGCCGGGTTCAGCAGCAGAGTAAAATGTCCAGTGAGGTGACCTCTGTGTTCTCAGCGGTTGGCTCTGTATCTCAGTGAACTGAACTCTGTGTGACCAGATCCTCCTACTGATCTGATCTAACCACAACAGCAGCTTCTGACACGGCAGGGTCAGGGGTTCCCCAACAGTGCACCACTCGCTCAGTAAAAATAACATGTACCTACAGTCTGCTGCCATGAGAAAAGATGACAGGCCTTTTAAAGAATCTTAGAACTTCTAACACTGAGAAACGAATCAATTCAAAACAACGACATATGAGCTGAGAAATCTATATCAATCCTATACAAATCTGAGTGGGATAGAAGGTGATGGCTCTGAATTGACCCCATGATTATCATGTACTGATCGGGCCTTTGGCATTGACTGATCACTCACGCATTATCTTGCTGATACAAAGACTGAACAGGGTGCTGCTGCACTAGTGCATCGTATATGGTAGAGTGAGTCTCAGCAAGGAGAGAGGAGTGTGTGACTTTTCTTTTTCATTTGTACAGTGAGACTCAGGCCAAAAGGAGGATTCACCCATGGCCATGTCGAAAGGGGTTCTCTTAGCAGCCAAGAGCAATCTCAGGAGATGTTCTCAAGGCAGGCCATGGATGATTTCATGAAGTTTCTACAGCTGTTTTCCTAAAGCTACAGCACAGTAAATTACTTCCATACTGTTTCAAAATGTTGCGCAAACAAGTCAGGCTGAATGGTGCGCCAGATGAGAGACAGTGTATGAATAGAGTTAATAATCTTCCCTTCAGTTCCAGATGTATTTGATACTATGTTGGACTATGTTGTTTTAAGACGTGTTTGAATAGACAGTTTTAATTCATCATTCCAGATGGCACTATGTTTGCTACAATCGTTTTGATGTGCATGCAAGAGTGCCATTTTCACAAAATGATTCAAGGTGTCATTTGACTGCCTTATGATGTCACAATAGGTCTGCTGAGATGGTCTGGGGCTGCATTTCATTGGCTCAGGCTCTGATACTCAGACAGAATTGGATTGTGACATCATGACAGTCTAATGATGTCAAATGGCACTCAAATGATGTCACAATGGGACTGCTGAGGGTGATCTGAGGCTGACACTTTCCCAGGCCTTCATTTGTTCCTCAGACACGGTTGGATCAGACTGACACATCTCTAAACCTACAAAGAGCCCAGGAGCCTTTTGGGGCTACTTCATCCTCGCGTTCAGCCTTACTTCTTCTCAAGATGGTGTGCATTGACATTGGCGTGCAGCACTGCAAACTCCCAACCTGGTCCAGAGTTGGCATGGATATTACACCAGACGAGTTGAGACATGTGGTGGAGAGAAAGGAGGAGTACAACACATCCATCCTGGACTCCATAACCATGCCTGACGTGGACTGCACCATGCTGGTCCTCGGGGGGGCCTTTCTGGTCATCTGCTTGGTTCGCCTGTGGCTCAGCAGGAGGAAGTGGACAAGGCAAGGCCAAGGGAAAGGAGGTCTGCTCCAGTGCCAGGCTAAAGGGGACAGCAACAAGGCTTTGCTGATGATGGAGCTTCAGGAGAAGGTTCTGCTGAGGATGGAGGGCATGGAGCAGCGCCTCGACGCCATGGAGGACTTCATCAGGTCAGTCTCAACTCTTAGCCTCATGCGTAACTAAATGATAGGGTGTTTGGAACCAAAAATAGATCATGTCAACTATAGATAAGGGCCAGAACTCACTGCCATATAAGATGAAATTGAAGGTTAAAATATTAATCTCATAGCAACATGTATTAATAGACCACACTGATTGGTACGTTTCGTCTTGTGCCTTCCTTAGCTGCATGGGGAAGAAGAGGACCATGGAGAAGACAATGTACGGCAAGCAGGAGGCTGCTGGTGACAAGAGCAAAAGGGATGCCCTGCGCTTCTCTGACTGCTCTGACAACTCCAACTAATGTCTCAATACATCAAGACCTGTTTATGGACACTGTGCATTTCTTTAAAAATACATTCAACTGATTTGAAAATAAAAGATGTGAAATTGAAAAAAAACTTCCTCTCCTCTTTTCACTCTGTGGGGAATAGCATTGTATGTAGTTACAGTATATTCTGACAGACACTTCACATGTGGGTCTTTCATGACAGTGAACATGTGTGTCACAGAGTGGGGTGGATGGGGGGGTTGAGGGGGATCACAGTCCTTAGTTAAAATGGCTTCAGGAGACCTATATATTGTAGTGTAATATCCTGCTGATATAAAGCATGTGTTCACTCTACTCTGGGTCTAACCCAGCTGTGGGAGTCCGAGCGAGAGAGCCTGAGAAGATGAGGTGTTCACACAGCCCTGTACTTTTCTAAAATTGTGTTCTGTGTCTGCAGGGGAGAACCGAGGGCTTTCAAGAGACTTGTAAATAACTCATAGCAGCATACCATGAACACCTGACTCCATTTATCAAATGTGTCACAATATTACTGACACAAAGGAAGGTGCCATTACGGGCTGTTTCAGTCATGCTTCAGGGTCCTATCGACCAAGTGGAGCAGTAGAAGGCCAGCAGGACCATGTGTTACAGTAACACTGGATGTGTACAGCAGACTATGCCAGACCCACTAGGCAGACACCTCCAGGCCAGCCCAGCCGTACCCAGCCCCATCCTCCATTCTGAGAGGAGGAAGGAAACAGGCATCAGATCTCCACCTGAACAAACCTAGCCTTCTAGTACACCACAGAGACAGGGCTCAGTGTGTCCCTCCCCACAGGCCCACCTTCCCTCTACTTACCTGAGGGAAGTACACTCATGCCACAGTGCCCAGTAAAACTGTCCTTCCCTCTAATACTGTACAGAGCTGTCGCACAGTGTATCAGTGTGATTACATTGAAGGAGACACACAAACAAGTTACTCGGTGTCCATATTGTCTCGTCTAGCTGCCTAAAAGGGTACAGTTATAGTATATCTCTCACATTTCCATCAACTGCTTTTGAACTCTTCCATTAAAAAGCCCTGTCAGCCAGTGGGTTAGTGGCAGGGGGGAAAACTCAGTCTGGTGCACAGTTCTACACATGAGTGTGTATCCACTCCACATATTGAGCAAACAGGACAGAGACATGCAAGGGGCCTGACACCTGGTGTAACAGCGCTATTTGAGAGTAGGTCTGAAGAGCTCTCACAGGCTGCGGGCAGCCCATCAATCACCTCAGAAAGTGGGCTACGGGGTATCATATACTGTATGAAGGAGAAAAACTGTGACACCAAAAGTATTTTCAGTGAACACAACATAACTTCTCTTTTAATATTGTATTTGTACTCATGTATTTTTGTGTGGTTGAGACAAAGTTGTCCGAGACCAATTTCCCCTCAGGGACAATAATGATTATCTGATCTTACAGTCCTGTCACAGCTACAAAGCAGCATCACTAGCTAACTTTGAAGTGTCTCCTGGGGAGAGATATCATATTGGTTTGATATCATATTGGTTTGAGAGGTTTGCGTGTCCTCGTAGACATAGACAGTGATTTAACAGAAGGAGGGTCACCAGCCTTGACACATTCTTGTCCATTGTTTATTCAGCAGGCTGTAAAATAACCCCAGACATCACAGACATGCCCCCTGTGGGACACTGTCTCCGTGTCCTAAATGGCACCTTTTTCCCTATTTAGTTAACTTCTTTTGACTTGGCATAGTTCTGTTATAATCTCCACCCGGCACAGCCAGAAGAGGACTGGCCACCCCTCATAGCCTGGTTCCTCTCTAGGTTTCTTCCTAGGTTTTGGCCTTTCTAGGGAGTTTTTCCTAGCCACCGTGCTTCTACACCTGCATTACTAGCTGTTTGGGGTTTTAGGCTGGGTGTCTGTACAGCACTTCGAGATATTAGCTGATGTACGAAGGGCTATATAAAATAAAATTGATTGATTGATTGAGGTAGTGCACTATATAGGGGATAGAGTGCCATTTGGGATGCATTCCGTCTCTGGGTAGTGGGTAGGAAAATAAGCACTGCGGTGACCTCTGTTCTCCCGCCAGGGGGTCTTTCATCAGTCACCTCAGTCACTGCGCTCACTACTGCCATCTGTCCCAAACCCGGGTCTGCTGTGACTATGTGAGCCCGCTGAGCTAAAGCCTAGGGATTAGGAGACACAATAGGTTCTGGCATGACACATACAGTACGTTCAAAAACATGTAAATATGGTATCCCTGTCTGCCTAGTACATTTCAGGTCACAATCAGCAGTAGAGTATGAGACAGAATGGTGGTGAGGAGTAGGGCTGTCATGTCATTTTGGATGATGGTTATTGGCCAGACAAATGCCCGCGGTCACCATAATAACCGTTCCAATAGCAAAAAATAAATAATAATATATATTATTATTTATTTTTTAACAACTAAAATATTATCCTCTCCCCCGCTCCTGGCTGCATGTGCTGCCGTATAAATAGAACAGGCGTCCCCAATCAAGTAAATGATGGCATAATGGCTGGACTGGCAGCCATTGCAAATGTACAGGAAGTAAAAGCAGGAAGTGTCCCATTAATATGTACTGTGATTTGTTGATTCAACTCAACTGACATTACAAAAAATACATTCCATTGCATGAGCCACATCATGAATGAATATTCTACATTACCATGGAAATTATTGCATCACAATTAGGACTGTGGCGGTCACGAAATTCCGTCAGCCGCTGATTGTCAAGCAAATAACTGCTGGTCCCACGGTAATTGACCGTTAATTAACCTAAACACATTTAGCATTTCCTGGCTTCCACACATAGCTTACAAGCCACTGATGCAGACTTTTGGAACATCTACATTTAATAAATCCATGTAATACAGCTTACACCATCACAATAAAACAATTATTTATTTTAGACAGGTCTAAAGAAACATGATGTGAAGAAAAGTACATTTCAGAGGAACAGAATAGCATACTCTGAGTTGTCCTTATGTTAGGTCCTGATCTGGCTATGCCATATGGTTGTGGGCTACATTAGTTTATTTAGCAGACAAGATTTGCTTAGATTTCCGTGGCAGTATTTTATAGTATGAAGAATACAATTGAACAAAGCTGAATAAAATAGAAAGGATATTTTCTCCAAACTATTTGAGGGAGTGGTTTGTGGCTATTCAGTGTTGAGCGATTAACAAAGAAACAGGTACTCCTATATGTTTAATTTAGAGTTTATTACGTAACTTTAGTTGTGATATTTGATTTTTAATACATTCTTAGGCTATATAACGCTAATCTAATGATGATTTGAAAAAAGTTGCATTAAAAAGCATGAGCTCTGCTTTGTTTTTTGTGCAGGCTGTACACACTTCATCAGTCTCTCCTTCACAAATGGAGAAGCACTTGATAATGACTCAAATTTCCCGGCAGCATCCCCTTTGTGTGGCCGTAATGCCCCCTAAGAAAATACATGCCTTTTGTGGCCAGTGGCCATTGTGCCATTGTGCCGAATATAATAATTGTGATTCCCTTCTCCCTGCGTGCTGCGTGCTCTGAAGCACCTCTCACTCACATTGCTCTCCTTCACCTTATCGGGTCTTTTACACAACTGCGCGCATCCTTATCCAATTCCGAGGCGCATATTGAAGATATTGGAAGAACTGTCCACATTTACTTTGTCAGCCAACAAGATGATTAGGCCTAACAGACAGAAAAAGCACTGGCCTATGTCAATCTACTATCCCCCATAGTACAAAAGTTGACCTATTCTATTTTTGGGGCGGCAGGTAGCCTAGTGGTTAGAGCGTTGGGCAAGTACCCGAAAGGTTGCTGGATAGGCTATGGGATAGGCCACATAAGGTGTGGGACTATGATTTGAAAAAGTTGCAAAAAAAAGGTATGCATTGTTGCTGTGCATCATTCACAAGTGATAATATTTAATTCACAAGTGATAGGCTCATATTGTCACCCATCAGGCTGTTCTTGATTTAGTCTTGTCTTTACAAGACTAAATAATATGTGTGAAATTTGTTTTGATTTAGAATGCACCATTATCATGCACCTGTCTCGAAACGGGGTCAGGAAAAAAATACATGGCATCTATGCACTTAAATAGCAAATGGAGGACTTTTTTCCCGTGGTTCCTGTTGTTAAGAGAAGCATTGTGCTTAATATTAGGAAAGTTGAGAAGTAAATATATACTAGGCCTAGCCTATAGAATGCTGATGGGATCCTCCTCTTTTTAATAGAGCCCATCAGTCTGTTTTCTCAGGCAATTACATAGCCTATAGAAATGTTGCGCAACATGAGCTCATGGGCTTTCATTAAGTGTTTGATTAGATTTTTGATAAAATTTGCATTGAGTTCAGAGTGATTAGAGCTTGGAGAAGTCTATTTACTGTGAATAAAAAGGTACGTGGAATTTGACTGCCTTCATGATTCGTGACCGTCGGTGTGGCGGTAATATGGTCACCATAACAGCCCTAACCACAATACCAGGCAGCCATTGCGAGTGTACCCATGAGTTTGCCAGGGTTAGCGGTTCCAAGCACGTTTTATTCAATCTATTTCTACGTTAGCTATTTCTACATTTACTGCAAGAAGCAGCAAAGTTTCATCATGTTAATTGTTAATTGTCCATGTTATCGCGGATAAGAGCGTCTGCTAAATGACTTAAATGTAATGTAAATGTAAATGTAAACGGACTCAACCACAAGAATGCCTGGCAGTCCCATCTCTCTCCTGTGTTCGTTCCACAAAACCAAAAAACAGATTTTTTAAAAACAGTTAAGACCAATATTTTATTCTCACAACGGTCTTCATCCATAACCGTTGATTAAATGGTTATACGATAATTGTGCCAGCCCTAGTGAGGAGACGTGTGGCACAGTCCAAGCCAATCAGAGAGTGGTGGCTCACTGTCCTCTGTCACAAATGGATTAAGATGTCTGGCCCACCTCCTGGGAAACCTACCAAGGCTCATCGGACATAGGACAGGAGGGCACACAGGCCAAGCCAGCTGTGTGATGGACTGTGATATGCAGTGGGTGATACTGTGTGTGTCTGTCTATTCTCCTCATGTCTACAATAACAAGAATATCACCAGAGGGGTGGATCATCACAAAGCAAGGATCAATCAGCCGGCTAACATGAATACACATTCAAATGTAACTGTTGATCTGAAAGCTATGGGTTATTGATCATGTCAAGTTATTCATACCATTTCAATTTCAAGTCAATCTTTCTCTATGAGCTATACGAACTATGGAGTTTTAAAGATGATTCAGGAAAGTAAGCTGGCTAACTATTTGATCCTGGTGAATGGGTGAGGAGGAGGATAGGGTTTGGACAGCACTGGGGTGGGCGGGATGCGCCAGGAACAAACACAGTTACTACAGCTTTATAGACTGTTCGCTCCGTCAACAGGTAGTAACATGGCTGATCAGTCAGCCAGCCAGCCTGCATGCCTTCCTGCCGGTCTGTTTCTCTGTCTGTCTGGTTGTCTGTGTCTGTCCCACATGTGACTCAGAAGCTCTTAATCTAGTCCAAAGCGTGCCAGCTTTAATACGGTATTTCAATCATTTTTATGCACCCATATAATCCACGACATAACACCCATTCAATCAATATAATAGCCTACTGTACTTATCCCCCAGGCTCTCACATACAATACAGACGTTATTATTGATATGTGCTCTACAGTAGGCTGTGAAAAAAGGTATGCTGCAAAATAATGTAAACAATAATTAAATGTATTACTTGATTATACCAATGATCACAACAATAACAGTCCATAACAAAGTTGGAGCCTGTTCTACACCGTTAATGGACTGGAACACTTAAAGGACGGGTTCTATATAGGTCCTATACAGTATCGTTACGTACCCAAATCCAGCAGCCAGAATTTGCAGTTTTCCGAGGGTCCCGCTTGAGAACTCATATGGTACAGAGGACTAACAGCAAAAATAGACCGTATTCCATTTGCCATGGCAACCTGCCCTGGTACTATTCAAGTTCTCACACCGTTTAAAATCCAATTCCTCAAAATAATTATATAAAACAGATAAAGAATCATGTAGTTTAAGAAAAAGCTATAGGAAGCAGCTGTATCCTCTAGCTCAGATGAGATCAGACTGCTGTGTTTGTGGGATTGGATCTGCTCTCTCTTCTCTACTCTCCCAGAGAGTGGGCTGTTGTGCTATGAGGGCAAGCCTCCTCTGTCCCAAAGGAACATTTAGAATCAGATGGCACACTTTACCGTAAAACCCCTAGTAGAAGCTCCAGGCCTCAAACAGCATGGGCTCAGCTTCCACAAGCATTATGTACTGTAGAAATGTAGCATCTTTAGTATCAGCTTTACTTTTCAGCACAGTTGCAATGTCCTTATTTAAGCTAAGCTCAATACACTTACATTAGTTTTATTGCTGACAAAAACAATGCACAAAGAGAACTTTCAGCAGTGTGACTGATTGTAGCTGCTAAGGTGCCTCTCACACATTTGTACAGTCAGATCTCAATCTACCCTGCAGTGCATTCAGGGCTGGAGGAGTAAAACAGGCAGCTCACACAAAGCTCTCCCTGTTCAACTGTATGTTTTCTCATCAGGATCTCTGGGCACTAACCACAGAGCCTGTTTCCTGTAAGAACCAAACACACACACATACATGTGTGCAACGTGCACAACATAAGCACGTGGAACATACACACACACACCAAAAAAGCTAAGGCCTCCCTGGTAGCTTCGAGAAGGTAACCGTTTTAAGCTGAATCAGCAACTGAAGGGAGGTGTTGCTACTGTCTCTTTAGCACATTTCAGAAATACGCTGAACTTATTGATGGTACAGTAGGGGTAGCAGTCCCCCTACTGTACACTTCGGTCCACACTGATCTAGCTGGGGATAGTCATAGTGGCATTTCCTAGTCCAGGGATCCTCAACTACATTCAGCCGAGTGCCATTTTTTTCTTGGGCGGATGGTCGGGGGGCCGGAGCGTAATAAAACATATATATCTTTAAACTGCAGACTGCAAGAAGCCTAAACAGAAATAATATTTGACAAAAATACTAAACATAATTTCAAACTTGGATTACATTTGGGAACATTGTCCTGCGTAGGGTGCCGTCTTTCAGATGGGATGTTAAAAAGGGTGTCCTGACCGTGTTTCATGGCTAAATTCCCAACCTTATTATTATTTGTATACGATCACAAAATCTCTCTATTATGCGTGGGAATACTTGGGAACAGATTTCCAAAATCTGGGGCTGATTTTCGGGTGTTTTTACAGTCTTTTATGTCCAACAATGATAATTATATGTATATAAATATCGCTTTTTTTTACTCAGAAAACTTGGGGGGCCAAATAAAACCATCCGCGGGCAGACAGTTGGGGAACTCTGTCCTAGTCCATGGTCCTAAAGTTGGAAAATACAAAAATAGCCAAAAAGCAGTAACTTAGTCTAATTCAGTTTACACACTTAATTGCAAGAACATCACAGGAGTCATATCAACAGCATTTTCTGAGAACTTGTAGGGTTTACACAAGCTATGACATCTACTAACTCACCACAGGCAACCAGCCAGCAATGGCTTTGTTCTAAGTCCAAGGGATGGGGAATGCAATGAGGAAAAACAACGAATGAATAGTCTTCCTGTGAGTTAGTGAGACACATCCATCCATCCCCTTCTACACCTCCCAGACATTTACCAGGGCAAACCTCCTGCTCACAGCCTGCACTCATTCTGGCCCAGCCATGCATCTGGGTGACAGCACCAGTCAGGAGTAGGAAGAGGAGAGTTCCCAGATCTTCACCCAAACCCCTAACCCGTCCACTGCCCTGAGAAAAAGGCCTAGGCCTACATGCTCTGCTTCAAGGACAAAGCACCACAAAGACAAGGGGAGCACCAAGGACAGGTTCATCCTCCTAGTTCTAAAGGAACCCTGCTGAGGGGAGTCTTTAGCAGTTTGTAGTTTTATCAGTCTGCATAACAAATCACTGGCCACTACAGGGCATAGAAAAACTGTGGCACTGCGTGGGTATAAGAACGGACCATCTAAGAAGTTCTGATTCTCCGAAAGGCGCTCAGGAAAAACATGGGGAAAAAGCACACATGAAACTTGAAGGTAGCAGAATAGTAAAGAACTGGATGGGAAATCCTTAAATTTGTTATTAGTTAGAGATAACCATCCAAGTGTGTAACATGCATCAAACACTACCTGGTTTAAGCCAATATAAATACAGGATTCCCCACTCCCCTATAAAATGATGAAGAGCCTAATGTTTAGGAAACCTATCGGCATGGATTTTTAACATTTAACTAGGCAAGTCAGTTAAGAAGAAATTCTTATTTATAATGACGGCCTACCAGAGAACAGTGGGTTAACTGCCTTGTTCAGGCGCAGAACGACAGATTTTGACTTTCTCAGCGAGGAGATTCGATCCAGCAACCTTTTAGTTACAGGCCCAACACTCTAACCACTAGGCTACCTGCCACCCCAGGTAGCCTTGTGCCGCACCATGAAAACCACCAGTATACAGTACACAAACATCACCTCTATCTTATTACAGACAGGACAGAAGGAGGGCGGGCCGTCTGACAGGAACAAAGCTTTACTGAGTGACTCAGTCAAGACAGAACAGAAGCTCCAAGTGCCACCCAGGTTTCTTTGATCTTATCCCCTGGGGTCTGGAATGGGGTCAGGTCATGGAGCTCAAAAACTACTTCTCCTTTGAAGAAAGAAAAACCACACGGTAGCAAAACGTTTTGTAACAGAAATGAAAAAAATGAACAAAATGCATGTGTTTTTTATTGGACAAGTTCAGGTAGTCTCTACCTGTTTCAGTCAGTTTTCTTCCGTTTGATGCCTGACGAATATGAACCATGAGAGACAGGCCATGTATGCATGTATGAATTCCCAGAGTTAGTCATGTCTATATGAATTCCCACAGAATAATGTAGATGGTAATCAATATGTTTTCCACAGCAGCATGTGAGTCATCAACAACTCTCTACAGACTGTAAACCAGGGAGCACCTGGAATCCTTCACTGGTTGCAAGTACACACTCGCCCACTAGAAACCCCCTGGGACCAAGGTGCAGACGGTGCCTGTGTGTGTGTGTGTGTATGTATATGTGTGTGTATATGTGTGTTTTCCAGACCTTAACGGTAGATTGACGCCAGACATTCTTTTTTTTCTTTTTTTTACCCCCTTTTTCTCCCCAATTTTGTGGTATTCAATTGGTAGTAGTTTCTGTCTTGTCTCATCACTGCAACTCCCGTATGGACTCGGGAGAGGCGAAGGTCGCATGGTCCTCCGAAACACAACCCAACTAAGCCGCACTGCTTCTTGACACAACGCACATCCAACCCGGAAGCCAGCCGCACCAATGTGTCGGAGGAAACACCGTACACCTAGCGACCTGGTCAGCGTGCACTGCACCCGGCCCGCCACAGGAGTCACTAGTGCGCGATGAGACAAGGATATCCCTGCCGGCCAAACCCTCCCTAAACCGGACGACGCTGTTGTGCGCCGCCCCATGAGCCTCCTGGTCGCGGCCGGCTGCGGCAGAGCCTGGGCTTGAACCCAGCATCTCTGGTGGCACAGCTAGCGCTGCGATGCAGTGCCTTAGAGCACTGTGCCATCCGGGAGGCCTCAGACATTCTTTTTTACTTTTGCTGAACATATCATTTGATCTCCATATGATCCATATGATGTGTGCATGTCATCTTTTCCTCTACTGCATTCCAGGTGCCTCACAACAGCAAGGCTGACAGTGTGTCTGTGTATCTGTGTCTGTGTGTGTTCCAGCCTTCTCAGTCCCAACATCCAGGCCTACCTTTGTGGTGGTGGTTGAAGAGTCCTTCCATCTCCATACTGGAGCGTGAGTGAGCGATGCAGAGCATGGCACAGGGTACTATGCCCTCCTGGGCAGGGGAGCGGTCCGTGGTCCTCACCAGGCACCAGTCTGGCTTGTCATGGAGCCTCTCCAGCACCTCTACCGTCTGACCCCTCCGTACAGTCAGCTCAGAGCTGCTGCCATTACTAGCCACAAAGTCATGTATGACCACGGTCAGCTCACAGCCACCAGAGAGCTGAAGAGAGGGAGGGATGGAGAGGGAGAGAGAGAGGGAGGGATGGAGAGGGAGCGAGAGAGGGAGGGATGGAGGGTGAGAGAGAGGGAGGGATGGAGAGGGAGAGGGAGGGATGAGAGGGAGAGAGAGAGGGAGCGAGGGAGAGAGAGTATGTCAGATTTACTATAAACATTACATGACATAAAGGAATAGTTTGAGGTTATGAAGAAACAGCCTGAATGTATTGATGTTTAGGAGCAGTATCATAATGAGGGTGTGAAATATAACTACATGTCATTAAATGGTGAGATTCTCAGGATGTACTAATCAGCAATAACAAGTCTATTATTAGCATGTCAACAACTGAGTTCTTATATGGGTTTGGAGGTCCCCAAGTACCCCTGAGAACTGCTGATTTACCACTTGTCAGTCATTCCGTTTCCCCAGAACCAGTCTCAGTCACAAGGCTAGAGTAAGAGCTTATTCTGATGGCCATTAGAGCAGTCGCTCAGCACAGTGCAGGCTCCAAACCAACCACATACTGTAGCTACTGTAGCTCAACTGTACTGGGTTGTACTGAAAACATGTCGTTCTGGTGAGTCACTAGACTCACATTCAGATGCCTCAACATGACTCAAGAAACGCTCTGGCATTCTAAAGCAGTAGATACAGGGGAAAAACATGTCCATTAAACTGCCATATATGCCATTAAAATATATATTGACGATGATGGGCACGACAGGGATGTTTCAAACAGGGAAATCAGGAGAATGACGATCGACCTCGGCAGTTCCACACTGACAACACATTCTTCAAATGACTATCAAATCAAACCAATTACAGACTCCAACCAACATCCAACCGACATGGCTAGTTAGTAACTGCTAGAGATCCATACATACCCATTGGTAGTGAGGCAAAGCCAGCGAGTTCAAAAGCTGAGCCACCGGACCTGAGTTTTTATTGTTCTCCATGATTCTGTCCTCTGTCCTCTTCTCCTTCATTCTATGATGCTCCTGATGCTGAATCTAATCCTTTGACGTGACACAAGGTTAATTTAACACTGAACCACACTGACCTGAGGTAACACGCAGACCCACCTACTCTCATATCCCTCCGCCCAATGGCCCTACGATGGTATCTAGGTACTATATACCAGAGCCAAAGCACTCCCTTCCTTGTCTACTGTACCAGCTGTGCCTTCTCCAAGGAGAGGCTGGAGATATGACACTGACACAGAGAGTGGTACAGCTAGTAGGAGGCTGACACACTCGTTGACGCGTCGCCGACACACAACTCCGCTCTGTCATTGCCTCTCACAGATCTCACAACACCAGGCGAAGAGGCAGAGAGCGAGAGAAAGAAAGACAGAGAGAGAGGCAGAGAAAGAGAGGGAGAGAAAGTAAAAAAAGAGAGCGAGAAAGAGAGAGTTGACTGTGAGTGATTGTTCCCTGCATTAAATTAACCACGGCCCATTAGTGTACATGAGAAGACACATGGAATCTCCCTCCTCACCTCACCTCTCCGTGACCTTGACTGACCCTCTCTGTGTTGTTTTCTGTACCCTGACAGAACCAGAGCTACACTGTGTCAGGAAGGACACATACAGAAAGGGACATACTACGCATGTCTTCCAAATGTCACCATATTCATTTAGCTGTGCATTATTTTTGTCCAGTAGTTCCCTATAAAGGGAATAGGGTAGCATTTGGGACTGAACCCACTGTGGCTAAGTCAATTTGAACCTAATTCCTTGATTTAGGAGCATAGCTACATAGAGCAGAATAACTGCAAGTCCAGCTTTGGCAGGGAAACATGGTCCCTAAAGAGGCAGAGTGTTTGTGTGAGAGAATATAGCTCTGACTGTGAGTAGGAGTGGTATCCTTCTGTGCTGTTATTGCCTGATAAAATCACACTGTTCCTTCCTGAAGAAGAGCCATGTTTCTCATGTTCATCTCTGAGATGGAAAGGAAAAGTCTAACGAAAGTTTGGTTTTCAGACAGTCCCTTATCAGTCAACAGGTTCACAGGAAGCCAGTCCAAATTAAAATGATGCTTTGAAATATTAAATTCTAATTGACTTGTCTGGTTGCAGTCTCTCCTAAAAAATTACAGGATTTAGAGGCTACAGTTTGAAATGCTGTTGAAAAGACGTCTCTAGAGTCTAACGTGTCAAATGATACTGTGAAGACCTCCGCTGTTCCACAACAGAGCCCTAAACTGCAGGGATTGTAGAAGCAGACCATTGTCTTACATCAGACAGAAGACTGAAGTGAAGACTCCGGAGTTGGCAACGTGTCGTATTTGAATGGCGTAGCTGTAGGAAGGCAATGCGCAGCATATGATGACTCACCTTGTCGCTGTCCAGTGTGTTCTGAGAGGTACGGGAGGCGATAGAGATGGTGTCTGGCTGACTGCTGGCATCACCCTGGCTGTCAAGGTCCTCTCCATGACTACAGAGGAAGAAGACGTCAATCAAGACAGGGCGGGGCAGCTCTCACAATCATATACTGTTGGGGCACTTTAATGTTAGGTTGTGCTGCGGAATTGACAGAGCAATAACTGTAATGTATAAAACCAATGTCCAATGCAGTCGGTCTTGTATGGTCCGTAAGAAAGGCTGTGAGAAGTGCTGAGGTTGATACAAGGTGGAGCGCTGTACCTTCTGCCCTTGTGTTTGACTGTGGTGGCCTTGGGGATGTGAATAGGCTCCTTCAGGGCTCCTCTCAGGTGGATGGTACGCTCCTGGATCACCTCCCGGATGTGTTTGATCCAGTCCTGCTTGTTCTCTATGCTGGACGCCTGAGGGGACAGACGGACGGATGGTCAAGAAAGATCTCAGTCCACACATTCCCAATATTTTGACAGTATCTATGATGCAACACTAACTGTACGCTCTGAGCTGTGTTAATACAGTCAACCCTGATGCCTTCATTGATAGAAATTATCCAAATGCTTACTATTTTTACCAGAGTACATGGACAGAACACACAAAGGACATTCCGTCATGTTCCTTTCATTCAGTAAGACCCTTGTAATCGATTACAGTATGTTTCACAATTGAGGAATTCTCATGCTGGCATCTTAACTTCAGTCATTTCCGAGGAGCCATTTAAAGGGCCCTTCAGTGCTGTGTGAATGTTGTGAATGCGTGGACACATAATTAGCATATGACTCACTCATGTCTTCATTGGAACTATGCAACAATAATCAAGAGTGTGCTGCTGTTATATAACGGACAGATTAAGATGGTCAGTCTGCCATTATATAATGTGTAAAATACTTACACTACCGTTCAAAGGTTTGGGGTCACGTAGAAATGTAATTGTTTTTGAAAGAAAATAATTTTTGGGCCCATTAAAATAACATACATTTTATCAGAAATACAGTGTAGACATTGTTAATGTTGTAAATGACTATTATAGCTGGAAACTGATGATTTTTTATGGAATATCTACATAGGCGTACAGAGGCCCATTATCAGCAACCATCACTCCTGTGTTCCAATGGCACATTGTGTTAGCTAATCCAAGTTTATCATTTTAAAAGGCTAATTGATCATTAGAAAATCCTTTTGCAATTATGTTAGCACAGCTGAAAACTGTTGTGGTGATTAAAGAAGCAATAAAACTGGCCTTCTTTAGACTAGTTGAGTATCTGGAGCATCAGCATTTGTGGGTTCAATTACAGGCTCAAAATTGCCAGAAACAAACAACTTTCTTCTGAAACTCGTGGGTCTATTCTTGTTCTGAGAAAGGAAGGCTATTCCATGCGAGAAATTGCCAAGAAACTGAAGATCTCGTACAATGCTGTGTACTACTCCCTTCACAGAACAACGCAAACTGGCTCTAACCAGAATAGAAAGAGTGGGAGGCCCCGGTGCACAACTGAGCAAGAGGACAGTACATTAGAGTGTCTAGATTGAGAAACTCATGCCTCACAACTCCTCAACTGGCAGCTTCATTAAATAGTACCCGCAAAACACCAGTTTCAACATCAACAGTGAAGAGGCAACTCCGGGATGCTGGCCTTCTAGGCAGAGTTCCTCTGTCCAGTGTCTGTGTTCTTTTGCCCATCTTAATATTTTATCTTTATTGGCCAGTCTGAGATATGGCTTTTTCTTTGCAACTCTCCCTAGAAGGCCACCATCCCGGAGTCGCCTCGTCACTGTTGACATTAAGACTGGTGTTTTGTGGGTACTATTTAATGAAGCTGCCAGTTGAGGACTTGTGAGGCGTCTGTTTCTCAAACTAGACACTCTAAGGTACTTGTCCTCTTGCTCAGTTGTGCACCGGGGCCTTTCAGAAGAAAGTTCTTTGTTTCCTGCCATTTTGAGCCTGTAATCAAACCCACAAATGCTGATGCTCCAGATACTCAACTATTCGAAATAAGGCCAGTTTTATTGCTTCTTTAATCAGGACAACAGTTTTCAGCTGTGGTAACAAAATTGCAAAAGGATTTTCTAATGATCAATTAGCCTTTTAAAATTATAAAAATGGATTAGCCAACACAACGTGCCATTGGAATACATTAATGATGGTTGCTGATAATGGGAATCTGTACGCCTATGTAGATATTCCATTAAAAATCAGCCGTTTCCAGCTACAATAGTCATTTACATCATTAACAATGTCTACACTGTATTTCTGATCAATTTGATGTTATTTTAATAGCAAAAAAATTGCTTTTCATTAAAAAACAAGGACATTTCTAAGTGACCCCAAACTTTTGAACGGTAGTGTACATAGCATGTGTGTGTATGTATGTGTGTGTGTGTGTGTGTGTGTGTGTGTGTGTGTGTGTGTGTGTGTGTGTGTGTGTGTGTGTGTGTGTGTGTGTGTGTGTGTGTGTGTGTGTGTGTGTGTGTGTGTGTGTGTGTGTGCCATGACTCACAATGCATCAACACACAGATATGTCTCTAAGTGCATGAACTGTTATGCAAATCTTCAAACTCGAACACATACTGTAGGCCTGGTAAAGCACACTCAAAGAAATACGTTTTGGGCGGAATTGTGGTGGGTTGAACTTAAATCTTTAAAACTCACAGTAACACCCACTTAAGGAAATACGTTTTGGGCAAAAGTGGGAGTAAATATATACATATTTATTGCGCTTGATTGTTTGCTGGGTTACTGTTAAGTCATAATGTACCAGTTACCTTGAGCACCATCTTGTTGTCTGAGCTGGGGGTCCTCCCAACCCAGAGAGCAAACTTACACGGATCCCCCTCCACGTGTTCTGTGACACCCAGCTCTGAAGTCTTGGAGCAGAGAAAACACAAAAACAGAGTTAGAGAAAGAACAGGAGAGAAAGAGAGTAAATATAGGGTTGATAAAAAAGTATTGACTTGAGATCCGCGCAGGCAACTATTTTCCGTAAATCATTCATTGATGTGAATGGGAGACTTTAATTTAAGTTAAGCATGCTGATCTCAAGTCTGAGTTCTAGCCATTGTCATGAGAGAGTGGACAGGTTGTGCTTACAAAGAGCTTGCTCTTGTAGAGGTACTTGTTGCGTCCGTTAGAGTCCTTGACCTCCTTGCTGAAGACCAGGGACATCTCAAATAGGAAGAGGTGGCGCTCACGTCCCTTACGGATCAGAGTCTTGGGATCCCACACCTGGAAGGACTCCTGCAGGATCAGCTCTCCTTGTGAGTCAATATTCCCATCGAACCCTGGAGGGGGGGAGAGGAGGAGGAAGAGAGGGGACTGTCAAGTCACTTGATTCAAATAATAATTTCTAAACCTACAGTTGAAGTCGGAAGTTTACATACAATTAGGTTGGAGTTATTAAAACTAGTTTTTCAACCACTCCACAAATTTCTTGTTAACAAACTATAGTTTTGGCAAGTCGGTTAGGACATCTACTTTGTGCAAGACACAAGTATTTTTTCCAACAATTGTTTAGACAGATTATTTCACTTATAATTCACTGTATCACAATTCCAGTGGGTCAGAGGTTTACATACGCTAAGTTGACTGTGCCTTTAAACAGCTTGGAAAATTCCAGAAAATTATGTCATGGCTTTAGAAGCTTCTGATAGGCTAATTGACATAATTTGAGTCAATTTGAGGTGTACCTGTGGATGTATTTCAAGTTCTACCTTCAAACTCAATGCCTCTTTGCTTGACATCATGGGAAAATCAAAATAAATCAGCCTAGACAGATTTTTTTTTTTAGACCTCCACAAGTCTGGTTCATCCTTGGGAGCAATTTACAAACGCCTGAAGGTACCACGTTCATCTGTACAAACAATAGTACGCAAGTATAAACACCATGGGACCACGCAGCCGTCATACTGCTCAGGAAGGAGATGCGTTATGTCTCCTAGAGATGAACATACTTTGGTGCAAAAAGTGCAAATCAATCCTAGAACAACAGCAAAGGACCTTGTAAAGATGCTGGAGGGAACAGGTACAAAAGTATCTATATACACAGTAAAAGAGTCCTATATCGACATAACCTGAAAGGCCGCTCAGCAAGGAAGAAGCCACTGCTCCAAAACCGCAATAAAAAAGCCAGACTACGGTTTGCAACTGCACATGGAGAAAAAGATCGTACTTTTCCTCTGGTCTGGTGAAACAAAAAAAAAACTGTTTGGCCATAATGACCATCATTATGTTTGGAGGAAAAAGGGGGAGGCTTGCAAGCCGAAGAACACCATCCCAACCTTGAAGCACGGGAGTGGCAGCATCATGTTGTGGGAGTGCCTTGCTGCAGGAGGGACTGGGGCACTTCACAAAATAGATGGCATCATGAGGAAAGAAAATTATGTTGATATATTAAAGCAACATCTCAAGACATCAGTCAGGAAGTTAAAGCTTGGTCGCAAATAGGTCTTCCAAATGGACAATGACCCCAAGCATACTTCCAAAGTTGTGGCAAAATGGCTTAAGGACAACAAAGTCAAGGTATTGGAGTGGCCATCACAAAGCCCTGACCTCAATTCCATAGAATATTTGTGGGCAGAACTGAAAAAGCCTGTGCGAGCAAGAAGGCCTACAAACCTGACTCAGTTACACCAGCTCTGTCAGGAGAAATGGGCCAAAATTCACCCAACTTATTGTGGGAAGCTTGTGGAAGGCTACCTGAAACGTTTGACCCAATTAAACAATTTAAAGGCAATGCTACCAAATACTAATTAAGTGTATGTAAACTTCTGACCCACTGGGAATGTGATGAAAGAAATAAAAGCTGAAATAAATCATTCTCTCTACTATTATTCTGACATTTCACATTCTTAAAATAAAGTGGTGATCCTAACTGACCTAAGACAGGGAATTATTACTAGGATTAAATGTCAGGAATTGTGAAAAACTGAGTTTAAATGTATTTGGCTAAGGTGTATGTAAACTTCCAACTTCAACTGTATATTCCATGAAAGCTTCCTGTGAGTTAGTCCAGCCCTGCTCCACTAGGAGCTAAAAGGAATGTCCAGTAAGTCAAGGCCTAGTCCTCCTACCACAGATAAAAGGGGAAACCCTTAGTTAGTTCTAAGTATATTTGCTCCTACCGTCCATCATGCTGAGGTGCATGGCGTCGTTGGCTCTCTTGGGGACACTGAGCATCACCTCCAGACCATCCTTGATCTCCCCCTTCCCCTCCTCACAGCAGGTCAGCAGCTCCTGAAGAGGAAACGCAAGCACACACACACACACACACACACACACACACACACACACACACACACACACACACACACACACACACACACACACACACACACACACACACACACACACACACACACACACACACACACACACACACACAGAGAAACAAACACAAATCTTCAGTTGCATTTCACAAACCTCAAAGTCCAACAAAAGATAAAGGCTGTAATGGATTGTGTTCCATGCAAGATGCAGTTAGCTTCCAACACTGTAGCTTTGTTGACAACTAGCGATGTGATGTACAATAAACACGATCATTGTACAAGCTAGACTACAGAGGGTGAGAGAACAGAGGGCGCACCAGAACCTCCTGTGCTGTATGCTACATAATTATTACAGAGAGTCGTCTAGCGACTGTTTCTATTTGGCCAGTGTACAGTACCTTGAGAAGCAGCTGATACTTGGTTATTCTCTGGACAGGCTTGATGAGGTATGAGGATATGGAGTTGGCCAGCCGGTGCCTCTGTTGAATTTCCTGGAAACCAAAAGACAGAGACGTCTTAAAGGGCACAGAGACGCCGAAGCAGCAGTCGCCAGTGTAATCCTGCTCCTAGACCTAGACAGACAGCACTGATGGAGAATGGAGATACCTCTCTCCTCAGAACTGGAGGTCACTGACAGCAACCTAAGGTCAATCTTCTGTGAGTAGGCTTCATCTACCCCTCTTCCTCCCTCCTCTACTACCATCACAACTCCTGTTAAGATCAACCTCACTGCCAAACACCCAGAAATCACCCGGATAAGCCAGATTTGGAGGCTACCGTCATAACTGATATACCAGCATAATATTGCTTCCTTGTATTTATTCAAAAACTATTAGCATAAACAGTACTTCAAAGGATATGATTCAAAAGACCACATAATAAGACCTTGCAGAATTTGATTAGTGGTTCAACATTTGACGTATTAAGTATTATAGCATGCCTAAGTTGGTACTCATCTACACGTACATCAAAATAGGGCCCTGCATGCTCCAGAATGAGCTGGGTAGAGTCTGGTTTGTTCTTGCAGTAGTTCACATACATCTGGAACTTATCTGCCTGCAAAATGGACACACAAATGTTAAGAGACACAATATTCCTGCAACATCTCAGCCATGTCAACCTATGTCAGTGTTGTAAGCTGGCTTGTCCAGACAGTGAGACACTCACCCAGGTGACAAAGCAATGACCCACGTCCTCAGGTAGCTGTTCGTATTTCTCCAACTCCTTCAGGAAGATGCTGTACAGAAAGAGAGAGAGTTTCTGAGGAAATCTAAAATCAGGATCGTATTCACTACGAACCGAACAGAACTAAACGGAGCAACACGAGGAGGGACTACCTGAACTTGTTCAATAAGAAACGCTTGTTTTCATTATTATTTACGGTGTGTACTAATAAATAGGACCCAGGTTGAGTTACTATAGACCGGTCTTAGGTTGATTGAGCCACTCCAGTGCATCTAGAAGGCAATGGGAGTCCGGTGTGGGTAACTCCAGTACAGAACACTAACTTGTGGTGGAACTCGTAGAGGTCCAGCATGTTGCCAAAGATGATGTGCTCTTTGTTGACGATGCCTGGAGGGATCTCCTCAACACCGCTGGTCATCTCCCACAAGTAGGTCTAGAAACCACACAGAGAACAACACAATGTCTTTACCTGGTTGTAATCCTGACATCTGACATTTCTACAACCAGAAAACCACCAACTAAAACTAAACCAGATCAATCAAGCACACCTTTTGCATTGCCCTTGGGCCTTGGCTTACATAATGTTTTCCTTTCAAAAATCAACCCCTTAGGGGCCACTGTCTAGTCCGTCAGTAAACGAGTGTGAATGTGTCACAGGTTGAATGGAGTGGCGGTTTCTCAGTACTTACATCTGTACACTCCCGCAGGTCTCTGACGTAGGCCTTCTCTGTCTGAATGAGCTCTGCCATTATGAACCTGGAAAAAAAACATTCAACTTGTGGGAACTGCAGCAGAGAGAAAGAGAGAGAGAGTATGTCTTTTGTGGTTCCCGCTTTCGGAGGAAAGGAAAAGGTTGGGAACTACTGATATATTCTACGTCCCAAATGGCAACCTATTTCCTATATAGTGCACTACCTTTGACTAAGGCTCTGGTCAAAAGATGTGCACTATTTAGTGAACCAGGAGCCATTTGGGATGCTCAGTAAAACCCCAGAAACATATTGTTTTATTGTCAAATACACCAGATAGGTGCAGTGAAATGTGTTGTTTATTTAAATTAAAATTTTGCATGGCCTAAATGCAACATCAAACATCAAAGTCCCAAAAGGAAAGGGCAACTAAATTACAAGTAGCTCACTTTTTCGACCGCCTCATTATTTCAATAACCTTCCTGTGGCTCTGACTTTGAAGTTAAATACAGTATGTGATACTTAAAAAAAAATCTGAATATTATTTATAAGATATCATGAAAATATCTTAAATTAAATAAATGGTAAGTGTTAGACCATACTAATGTTAATTACTGCAGTATGAATACGTTAAATATTTCTGTTATCCGGTGCAAACTTTCCTGTCTGGTATTCCCAACTGCCACTGCTTTTAATAACAATGATGCTTCTCCACCAAACTGTGTTACCACTGTGTATGTGAATGCTTACTCTTTCCTCCTGGCAGACTTCCTCTTCTCCTCATTGAGTTCGTGGGCAGCATCCCTCAGCTTGACCTCTGACCCTGGGACGCTGGCGGGGATGATGTCCAGCTGCAGCCCTTTACTCTGTAGGACAGACAGGGGACTTTACGAGGCACCGCCGAGGGAACACGGGCACAGACACACACAGATACAGACTCAGGCACAGACACAGAGACACACACTCTCACACATGAGCGTGAGCATGCAAGTACACATGCAAATACACACACACACACTTTTCAAATCCCACCTTTCATCTGTTTCACACACACACACACACACACACACACACACACACACACACACACACACACACACACACACACACACACACACACACACACACACACACACACACACACACACACACACACACACACACACACATACACACAACCTCCCCCCTCCCACACATACACCATCTTCCATCTCAACCCTCCACTCCAACATTCCTCCACCCTGTCCTCCAGTACTCACGGCCTTGTTGGAGTCAGAGGATACGATGCCCAGTGCTTTCTCCAGACAGGACCGGTACTTGTCCATGCGGAGGGAGAAGTCTCTGTAGCGCTTGTCCACAGAGGTGACCCATTTCTTTATCTCCAGCGCATGGGCGTGCCCTTTGTCACAAAAGCCATCCGCCAGCTGGATCAACAGTTTCACCCTCTCTTTGGTTTGCTGTCAATACAAAGAAAGAGAGAGAGAGTGAAAGAGAGAACGAACGGGGGCCGCGGAGTGTTTGTGTGTGTGTGCGTGTGCCTGTGTTTGTGTGCGTGTCAACCACGGGAGCCAAATCCCACTGTGCCAGGGGTTCATGACTACAATAGAGTTTTCTGCCACACAATAACTGAGGAGGCCAGAACATCAGGGACAATAGGCTGCCCTGTGACTGGGCCTCATAGCTACAGCATCATAATACCTAGCACAGGGCCACAAACAGGGCAGGGCAGCAAAACACACTACCCGCAGCGTCCCAAATGGCACCCTACTCCCGAATATAGTGTACTACTTTTGACCAGGGTACATAGTGCTCTGGTCAAATGTAGTACGTAGGGAAGAGGGTGCCAATTGGGACGCGTCCACGCAGATGGCCAGTACCCTGCACAACCTAAACAGATCCTAGACAGCCCTACGCGGTGTATGTATGGGACAGGTTGACTGACACTAGTCCCTTTACATCTCAACACACTGGCTAAGGTTCCTACAGGCGTCACAGTCTAAAGAACCCATACAGTCTGATTCAGAACTACAAAGGTCAGTGTCTGTTATAGACAATACATAGATTACATCCAGGAGATGCCATTTGATTGAGTGAGGTGGTGTTTGATAGTGTTGGACACTGCTGGAGGGGACCTTCACCTTGGCTGTGATCTGGAAGTCCTCGTGCTCCTTCAGCAGCTCCTGTGTGTGGTGGATACTGGATCCGGTGGAGGTGTGGGTCGACAGGTAGAACTCTCCCGTGTCGTGGATCCACTCCAGAGCCTGTGGCCCAATCACAACGAGACGAGGTCCAGATCATTTATCTGTCATCACACTAATGTTTAATTCCTATTCCCTAGCCTTCACCCTTTGAGGAAGTGTGCACTTGTTCAAGCTAGAATCCTTAATTGAAACAATATCAAAGCGGACTCCCTGCCCCTGTTTTGCTAACCAACTGAGGGATGGGGCTAGAGAAATGTAACCACTCTCAAATTCATAGACAGAGCTATGGATGCAAGGACTGACCATCCATGATATCAAACGTATGGTTTTAACCATGTTTTGAGGCTATACAGTGTTTGTTTACAAGTAAGTTGTTTGTGGGCTCCTTACACCATTCTATACATTTGACATCTAGGAGGGGATAGGAAGATGCACTCCTCACTGCTGCCTCTCCAGACCAGTGTAATGCTAACACCAGCCCACATGGGGGAGCAAACAGTCTCCAAATGAGATATACTTCAGTCTGCTCTGCTGCACACATTCGGTCCGTCAATCAGCACTGACTAAATGAGAGGAGGCGGTTTGGAGAGAATGAGGAGAGGAAAGACACTGCACTACAATAAGCCAGTGTTAAAATGTAGGGCATGTAATTATAGCTGTGGTAGCACTACCGTTGTGCTGTTACCAGTCTACCTCATTTCCAATTCCTCTCCAAAAACATCACTGAATGGGAATGAAACCAGATTTGGAGGCTTTGGTTTGGTCAGCCCCTGGTCAAAACATTAGTCCAACCGGTGCTTAGTTGAGCAGTTTGCACAGGGTTCTAAATGGTTGTATGGTATAGTATGACCGGACATATTGTTATATGTTACTGTCTACTTTTATAGCTTGTGTTGACTCTGTCTATGTGACCGTGTAATTGTAGTCATGAATGTTACCGTTCTGGTATAGTTCTCCTTGAGGAGCAGCACTGACCTGCTTGGCGCTGCGTTCAAACACCACATACTGCTGACACTGGTCCAGTCTCCTCTTCCTCATTGTCCAGAAGTGCAGCACCCGGTTCTCTCTCTGGAGCAGCTCATTCAAGATGTCTGACAAAACCACAACAGACACGTTATCATTTAAACCATGGCTATGTCACAAAAGGCAAGCTAGTCCTACAGTCTACTACTAAAGCACTTAAGTAGTGCACTATATAGGGAATAGGGGGCTATTTGGGACACATCCCATCTGTCTAAAAGAAGAGGGCAGCTGAAAGGAACACCACAGTAAAGAACGATCTAAGGTGTATTTGATTGGGAAGGGAAAAAAGAGCCACTTACTTTTGACCTGTGTTTCAGGAGCCTTGACGTGAGACAGCATCCCTGGCATGTTGACACTGTTTCTGTGCAGGTACTTCAGGAAGACGTCAGCGTTCCGCCTTGCTAGTGTACAAGCCTTGAGGAAGGCCTCCTTCTGCTCCAGGTGTTTGCTGATCATGGGTGTGACATGGTCTGACTCACTGTTCGGGCCCAGTTTATCAGCTCCCCCACACCAGTCCTCCTCACGCTTATACTCCTGCTCCAGGCTCTCCAGCACACTGCACACCTACAGAGCAGCACACAGCACAGGTCAAAACTACACTACACACAATGCACCACAGAGACCACGCTAAGTACATGAACGCAAATACATGGCAAACTGCAGTGTAATACCATATAATACCACCTTATCTAGAGTGGTTAATATACCCTAATCTGGGCCATGTTACTGGGCTAGGGGCCAATGGGCCTCCTCTGGCGGGTTGCCATGGAAACAGTTAGAAATGTCCCACCCACCTGCTCGGAAGTCTTGTAGAAGGCTACAGAGGCGTTGACCAGTTTGAGCCGGTCCTCCATTTTGAGCATGAGCTGCTGCCAGTGGTCGGCCACCTTCTCTGCACAGTCCCGGATCATGTCCATGTCGTAGTGGTTGGCTTGGAGTAGGGCCTCAGCCTTCTGCTGCACCTGCAATGCACTCTGGTGGGTTTTCTGAGGAGAGGGAGAGAAAGAGGGAGAGAGGTGATTAATAAAAGTGTTTCCACTTCATAAATATTGTTCACATTAACATCTTCAAATTTTCACAAGAACACGGAGGAATGTGATTGGAGGCTACGGCTACAGGAAAGGAGTCTGTGTTATTCACCATGTGAGTCTTCTACCTGGCTTCTGCTACCATGACTGTTAACACACCACAGCATTAGACAATATCATTACAATCCCATAATCAAATCGATCGAGTAACTGAGACTAATAATCTCCAACAGGGTTTTTTCCTCTCCTTCCACAGTGAGTAGATGACTCCAGAAACCTGCCTGCATAATCTCAGCCCTGCAGAATGTAGTCCTTTATGCAGTACGGCTGCATTTAAAATGAGCCCTGTTCAGAAGAGTTCAACGGAAACATGTTCTGGGGTGAAAACAGGGCCCTGTTTCTGGTGAAAGACAGAGAGGGGGGTGATTTATGATGAATACAGGATGAAAAGAGGAGTGGGGGAGGTTCTGGTTTTTACTGAGGTGTGCAGGAGGAGGGTAGAAGGAAGGAGAAGAGGAGGAGGAGAATGAGAGAAGGAGGAGAGGAGAGGAGTAGGATGGAGATGAGGAAAATAATAAGAATTTGCTGGGTGCTTATATTTGTCCTATTTCACACATGTACGAGGGTGTGTTAATATGCATGTGTGAATCGGAAGTGTGTTTTTTACATATCCCACTCTCCCTGAGACATCCTCGGAAAGTGGGGTCACGTGTAGGGTCACGGAGAGGAGGAAAAGAGGAGGAGGAAGAGAAGGAGTGGAAAGGGATGGTGAAGAAGAGGAATACATGAGAGAGATGGAACAGAGAGCTACCTCTATGGCATGTTGGAATTGCTCGTGTTCCTTCTGTAGCTGTTCTGCCTCCTGTAGAGAGCTGGCTGTGATCAGACCTGCATTCAGCATGGACTCTCCATTACGGATCCAACCCAGCACCTGAAACACACACAGACACACACACACACACACACACACACACACACACACACACACACACACACACACACACACACACACACACACACACACACACACACACACACACACACACACACACACACACACACACACACACACACACACACACACGAAGAGAGGATCAGTAATGGGTCAGACTAAGATAAACAGTCACACACACAGCACCTACATTAACCGCAGACACGTTGATAATGGACATGATAATAAAGACTCATCATCACAGATAAGCACAACCTCCAGTATACAGGCCTAACCCACCATGTTGTCACCACCCTGACACACACACACACAAGGGAATACATCAAGCGTCAGGGCAAGTTCAAGTCAGCTGTGACACGTCAACCCCGACCCTTTTGCCTCCCCACCTCTCCCCCTCCCACCCTCCTCTTTGTCCACACAGGGATGGCCTGCCAGAGCGTCCACACCGTCTCCTTCTCTGGGCTCCACTCTGAGTCAGCACTGCACACCTGCTGTGTATCTGACACATGCTCTGTGCTATCACTGCTGCCAAACTCCTAGCTCAGCATAGCGGCTGTGTGAGGGAAGAGGCTAAACGCTGCTCAGTGAGTAACAGACAGACAGAACAACTACTCCTGTATTCTGCCTGGCCTGCTCTCTCAGCTTATAGCCACAAAAACACACATAGGCCTCTCTTCCCTTCCAGGACACGGGTAATCTCTCGCTCTACAACGATGACCGAATAAGGAAAATGAAATAAATGAATAAACAGAATAAGATTAACAGATGATGCTTCTGCTGGCCTAGTTTCTCTTTTTCCTCATTTTTGGGCCGTTGGTCATCTCTAAAGGACTGCTCTACTTTCCCAGCACGTATTGCAGTGTTTCAGTCTTAGGAGAGAGTGAGAGAGTGAGTGAGAGTGAGAGAGAGTGAGAGTGAGAGTGTGAGAGAGAGAGAGAGAGAGAGAGAGAGAGAGAGAGAGAGAGAGAGAGAGAGAGAGAGAGAGAGAGAGAGAGAGAGAGAGAGAGAGAGAGAGAGAGAGAGAGAGAACAAAAGTAGGAGAGAGAGACAGAGAGAGAGAAAGACGTATTTACCTGTTTGACCTCAGCCTGAAGGTGGCGTAGCTGGACACACTGTTCCAGATGCCTCCTGTGCTGCTCGGCCGCCACGTCCAGCTCCTGCTGCTTCTCATGGAGGAACTCCAGCAGGTCCTGAACACGAGTAGCCATGTCCACATCCCTGTCACACAGCAACTCCACACCTAGACAGAGAGAGAGGGGGGAAACAGAGAGGGAGACAGAGAGAAGGAGAGCGAGAGAGAAACAGAGAGGGACACAGAGAGAAGGAGAGCGAGAAGGAAGGAGAGAGAGAGAGCTCATCAGCTACTGTAGCAAATCCTGAAAACAACACAAAGAACAAGAGCCATTATGCAACCCAAACCTAATAAAAATATTAAAAGAGAGAAGCAAGGTCTCTCTCTCTCTCTCCTCATACAAAACAATCAGTCTCGACTACATGTAAAAGAGTGACAGTTAGGTAAGCATACAGACATACATCAGTAGCTCCATATGGCCAGACAGTCAGACACACAGGAACGAATCTGCCATTAACATTATATTACTTACATTTCACTCCTGTGTTCCAGACCTGCATTGGGCTGCTGGAGTACAGAGCATGTCTGTCATATAAGCGCTATGTGTCTGTCTCTTTGGTGTCCAGGAGAGAACTACTCTGGGATGCATTCCGATTATGCAAAATCTCCTCTGTGTATGTCGTCATTGACGTGTGTGTGTGTGTGCCAATGCAGCCTGTCGTCCTGCAGCACTGCCTAGTGGTTTTACTCAGCGACATGAGTTCATAGGATTACAGTGAAATCTGCTCATCTGGCCTTGGCCTACTGCCGCTACTGTGCTGAGCTCTCCAGTGCCCGATAGCTGGGTTAAACGTCCCTCCCCATTCCTCCCCTCTCCCTATCTTCTCACCCACAACGCTGAGCTGACCCGGCCTGGCTTACAGCTCATCTGCCCTGGCAGCAGCAGCAGCGCTTTGGCTCATCTTATGTGTCGGTGTGTGAGTGTACGACAGAAAAGGTGCATGTGTGTGTACATCCGTCTGTGTGTGTTTCTCCACTACTCACCGCTGGCCTGGACCTCTGTAACGTACTGCAGCAGCTCCTGTCCCTGATGGATGACGTCGAAGGTCAGGTTGTTCATGGTGAGGGCCTTGTCAGCATGGTGCTGGAGCCTCTGCTCTGCCAACGTCAGGTCCTCTGTATCAAACTCACCCATCTGCTGGGACAGCTCCTCATTCCACGACTCCAGGTCTGAGATGATCTGGGAGTGTGTGAGGGAAGGACAATGGGTAACACTTCATTTGGATAGTCCCCTATAGAGGATCTATAGATACTCAAACTATCAACTGCAACAACAAACTATCAACTGCAACAACAAACTATCAACTGCAACAACAAACTATCAACTGCAGCAACAAACTATCAACTGCAACAACAAACTATCAACTGCAACAACAAACTATCAACTGCAGCGACAAACTATCAACTGCAGCAACAAACTATCAACTGCAGCAACAAACTATCAACTGCAACAACAAACTATCAACTGCATTAGGTATTTCTTGGTATTTGTTGTGGTATTTTTAGAGATTACCTGTTAGATATTGCTGCACTGTCGGAACTAGAAGCACAAGCATTTCACTACACTCGCAATAACATCTGCTAACCATGTGTATGAGACCAATAACATTTGATTTGAACAACAAACTATCTACTGCAATGGAAGGGTAGAAATAGACATAGAAACACAATGATCACAGGGATCACTAAGTTAGTTTGAAATAAAGGTCACTGCTAGTGACATAACATGTACAGGACAAACATATGTACAAACACACACAGATGATCATTCCAACCCTCTAGGTGGAATATGACCTGAGAGGGGTGTAAACTAAATCGGCGTCAGAATGAAAGGATTTGTAATGATATCAAAACGCCAGCCAAACTGATCTTAGAGACAGTAGCTAAGTGTTTAGTGTTTCCTAGAACGATACACTTCTCCCTTGGTTATAGAGGGACTACCCAGACTAGCTGGCATGACTGTAGGCAACACTGTAGATGGTCTGCCTGTGATGTTAGCACTTGTTTAAGGACCCACCCACGCACACTTGCTGAAGGAGGGTGAATCATGATGCCCATCCATCTTGGCACACTGATGGGTACTCCGTCAGTCTTTTCTCTGTGATGCCAGTGTGGGCTGGGCCTGACTGGGCTTACCTTACCTTACCTAACCCACAGCACTGCTTCACGGTTGCCCTCCATATTCATTGGAATTAAGTCAAAATCAATCAATCAATGTAGTGACCAAGGACCAAAAGGGTGGATACCGGGTGGTGATTATTTTTGTTGCCAAACCTATCCGGAATATCATGGCTGCTCACAATGACTAGCTTACCATTTCAATTTGTCTTTATATAATACAAATCCATTGTATGTTTTACAAAATCGCTTTCCTGATGCTTCAGAGAGAGACAGGCTGGCACTAGTCTCCATTCCACACATGGATCACAATCCCATTCAGCTGCTGCTCAGCCACATACTGAAGAGCTAAATGTAAAGAATGTGTCCTAGGAAAATTCAAGGCGTCCAGAGTGATGGTCGTCGTGGGGAAACTATGGAAAAGTAATACGGGTCATGAACTAAAGCGGTGGCTGGCTATCCAGCAGATAGACTGGGAGGAAATTGAGAGGCTCATACAGCTGCCTGCATCCATTCACATGAGCAGTGAAATCAAATCTCAAGGCATCTGACAATGAAGAGAAAAGGAGTCAGAAAAGGAATGGGAGAATGAGAGGATTCCGAGGCAGGAATGGGAGAATGAGAGGGTTCTGAGTCAGGAATGGGAAAATGCTCAATTCCAAACCGCAGTACTGCGAATTGAATAATTATTGATTCTCTCCACTGTGCCATTTCATTTCCTCTGGATGGCACTCTGCACCCTCTGTTCTGCTCCTCAGGTTCCAGCTGTACTGTAGTGTATTATCTAGTACTGTACTGTATTATCTAGTACTGTACTGTACTGTATTATCTAGTATTGTACTGTACTGTATTATCTAGTACTGTACTGTACTTTACTGTACTGTATTATCTAGTACTGTACTGTACTGAACTGTATTATCTAGTTCTGTACTGTATTATCTAGTACTGTACTGTACTGTATTATCTAGTATTGTACTGTACCGTATTATCTAGTACTGTACTGTATTATCTAGTACTGTACTGTATTATCTAGTACTGTACTGTACTGAACTGTATTATCTAGTACTGTACTGTATTATCTAGTACTGTACTGTACTGTATTATCTAGTATTGTACTGTACCGTATTATCTAGTACTGTACTGTATTATCTAGTACTGTACTGTATTATCTAGTACTGTACTGTACTTTACTGTACTGTATTATCTAGTACTGTACTGTACTGTACTGAACTGTATTATCTAGTACTGTACTGTACTGTATTATATAGTACTGTACCGTATTATCTAGTACTGTACTGTATTATCTAGTACTGTACTGTATTATCTAGTACTGTACTGTATTATCTAGTACTGTACCGTATTATCTAGTACTGTACTGTATTATCTAGTACTGTACTGTATTATCTAGTACTGTACCGTATTATCTAGTACTGTACTGTATTATCTAGTACTGTACTGTATTATCTAGTACTGTACCGTATTATCTAGTACTGTACCGTATTATCTAGTACTGTACTGTATTATCTAGTACTGTACTTTACTGTATTATCTAGTACTGTACTGTACTGTATTGTATTGTCCTCTGGGGGAGAACATGTGAGTGAGGAGGCGGAGGGGAGGGTTCCATGTGGTAAGGGCTATAGGGCTAGCTCTAACTCACTGAGCGTATGGCTGCTTCATGGAAGGGCCAGGCTACAGGGGTCTTAGTAGTGTACACTCTCACTGTTTATGTACAAGTCAGAGACTATAACGCGGTAGTAATTAACCACAAACTCCCTTCAGCTATGATCCATATGCTAATCCATCGCTCTTCACTGTTTAATATCTTAACCTGGAGATAACCAAGCCTTTATCATCTAGCCTAAGCAAATTGATGACTGGATCAACATAGTATGATAACAGTTTTTAACATAAACAAAACATAGACCTATGAAGATATAGGATGTGGATTGTTGGCTTCTCATGATTATCATCATGTAATAGTAGTTCCTTGGCAGAAGTATTTTCTGTCTATCTTTGAGATGGTTTATGACTGAAACATGCGACAGAGGTCTATAGTAAATGACCTGAACGGTCATTCTTGTCGATCAAACAAATATCTTTGTAAATTCATAATCCAAGAAACTGTATACTGAGATCTACACCACCTCAGTCAATAACAGAACAGTTCTTCTTTTGCTTTTACAATATGAGAGAGAGTCATGGCTGCTACCACAGACAGGTACAAACCCCATTAATTATACAGCCCTTCTGAGGTTGAGAACGGCCCATTCTTTGCACAAGGCAAACAGCCAACAACAACTGTCATAACAGAAAGGTCTGAGGAAACCCCAGGAAAACACTGCTTTAAGATTTGAGAAAGAAGTCTAACAAAAGGTAATGTCAGCATTGTAATGTACAGGTAATAGTTGCTCTGTGGACACAAAGTATTCAGCAAGCATGTACTAACAACCATATAAACACAAGTACATACAACATCAAAAGACATCTATGCTTCCAACATTATTTCTGTTCAAAAACTAGTGATGGGGAAATTCGATACAGTTATATATCGGTTTATTATTTTTGACAATATATTGTATCGTGTCGTTTTGACAATATTATTTTTGTGCTAGTTGTCTGTACCTGCACCAAAACTCCAGTATTTTTCCTCCATAGTTTGTTCTCCATCTTCTTTTTAAATTGGAAGCCAATTTCTTTTCAGCACCTTTATTTCCATGACTGATCAAAACTTGTTTTCTCATGTCTCTCTCTCTTGTCCCTCTGCAGCAGACATATGGTGAGCAATATGTTTGGACATCAAATCGCAATAAAATCACAGTAGCGAATCTCAATACATATAGAATCGTGAGAATCGCAACACATATCGTATCGGTGATAATATGTATTGTGATAATATTGTGTCTTGAGTTCCCTAGCAATTCCTAGCCCTATCAAAAACCCTTCTCAAAACATTACGATCCAGTCCAAAGTGCTACAACTTCAACAATCCCAAACTCACTAATCTCTCTTGAAAATGTCTTTCTGACTGTTCTGTAGGAGTCATATTCACTTAACTCATAAGCACATTACAGAAGGCTGAATGACAGCGAGGCAAAGCTCCCATAAATATCACAAGCCTTTAGTTCTTCTAACATCTTTTCTTCACCTGCCACTCTCCTCTTCTCTAACGTTCCCTCCTTCCCAGGCGCCAGGAGCCACTTACCGGGCCGGGCTGCTCTCACAAAGCAGAGTAGAAACCCCTCTCTGAGTCTAAGTACACACACCATCTTTCCCTCCTCCTGGCTCATGGAGAGGAGACTGGCTCCGTGAGGACAGGAATCCTGCTCTGGGACTGACTAGGACACTGCGTGCCATGCCTCTGCCTCACCTCAAACCTGAACCTGAACCAGCATGTTGCTGCCTAACCCCTCATTGGGAGCCAAGAAGGAACAGCGTCCCGGGGATGTGAAGAGGAGGAGTGGAGGGAAAACAACCTCTCCCTCCCTCTCTCCTGTGTCATATTGACTGACTGACTGACATACCGCTCTGTCCCTCCCACAGATCACAGCTAATGTGAAGGATTTACTGTACTGCACCTCTGAGGTGAAAATACTGTACCAGTCTGGCTGTGGTCTCTTACCACACAGACTAGTGTGACTGCTGCACTACTATTGTGACATTACACCTCAGTGTGAGATGGGCTGCATGTGCAGACTGGCAAGGGGCAGTGTGTGCCAAGCACGGCTCAATATTTTACTGACTGTAGGTTTCCACTTGGGAGAGACGTGAGACATCTTTATGAGAAAATGAATAGAATGTGCCGAAAACGAAACGTCCTCCTCCTCTATCCAATGACCTGTTATTGCAACACAACACCAACAATTCAGGTATGTGTGTGTGTGTGTGTGTGTGTGTGTGTGTGTGTGTGTGTGTGTGTGTGTGTGTGTGTGTGTGTGTGTGTGTGTGTGTGTGTGTGTGTGTGTGTGTGTGTGTGTGTGTGTGTGTGTGTGAGAGGGGAAACAAGGCACGCACATACCTGAAGTGTTGGTGTTGTGTTGCAATAACAGGGTCATTGGATAGAGAAGGAGGACGTTTCGTTTTCGGCACATTAAGTAGACTACAGTGCAGTTTGACATTACAACAAATCACATGACATTGCATTCATATTCCTATTCATTTTCTCATAAAGATGTCTCACGTCTCTCCCAAGTGGAAACCTACAGTCAGTAAAATATTGAGCCGTGCTTGGCACACACTGCCCCTTGCCAGTCTGCACATGCAGCCCATCTCACACTGAGGTGTAATGTCACAATAGTAGTGCAGCAGTCACACACACACACACACACACACACACACACACACACACACACACACACACACACACACACACACACACACACACACACACACACACACACACACACACACACACACACACACACACACACACACACACACACACAGCCTTAAATGAGTCATCACCTCAGTACAATAACTTTCCAGAAAGGGGAATGATTACTTCATGAATATCAGTGGTCCAGGCTTTATAATGTCAAAGGCTGCTGTAGCTAATGCTTAATTAATTAACTAATTATTTTGTTTTATTTAACCTTTTTTTAACCAGGAAAAGCCCATTGAGACCTAGAGTCTCTTTTTCAAGGGAGACCTGGCCAAGAAGGCAGCAACAATCAATACATTACAGAATTAAAACATACAACAATGCAATACAACAACATGATCCAGCCTAAAAAAAGCATTTACAGTCCTCTGTAACAGTCTCCCATCAATATTTTAAATTAATTCAGTGGCACTAACATATCTAGATGAAGCATGGATTGTAGATTATTCCATGCGTCTGGTGCACAAGAAGAAAAGGCAGTCTTGCCTAATACTGTGAATGTCCTGGGGACTTTAAGTAGCAACCACCTAGCAGACCGGGTATGGTAACTGCTGGTGGTGAAGGAGACCAGACTACAGAGGTAAAGAGGGAGTTTACCTGCTGGTGGTGAAGGAGACCAGACTACAGAGGTAAAGAGGGAGTTTACCCAAAAGGGCTTTGTAGATGAACACATTCAAATGTATCTTTCTGCGCATATAAAGTGAGGTCCAACCTACCATTTGGTACAATGTGCAATGATGGGTGAGTGACTTGGCATTTGTAATAAAGCGCAAGGATGCATGATAAACAGAGTCCAGTCTCTGTACGATGGAGGAGGTTGCATGCGTATACAACAAGTCACCATAATCAATTACAGAGAGAAAAGTGGCCTGAACAAGCTTCTTTCTAGCCATAAGCGGGAAGCAAGTCTTATTACGAAAATAAAAACCCAATTTCAATTTAAGCTTTGTCACAAGATTATCCACATGAACTTTAAAAGACAACTTGTCATCCAACCAAATACCTAGGTTCATTAATCAACTACTGTACTGCTTCAGTCCTTTGATGGTGTAACAGGAAAGAGAGAGATTAGAATAACAGCAGCAGCAGAAATACTAGTTTGAGTCTCTCAGCAGGGACTGAAGGCCTTACACTATCAGATAAAACTACTACAGAAACACTGACTGTGAAACATTCAATCTCTGGAGAAGACACCGGTCAGATACGGGCAATAGAGGACATGATAGATTGATCGATCTGAACTTTATGGACATGGGGGCCACTTACGTCGATGGCGTCCCTCTCGAAGATGCGTAGCTGCAGGAAGAGTTCCAGTTTGATCTTCCTCTCCTGAAACAGGTCTTCCATCTGAGCCTGGGCCTCGTCCAGCTGCTGTAGGACACTCTGGATGTGGGCCATGGAGCTGTTGTGGGGAGTCTTGTTACTGGAGATAGCAGAGTCCCTGTGTGGAGGCCAGAGTCAGAGGTTAGATAGGTCAACAAACACATTAAATACACTCCTTTCAATATCATGAATGACATGTAACACTGTAGGTGGTGGAACAGCTAGCAGAGTTTAACTATGTGTTAGACGGCATGCTCTTAGAAGCTTCAAATGCACCTCTGTTGCCTCTTTATGGTAGGGTAAATACAGCCTAGGGGGACAGTGATACTGCTCTACAATGCTGAACAGTTCTAAATAAACACAAAACTACCTTTATTACTTGGTAAATTAGCTCAGATCTACAAAAGTAGAGGGGGTAGCATATTTCTATGGCGGGTAGGGGCTAGAAGGGATTGATTTAGGATGGAGGATGAGTGCGCTGTGAGCTACCTGAGCTGCTGGATGAGGTCCTCTCCCTCCTTGATGACGTTGACAGTGGCCTGCAGGGTGGTCTGTTGCTGCTGGCCGAAGCGTTTGATCAGGTCCTGCACCGCCTCCACAGACTCAGCATACACATCGTCCAGCAGCTCCTTCTGCAGCTCCTCCAACCACGTCCACAGCTGCATGGGCACACAGTGACACAGCCCAGGCGGCCAATCAGAAATACAGTAAGAGGTCGGCCGGCCAATCACACGAGAGTAACTTGTTACGCTACAAACACACTAGAAAGGTAAAGGAGCTGACTGCTATCACACAGAGAGGCAGGTAAAGAAGGACAAAGGAGAGGAGAGAGGGAGAGAAAGAGGAGTGAAGGAGGGAGCTGCATTGAGTCATTGTGGCAGGATTAACCATCTGGTTATATTGGCAGGGTGGGCCAAACTAAAGCACCGAAACAGCAGGTAGGACCCTCCCTGCCCAATCTACTACCCACTGCTTTTTTCCTATGCATCCCAAATGGCACCCTATTCCCTATATAGTGCATTACTTTTGACCAGCTCCCGTAGGGCCCTTTTCAAAATTCAAAGTGTGCTATGTAGGGAATAGTATGTCATTTGAGACCCAAAATGTGTTTTGTTCCAGTTCATACAGCTCTATTTTTCCATATTAACACATAAAGAAAGGCAACACAACACAGACTAAGAACAGAGGAGGAAAGTTGGAACTGGACCTAATCCAACCACCTCTATACAACAGATGGGTATTATTACACCATATGGACACATAAAATAAATGATGAATTAATATGAATATCAGGCCACCACCAACCACTGTGTGAGTCATGTACTGTAAAGATGATATCAATGTCAGCTCACAGAGTAAAGTACAGCACACTGGCACAGAACCTTTACAGAAAGGTTAATGCTGTTCATTAATGCCTAAACCAATGACATTGATTGAAACAACACATACTGCAAGTTAACTTTCTCATAAAAGCTTCATGTTGTTTTGAGGAGACTATAGTGAAGCACCACCTCTATAGGTAAAACTGAGAAACACTCATTCCAAGGGTCTGACTTCTTACAAGGGAAACCTTTCAAACACAACACACATGTAATCTTCACCACAAATAAAGGCATGACAAATTACAGCTTTGAATAGAAGGCATTTCAGAAACAGAACAGCTTCTTAAATTGTGGCAATAGCTCTAGGCTCCAGTCTAGTAGATGAGAGTAGTAGAGGGGGAGGGAGGCACTGTGTTTAGGCTGTTGGAGATGTGTGTTACGCTCAGGAAAATACGTCTATGTGTCCGTGTCACTTTGGGCAGCCCATCCACTGTCACAGGACACACACATCATTGTGATGATGATGACAGAGAAGCCGGTGTTTGGAGGATATATTGGCAGGGGTGTTGTTGGAGTGCCGGCAAACCGTGCCAATATATCCTCCAAACACCGGCTTCGGGGGCATTATCACTTTTATATTACGGTTTACCAACATATTCAAATAATGATTTACATATTTTAATAAAAAATGTTATTTTGATGAATTTATCCATACTATTTCATCCTTCCACAAGATATAGTCCCGACACAAATCTAGGGTTGCTACCCAAGCTTGCTGGTCGTTTGTTCTATTGGTTCGGATGGCAGAGACGCGACCCAGTCATTAAGTCTTTTTGTTCTGTATCCATGGACGCGACCCAGTTGTTGGTTCTAAATGTTCCATTGCCATACTGGCTGAAAACATTCTTATCCCTTGCTTGCTGCTAGCCAATAACGGCTAATTTACAGTCACATCAAACAGTGCAGCCAGAATAACAACAAAGTAGCTGGATTTGCATTTGTTTAAGCTGTTTTCTAGTGACATTTATTTGGAGACATCCATAACAATGAGCTAATGATGCGCGATTTCACCTGGCATAGAAAATGTGCTCTCTCGTCAGGACACTGTTGTTCAGAGGAGCTAGCCAACAACACAGCTAACACAATCCCTTCAAACTGAAGCTGGAAAGACTGAAAACCAGCTGCACTTCATTTTGTTTGACCTGGTTTCTATTGAAATTTCTTTGTATATAGCCATAAAATGTATGCTGATTCTTGATTTCGACTGGCTGAAAAAGCTGCCTGCCTGTCTGTCTCATCCCGACTCTCGACTCCCTACCCATTCATTACTATGTGAGAGCTGGAGATTGAATTTGAATATTGAAACAATGTTGCTGTCACGCCCTGACCTTAGAGTTCCTTTTTGAAATAAAAGAATCATGAACACTTTCCACGCTGCGCTTTGGTCCACTCTTCATACCACCAACGAGAGCCGTAACAGTTGCAAATGTTGGAGAGGCATACAGAAAGTTTTATACAAATCTCCTCTGTTGAAAACGAAATGCTAGTCTAAAAGAAATGTGAGATAATGTCTAGATGCTTTTTATAAATAGCTGGGCTGGGCTGATGAGACAGTGTTGTGCATGCAGATGGAACAGAGTAAATATGCATTTTAACGTCATAGATTTAGCCGGTGCTAATTTATGGAATAGACACAGGCTGGAATGCGGTTTTAACCAATCAGCATTCAGGATTAGACCCAACCGTTGTATAAATACAACATAATGCACGCACGCACGCACACACACTCACACTTCCACTCTTCAGTGTGTGGGCGGTGTGTTGTGTGGCAGTACTAATATTATACATTCTTCATGCCACTAAACTCCTGTATCAAACCTCTTATTACCTTAGCTGGCTGGCATCTCTTTCACAACACTAACTGGGCTGGGACGAGGGACGAGGGACGAGGGACGAGGGACGAGGTTGAACTCCTTTAAAGGTTGAACTTAAACTTTCCTCAGGGTGAGCAGTGGAGAACCCTCTCACAGCCCTACCATGAGAACATCTACACCAGATGTCATTACCACCTCTAGAGGGGTATCAATATTACAACTGCTAGCTGGCAGGTCTCAATACACACAACTTTCTTTAATAGTTAAAAGGGTTTAAAGTCATTTCACACTCAGATTCATGCAATTTAGTAGACTCTGAGCTATAGCCCTGACTAGAGACATACTGTAGATCGAATACAACAATAACTTTCATTAGTACAGTTTTTCAACAGGTACAGATCTACTGTATAAGCCTATAAGGGGACCAAGGCTCGTACCTCTTTGACGTGAGTATGGAAGGCCACAGACATGTCCAGGAGGACCTTACGTTGCTCCACGCGACGTACAAAGTCCTGGATGCGGTCCTCTAGCTGGTGGGCTGCCTGGTAAATCTCCTCTGGATCACATTCTCCTGTCTGGGCCAGCTGCTCTGCTGCCTCAAGCAGCTTGTCAGCGTTAGTATAGGTGTTCTGGACAGGGGGACATTAGAAGAGACATTATGCGGACTGCCACATTACAAGTAATTATGATGTGAGCATATGGGCTAATAACATATAAATGAATAAGTTCACAAAATATAATACTATTTTTCTCTGTGTGTGTGTGTGTCCCAGCTCACCTGGGCCACCTCCTCAAAGTCCTCGTGTCTCTTCTGCAAGGCCCGAGCTCTGTGTAGGGACTTCCCCACTCCGGTATGCTTACTGAGGAAGGCTTCACCATGGTTCTCTATCCAGTCCAGCACCTGCACACACACACACACACACACACACACACACACACACACACACACACACACACACACACACACACACACACACACACACACACACACACACACACACACACACACACACACACACACACACACAAACACACACACACACACACACACACACACACACACACACACACACAGGGGCGAGAGAGTGAGAGACTGAAATACACCGGTATAGAGAGGGTTTGCCAGAGCCCTGTCTAATAAAGGCTGTTATAAGGACACTAGAGTGATGTAACACATGCTCGATGACAACACCTGTGTACAGTGATAGGCCTTTGGATAGTCGCTACTTGGAATCAGATATGTTGAGCGTTTGATTGAGCCTGCCGGGCTAGATTGGAACCAATTAAATAGGCATGTCCCAAAAGTACAAACCCAGCACTCCATGCAGGCTCAATTAAATGCGTGAAGCATTTGCAAGAAAACAGATACTAGTTGAACCCAGGTGTGGTGACTACTAGCCTTTGAACAGGGATATTATTGGTATGTACTGTATGCACTGATCTTATGTGCTGCGCCACAAGGGGGAGCTTTGTGACTTTTAGCTTGACACACTGTGTCTGGGACAGCTCTATAGATGGCCCTGTTCTGTCTAAGGCTACTGCCATAACATAATGCCTTCCCAGTTCAGACCCACCCTCTACCCTCTGCTCTGCATCACTGTGCCAAGTCTGGGCCTGCGTCTCAAACGGTCCCCTATTCCTAGTCCATAACTTTTGGTCAAAAGTAGTGCACTATATACGGAATAGGGTGTCATTTGGGACACAGCCTGGCACTTTTAATGGAACTTTTAAGGAAACATGGATGAAGAAATCCATAATCCACTACAGACCAACGTTTAAGCCTTTCTATGGACTGTGATAATATATCTCAGTTAATAACGGCCTTATTATTTATTGAACAGATGGGTGGATGGTTGCTTCATCTCACTATTATTGCTGAACAGAAGAATAAACAGGATTTTGATAGTGGGTTTTTCAAGGTCTCTCCTCTTCGAGCGCATCATTCTATGGGACATATGGAACACGCAACACATTACGTGGCAGTAAATTGGATTACCATGGCAACTAGTACGTATCAGGAGAGAGAGAGAGAAACAGAGAGAGAGAGAGCAGGAGAGAGAGCGAGAGATACAGAGAGAGATACAGAGAATAGCGAGCATGTCCACAGGGCACAGAGAAGTAGAAACCAGCTCAGTCCTAATCACAAGGGTCTGTCAGCCACTCACACAGACCCGTTTTCACTCAGAAACCCCAGGAGCCACTGAAAACGCTTTGAAGAAAGTGGAGACAGCTAAATGTACTCCGCAAAATTACAACACGGTTCTCTTTGGTATTGAACATGCATGAAAATCAGGTTTTAGATGAATAAAACACTGTACAATAAGTATAGTGGTCTCTGACAATGATGGTAAAGTATCTGTGTATTATGTATTCTGTGTGTTTGTTTGTGTTTATGTGTTTGAGTGTGTGTTTGTGTCATTGTGTGTGTGAGGTGTGAGTGTGTGTGTGTGTGTCGTTGTGTGTGTGTGTGCCTGCGTCTTCCTTAAGTGTGTGTACCTGCTGGACGTCCTGTTGGAAGACACAGAGCTGCAGGCGCTGGTGCAGCCGGACCTTGCGGTGTTGCCAGATGTTTTCCAGTTGTCTCTGGTGGTGCAGCACCTCGTGGATGATGTCCAGTACGTGGTGTACCGCCTTGGAGTAGTTGGCCGAGGCCGTCAGCGAATCAGCACTGCCCGGGGTCAGGGGCCGCTGCAGCTTGTCCAATAGGGACTTCCCGTCTTGGCTCACCTGGCGAGGAAAGGAGAAGATAGGAGAGATCCCAGGTGAGGTGGGAAAAGGTTGACAATGAACTTTGAAAACACAACTGAATCGGAATTATGCAGGATTTCTTTAGTGCATGTTGCAGATGCTATTTATTTTACTTTAAGGCATGACGACACAAAAAGTGCTAATCACCGACTAATCCCTTCAGTACATGAGCACTGGGCACCAGAATGTGTAGTGACTGCAGGCCCCATAGTACCTCAGAGTAGGCAGTGGTGATGTGCTCATAGAGTCCTGTGTGATGGTGGATGGTGTCCTCCAAGTCCTGTAGCTCAGAGGGCAGGTCTCCTTCTCCACACGCCTTACACCACGGCTCCACATTACCCATGTACTGGAGGAGACACACACACACACATGATCACACATTATAATGGTAATGAGAAGGGGGTGTGTGCATGGTGGTGTGTGGTACAGAAAGTAAAGAGATCAAAACCAATAGCAGGTTAAAGGTATATTATGCTAATTCTAAACAGGTACATTAGTTCCACTACTTGAACACTTTTCTATTTTAGAAGGGTTAAATAACGTCATGACTACCTAAATGTACCACAGCATTTGTATGTGCAATCATCCAACCACGGTAACTAGTGCACACAAAAACACTCATGTTCTAAAATACTCAAACGTGTACAGATCAAAAACAGGCAATGAAAAATACTTATACTTGTCCTCGTGTCTGTCTCTGTCTTTCTAACCCTCCCTCTGCCTCCCTTTCTGTCTGCCTGTCTGTCTGTTTAGTAAATCAGTAAATTACACATTCATGGCAGGGGATGAAAGCAACACATTGCCTTGCAGGCAGCCCGAGCTAGCATTATTATTAGCTCTGCATTATCCCAGGAGCATACTACAATGCCATTAAGAGATAGGAACTATTTTCATCTGTTCCTGTGGGAGCTGGCCAGGGAGAGGAGGAGAGGAAAGTAGAACAGAAAGTAGAGGCACTTCAGGAGAATAATGATACAAAACAAGTGATTATTCTAGAAATGGAGGGATGAAGAGAGCGGAGATAAAAGTCAAAGGCATCATCTCATTTCATTTTTTCAGTGCGTCTCTCTCTCTTTGTGTTTCTCCTCAATCATCCCCCTTTTGTCTCCAGACTGACAGAGAGGTTTCAGTTTACCACAGCTTCACTAGAACCATGGTAAACAAACACAGACACACACAGCACTGAAACTTAGCTTCACATGCCAACCGCAAACAACCAAACAGTAGAGACGACACCTCCACTTGAATCAGTTTGTTGGAAAACATATGACAACAACTAAGTCCATATATAACATGGGCCTCTACCAAAGCAGGGTAAGATTCAATCCATGGAGTAGCTTCAAATCCTTGGGGATAGTAGGGTACACAAACCTGTAGTCTATAACAATACCGCCCACCCTGCTACTTTGGACATCTGGTTTCAACCTGACCTCATGCACTACAATAGAGGTGAAGAGAGAAGAAGGCAGAGAGGTTACGGAGAGAGGGAGGAGGAGAAAGACAGACAGACAGACAGACAGACAGGAAGAAAAGACAGAGAGAGGAGGGGGAGTAAAACGAGGCAGAGAGAGGTAAAGAGAGAGGAAAATAACAAGAGTGTGGGTCTCTGTAGGAGCACAGCGCTGGAACAGGTAGTAGAGTGTTTTGGTCCTTTTCTGTTCAATCTGGAAAATGTGTGTGTGCGAGTGTTGTTGTTGTGTGTGTGTGTGTATGTGTGTGTGCTTCCTCCTCACCTGGTCAACCTTCAAGTGGAAGGCAGCAGACATCTCCAGTAGGGTGGAGCGTTCGTCCAGGGCAGCAGCGAAGGCCTTCCACTCCTGCTCCAACTGACCTGAGATCTGCTGGATCTGCTGCGACGCGTAGTGACCAGACTCCAACAGCCGGTTCCCCACAGACATGATGCGGTTGATATTTACATAGACATTCTGGAAGGAGAGTGGAGGAGACATATTAGATATTCTGTAAGAGTGGAGAAGACATGGCAAGGTTAATAGTTACATAGATATTCTATAAGGAGAGGGAGGGGACATGACAGATATTCTGTGAGGAGAGGGGAGTAAAGTGTTACCAATAATTATATAGACAGAGATAGAGCGGGAAGGAGACTGAAAGGGAGGGAGACAGACAAACAAGGTGACAGACAGACAGAAAGGGAGGGCGACAGGGAGGGAGTCACAGACAGGAAGGGAGGAGGGAGACAGAGAGGGGTGGAGACGGACAAGCATAAAGACAGACAGAGACAGGGAGAGAAGGAGACACAGACAGACCGGCATACCTAAATGGAGGGAGACAGACAGAGAGGGAGGGTTAGAAAGACATAGATCAGCACAGGGTGGGCCATGGCTACAGACCCGGCCACAGGAGGGCCTACATCAATAGTAAGGGCTTGGGAGGCCCGTGAGAAGTTAACACAGAACACACACAACACAACCTACTGTACACACACACACACACACACACACACACACACACACACACACACACACACACACACACACACACACACACACACACACACACACACACACACACACACACACACACACAATCTACTGTACACACACACTCAACCAAGTCCAAATCAAACACAAAAACCCAGAGAGACTATTACTCACTGAGAAGAGAACAGAACCACTCCAGTCCAAACAAAAACACCAGCTAGCCTTGGCCTCTACTCTCTTATGTTACAGTGAACAGAGGGGAGGTAAACTGTCAACTGGAAACAGCCAATAAGGGGACTATTACCACAGTGCTAAGTGCCTGTATTGTGAAACCAAATAAAGCTGCATCCTGTCGAGAAAATACATAGAATGGTCACGCCAAAAATGTGTCCAGAATTGAGAATATCAGTGAAGTCAAAATAAAAGAATATTGAGCATTTTCAGTGAAGTAAAAAAACACTTGAGATTCATGGTAAATTACATGTTACAACATTTCAAAATGGTCACCCAACTGCTGAACCAACAAACGCAGCCAATCAAAAGATTAAGGAAGTGACGGTGAGTGTGCAGCAGGCAGCTGATGTTAGTTATCCTGTGAAGCGTAGCGAGCCGAGTGGAGGGGCTACACCCGTGGGAGAGGAGGAAGTCCCTCTAGTCTGACCACATGTCCACATGCTTCCACTCAGCCAGCCCCAGCCAGCCCCGACGGACGACCCCAGCACTGTGTGTGGCTGGATGGGGACAGAGAAGGGGATGGAAGGTGCGGATAAGGGAGGGCATAGCAGGAGATCCACCCATACAGAAAGAGGTTCAGTCATGGGTCATGAGTTTCTCCCTCTCCTTTATCACCCATATCACAGAGCTTAACGCTACACCGCTCACTGCCTGCTGCTCAGCTCAAAACGTTACACTTTGGATTGTTTTGATTGTAGTAATACAACTTCCAATCCAAAGAAAAGTGAATAGGGGGATCTAGTTAATGGTACAGTCACACACAGGCTGTGTTGTACTAAAACAGTGGTCATTACTTTCGAGTCCTATTGGATCAAGTACAGCTCAACAATGGCCAAGCTTCCCCTGTTTGAGAAGCCCTTTTAGTAGGCTTCCTCTTTCATGTGGTCAGAGCTACAACGTTATCCCAATGGTTTAATGAGGTGTTTATGGGAGACGAGCTCTTGCTGCCAGCTGTAGACACACACACACAGTTGATGAGCTCTCGCTGCCTGCTGTAGAGATCTACGGCATGCTGGGTAATTAGCATCTGTCGGTTAGGGATCGATACCCTCCCTGACGCTGTCAGCGTTATCCTACCACTCACACACTAAAACCAAAACAACAACAAAAACAACACGATCTCCCTTTAAAAGCTGTTGTGACAAGATAGACATAGATCAGCAAACTAAAATTAATTATTCAGTTTTACATGCAGGACTGTTAGCATTCAATTACCCCTTTTATGTAAATGAGAGGCTTTAATGAATCACACAACACCGCATTGTGCTCTGAAACAGAGGTGGGTGAATCCTCATTATACTAATCCATAGCAGGGGAACATCAATGGACCAATGTTCAACATCTCTGTCTGTCTGCAAACACTTTTTAAACTGATGAGAGTTGAGAACACCACACGCGGACAAACAGACAGACATACGGACAGACAGAACGGACACACACAGGGCTGGGCTAGATAAAGTCATCTGCCCTCCTGAAAAACGGCAAACGCCTTTGACTCCGACGACATCTGTGAAGCATTAAAATGTGAGGCTAAATAACAGCCTCTCTTCACTACATGTCTTCGTTCCTGGATGTAAACGACAAGCAGCATGGTATCTTAGCCAGGGGGAGCTAGACAGAGGGCAGACCTAATGTAAAACTCCTGGAGGACCCGGGTTAAAGGGAGTAAACACTGGGCCAGGCCTCTGCATAGTATCCATTGACTGATCACATTACATACACCACCAAGGCTTACCCACACAGCAGCATACCACAGAACCTTCCTCTGTCTCTCAAGCATCACACATACTGAGCACTTAGAGCAGGGAGGGTCCACTCCACAGAGGAAAATACTGACACAAAGCCCATTTTTGCATGGCAAAGATATGAAGTGTGGCCAGTTTCCATCTCCACATCCCAGACTTGGGGAATTCAAAACAAATGCAATCAAAAGTTATTTGTCTACGCCAAAGGGACTGGTCCGACACGTGAACATGATAATGATAGTGTTTCCATTTTGTTTTTGGTGTAAACAAACAGGCAACATTACAGATAGGAGATAGGATCAGGATGGAACAGGAAGAACTAATCAATGAGACTGACACAGTAATGGAGGACTTGGCATATGCCAATAACCCAAGTCTAAGTCCCAAATGGCACCCTATTCCCTATATAGTGCACTACTTTTGACCTGGGTCCATATGGCTCTAGTCAAAAGTGGTGCACTATTTAGGGAATATGGTGCCATTTGGGACACATACCTAGGCTCATAGACTCTGAGAGGGTGAGGGGGGAGAATGTCTTGAACAGGAAGCACCTGGGGTTACTGGCTAGCATTCTCCAAAATAAGGAACACGACAGAAAGTCTATTTTTATTTAATATTTACCTTGTTCTAATATTCACACAGAGAGGAGACACTAGGAGACTAGGCCACAATGACATCACGTGTCCATTCTAGCATTACCACTTCCATTATGTGTTTCAAACAGGCTTCCATTCTGTCGCTATCGGATGGCCATCTGCTTTTCTATTGAACTGGTTTTGAATTTCTGTCAATAGTCAAGGGCACGTTCCTCCCCAAAGTGGAACCATAGAGTGTAATGTTACAACAACACCATAGGGGGCAGACTACCATCACATCTCCATACTTTTCATTTGCATATTACAAATGACATAATCATAGATGATCATCAGCCCCAGCCTAAATGGCTGAACTCGCTGGGGAATCGGGGATATTGGGATATTTACTCAAGTTGGCAAAAAGCAGATTTATCACAACAGTGAACACATTAACACATTGTGATTACTACTGCTGCTGGCCATTATGCTTTCATTGTGATAATCTTCCCTTTCAAACACACGCACATATTTACCCTCACAGTATCATCATCAGCAACTAGCTCTACCTCCCAAATATGATCCAGGCAGTCACATAGTCTTTCTAGTCAACAGGAAGCATGGCATCCTGGGGAAAAGGGGGCATCAGTGCCTGTTCCAGAGTCCCCCTGCCTGTTGTTGACATTGCACACTGATGGCCAAGTCATGCACAATAATGCCTGTGTGACTGTGACCAGGGCTGGGTCTAGGTCTGGGTGATCCCTCTGCCTCAATGGGGCTGTCTGTCAGCTTCTCAAAACAAGCTAGGCTGGCTCAGCACAAAATAACTCGATAAACCTCTTACAAGCAAGATCATACTAAATGATAAGAGGATCATTTAATTGTATAGAGCAGTGGTTCCCAAACTGTTGGGCGAGGGGTCAGCAGAAAAAATAAATACAAATATTTTTTTGAGGAACTCAGTCCGGATTTAAAATTACACTTGAAAGTTGTAATAGTAGAATGCAAAAGGTGCAATTTGGAAATTGGGTAGTGCGTCATGAGTTCCTCTTGTCTTGTCAGTCAGTGCATAGCTTAGAGCTATTTATAACTTGTCAGAAATGTCCAGATCAACTAGCCTATGACAACGTTTTTAGAATTTCGTTTTTTTAACCCATATATATTGTTGTAATTTTTTTGTCACTCAAATATCACATGAATACACATTAGACATGGAAAAATCTATAGAATTGCAAGAAAATTTGCTTTAAAACTGCAAAATTCCCTCCAGCATAGAAATAGATGTGGTGCGCGCACAGGGGGTAGGTACAGGATGTTCCCCAATGCTGGATGGGGGGGTGGTATAGAGGAATATGTCCAAGGAAACAATGTCATAGAGTGTAAGTGTACTTAGTGTAAGTGTACTTAGTGTAAGTGTACTTTACAGTATTAGACCACCATACAATCTAGAGCTAGGTTCTCCAGCTGGCGCCCTGCAACCTGAATTCATTGTTAGACATAAAAAACTGTAAAAACACCAGGAAATTTGTTCCAAGTGAATGTAATTTAGGAAATCTGTTCCCAAGTATTTCCATGCATAATAGAGAGATGTGATCATATACAAATGTAAGCAAGGTTTGAAATGTTTATGTTTTCGTCAAAAATGATATCTGTTTGGGCTTCTTGCGGTCAATTTGTAGTCTAGAAATTATTTGTATTTATGTTCCGGCCCCAAGACCATCCGCTCAAGAAAATCTAGAGAATCCCAAAAATACAGTACAACAAAAAGTTAGGGCTTCAATTCATGCCCTCATTTTTCCCTGGTTAGCCCCATGAGCAGCAGAGAGTAGATGGGGGCCGGAACTAGGGGCCTGTACTTGACTACTGACAGCCAGGGCAAGGCAAAGGGCAGGGCTGGAGAGGGCAAGGACGAGTGGAGGGAGGGAGGGAGAGAGGGGAGGGAGGGAGGGAGGGAGAGAGGGCAGAGAGACCAAGTGATTTATCATCTTCCCCTACAGAACACAGCTAGGGCCTTTAACCCTGCAGGCAGCCAGGGAGGGTCAGGACAGTTAGAACACACACACACACACACACACACACACACACACACACACACACACACACACACACACACACACACACACACACACACACACACACACACACACACACACACACACACACACACACACACGCACACACATACACACACAGACAGACACACACATACAGACAGACACACACAGACAGACAAACACAAACACACAAACCCAGGCAGGAGATGGACGGCTTGTCTCAACCTCACACTGCATGTGGTAGGTACTGGGCGGACTGTTAAGTTTAACCCATCATTATGTGGCCCTTTTAAGGGGGGGTGACTATAATTAAGTTATAGATGACTATAAATGAGGTATAGTTGACTATAAATACGCTATAGATGACTATCAATAAGGTTCAATGTATTTTAACACAAAGCTGAGGGGTACAGTAGTTTATGGTCATTGTGTTACACCATTGAGTCAATCAGTAAAGTAGAAGAGTGTATTCTTACCATACAGTTCATGGCAAAGTGGTTGTGCTGGGTCTGCAGCTCCCCGGCATGCTGGTGATTCCCTCCTATCTCTGTGTAGCTGGTCAGGAACAGGCCCTTGTTGTGCACGATCCAGTCAAACATCTGTGGACGGTGCGACACACACACAGCCATGAGCACACAAACACGCAGGCAGGCTGGCAGGCAGACAGGCAGACAGGCAGGCACACAAACACGCAGGCAGGCTGGCAGGCAGGCAGGCACACAAACACGCAGGCAGGCAGGCACAAAAACACGCAGGCAGGCAGAAGAAGATCTCTATTAGCAGGTACGGTATCTTACAGCTCTGGGGGGGGGGAGAGAGAGAGAGAGAGAGAGAGAGAGAGAGAGAGAGAGAGAGAGAGAGAGAGAGAGAGAGAGAGAGAGAGAGAGAGGGAGAGGGAGAGGGAGAGGGAGAGAGAGAGAGAGAGAGAGAGAGAGAGAGAGAGAGAGAGAGAGAGAGAGAGAGAGAGAGAGAGAGAGAGAGAGAGAGAGAGAGAGAGAGAGAGAGAGAGAGAGAGAGAGAGAGAGGTGGGTGGGTGGGTGGGTGGGTGGGGCTGGGCTAAAGGCTGATGACATGGATGTTTGGACTCTCAGGAAGGCAGATGGAATGACTCCAATCCACTGTATTGAACTGTGTGTCAGCCTGACCCTAGTGTCATGTTGTCATACTGCCTAGACTCGTGATGTTGCCACTGGGAACGCCAGACAGCTGGTCGAGGTTCGTATCACCCTGGATTGACCTCTAGCTAGCATGACAAGAAACCTCAGCGTGACAGCTACCATTTCAACTTGACCTCTGAGACATGCTTTAATAACCGGGGACAATAATGACATGCCTGGGGAGGAAGAGGAAGAGGATGAGGTGGTGGTGTAGGAATAGGAGGAAGAGGAGGTGGTGGTGGGGAGATGTAATTAATGCTTTGCTCTGACTAACTGACAAACACGTCTGTTTCCACAGCAGGGAGGCATCACATCACCATCTGGCTGATAGCTGCATGACATCCATATAACTGTAGCTGGATCTATGCACACTGACAGGCAATGGGCCATTACAGTATACTGCAAACAAGCACCATTACTCCTGCAGCTACTTATCCCATTCTGTTTGTTATGAAGTAATATTCTCAGTGCAAATCCAGACTTCACTGGTGAGCTCGGGATGCTTTTTTTCTAGTTATTAATGCTAGCATGAGAGATATGGACTAGAATGTGATTCCTTTGAATAGAAACAAGCCTTGTTCTATTAACACAAAAGTGAAAGTAGTGTGTAGTTAGTTCATAACATACCTTCTCTGCATCCTGCTCAAACAGCCGCAGCTGGAAGCACTGGTCCAGTTTCAGCTTGCGCATGTGCCACAGCTGCTGCAGGTGCTGGCGTGTGCCATGCAGCTTGTCCAGCAGAGCACTCACTTTGGGCACCAGGTTGTGGGCATCTGGGTGGCCTGTGAGCCCATCGTTAGCATCCGTTCCCCCACCGCCACGGTTAGTGTAGCCTCCAGGGGTGACACTGCCCTGCTGCAGCCTCTGAAGCAGCCTGCGTCCCTGTGTGTCCAACTCCTCCACCGAGGCCTTGGTGGCCCTCTTCTTGAGCGAGGCGTGTTCCTCCATAAGGCGTCGTGCTCCCTCCAGGTCGCGCGGAAGGTCACGCTGCGCCAGGGTCTCCTGCAGCTCCTCCAGCCGTGCCAAAGCCCGGGCGGCATCGCCGGCGAAGTCCTCGAAGGCCACGCGCACATCGATCCACTCGTCGTGGTCGTACTCCAGGCTGCCCTCGAAGTCTGACGTCAGCTGGGAAGGGTCCACCACCTTGGTCAGGCCCTCGAGAGACACCATGACCGTCTGGAGGAAGAGGGGGGGAAATTCAGACACTAATATCAACCGCAGTCTGTGAGGAAGAGGTGGGGAGTATTCAGACACTAATATAAACCGCAGTCTGTGAGGAAGAGGGGGGGAGGATTCAGACACTAATATAAACAGCAGTCTGTGAGGAAGAGGGGAGGAGGATTCAGACACTAATATAAACCGCAGTCTGTGAGGAAGAGGGGGGTAGGATTCAGACACTAATATAAACTGCAGTCTGTGAGGAAGAGGGAGGGGAGGATTCAGACACTAATATAAACAGCAGTCTGTGAGGAAGAGGGGAGGAGGATTCAGACACTAATATAAACCGCAGTCTGTGAGGAAGAGGGGGGTAGGATTCAGACACTAATATAAACTGCAGTCTGTGAGGAAGAGGGAGGGGAGGATTCAGACACTAATATAAACCGCAGTCTGTGAGGAAGAGGGGGGGATGATTCAGACACTAATATAAACCGCAGTCTGTGAGGAAGAGGGGGGGAGGATTCAGACACTAATATAAACTGCAGTCTGTGAGGAAGAGGGGGGGAGGATTCAGACACTAATATAAACAGCAGTCTGTGAGGAAGAGGGGGGGATGATTCAGACACTAATATAAATGCAGTCTTTGAGGAAGAGGGGGGAGGATCCAGACACTAATATAAACAGCAGTCTGTGAGGAAGAGGGATGGTTCAGACACTAATATAAACAGCAGTCTGTGAGGAAGAGGGAGGGTTCAGACACAAATATAAACCGCAGTCTGTGAGGAAGAGGGGGGTTCAGACACTAATATAAACAGCAGTCTGTGAGGAAGAGGGGGGAGGATTCAGACACTAATATAAACAGCAGTCTGTGAGGAAGAGGGAGGGTTCAGACACAAATATAAACAGCAGTCTGTGAGGAAGAGGGAGGGTTCAGACACAAATATAAACCGCAGTCTGTGAGGAAGAGGGGGGTTCAGACACTAATATAAACAGCAGTCTGTGCGGAAGTGGGAGGGTTCAGACACTAATATAAACAGCAGTCTGTGCGGAAGTGGGAGGGTTCAGACACTAATTTAAACTGCAGTCTGTGAGGATGAGGAAGGGTTCAGACACTAATATAAACTGCAGTCTGAGAGGAAGAGGGGGGGAGGATTCAGACACTAATATAAACTGCAGTCTGAGAGGAAGAGGGGGGGAGGATTCAGACACTAATATAAATGCAGTCTTTGAGGAAGAGGGGGGGATGATTCAGACACTAATATAAATGCAGTCTTTGAGGAAGAGGGGGGAAGGATCCAGACACTAATATAAACAGCAGTCTGTGAGGAAGAGGGATGGTTCAGACACTAATATAAACCGCAGTCTGTGAGGAAGAGGGAGGGTTCAGACACTAATAAAAACAGCAGTCTGTGAGGAAGAGGGAGGGTTCAGACACTAATATAAACAGCAGTCTGTGAGGAAGAGGGAGGGTTCAGACACTAATATAAACAGCAGTCTGTGAGGAAGAGGGGGGGTTCAGACACTAATATAAACAGCAGTCTGTGAGGAAGAGGGAGGGTTCAGACACTAATATAAACAGCAGTCTGTGAGGAAGAGGGAGGATTCAGACACTAATATAAACAGCAGTCTGTGAGGAAGAGGGGGGGTTCAGACACTAATATAAACAGCAGTCTGTGAGGAAGAGGGAGGGTTCAGACACTAATATAAACAGCAGTCTGTGAGGAAGAGGGGGGTTCAGACACTAATATAAACAGCAGTCTGTGAGGAAGAGGGAGGGTTCAGACACTAATATAAACAGCAGTCTGTGAGGAAGAGGGAGGATTCAGACACTAATATAAACAGCAGTCTGTGAGGAAGAGGGGGGGTTCAGACACTAATATAAACAGCAGTCTGTGAGGAAGAGGGAGGGTTCAGACACTAATATAAACAGCAGTCTGTGAGGAAGAGGGGGGGTTCAGACACTAATATAAACAGCAGTCTGTGAGGAAGAGGGAGGGTTCAGACACTAATATAAACAGCAGTCTGTGAGGAAGAGGGAGGGTTCAGACACTAATATAAACAGCAGTCTGTGAGGAAGAGGGGGGGTTCAGACACTAGTATAAACAGCAGTCTGTGAGGAAGAGGGGGGGTTCAGACACTAATATAAACTGCAGTCTGTGAGGAAGAGGGAGGGGAGGATTCAGACACTAATATAAACCGCAGTCTGTGAGGAAGAGGGGGGGATGATTCAGACACTAATATAAACCGCAGTCTGTGAGGAAGAGGGGGGGATGATTCAGACACTAATATAAACTGCAGTCTGTGAGGAAGAGGGGGGGAGGATTCAGACACTAATATAAACAGCAGTCTGTGCGGAAGTGGGAGGGTTCAGACACTAATTTAAACTGCAGTCTGTGAGGAAGAGGGGGGTAGGATTCAGACACTAATATAAACCGCAGTCTGTGAGGAAGAGGGGGGGATGATTCAGACACTAATATAAATGCAGTCTTTGAGGAAGAGGGGGGGAGGATCCAGACACTAATATAAACAGCAGCCTGTGAGGAAGAGGGATGGTTCAGACACTAATATAAACCGCAGTCTGTGAGGAAGAGGAAGGGTTCAGACACTAATATAAACAGCAGTCTGTGAGGAAGAGGGAGGGTTCAGACACTAATATAAACAGCAGTCTGTGAGGAAGAGGGAGGGTTCAGACACTAATATAAACAGCAGTCGGTGAGGAAGAGGGAGGGTTCAGACATTAATATAAACAGCAGTCTGTGAGGAAGAGGGAGGATTCAGACACTAATATAAACAGCAGTCTGTGAGGAAGAGGGAGGGTTCAGACACTAATATAAACCGCAGTCTGTGAGAAAGAGGGGGGGTTCAGACACTAATATAAACAGCAGTCTGTGAGGAAGAGGGAGGGTTCAGACACTAATATAAACAGCAGTCTGTGAGGAAGAGGAAGGGTTCAGACACTAATATAAACAGCAGTCTGTGAGGAAGAGGGAGGGTTCAGACACTAATATAAACAGCAGTCTGTGAGGAAGAGGGAGGATTCAGACACTAATTTCAACAGCAGTCTGTGAGGAAGAGGGAGGGTTCAGACACTAATATAAACAGCAGTCTGTGAGGAAGAGGGAGGATTCAGACACTAATATTAACAGCAGTCTGTGAGGAAGAGGGAGGGTTCAGACACTAATATAAACAGCAGTCTGTGAGGAAGAGGGGGGGTTCAGACACTAATATAAACAGCAGTCTGTGAGGAAGAGGGGGGGTTCAGACACTAATATAAACAGCAGTCTGTGAGAAAGAGGGGGGGGGTTCAGACACTAATATAAACAGCAGTCTGTGAGGAAGAGGGAGGGTTCAGACACTAATATAAACAGCAGTCTGTGAGGAAGAGGGGGGGGGGGGTTCAGACACTAATATAAACAGCAGTCTGTGAGGAAGAGGGGGGGTTCAGACACTAATATAAACAGAGGTCTGTGAGGAAGAGGGGGGGTTCAGACACTAATATAAACAGCAGTCTGTGAGGAAGAGGGGGGGTTCAGACACTAATATAAACAGAGGTCTGTGAGGAAGAGGGGGGGTTCAGACACTAATATAAACAGCAGTCTGTGAGGAAGGTATATGGAAGGAGATCCGAGAAGTAGAATGTCATCTTATGACACTTAGACGTCATTCTTATTCTATGGGAAAGGCCCAATGAAATTACACCCTGAAGCATGAGACGCCCGAGATTCAGATATCATTATTAATGACTATCATGTTAATAAACCAACTAAATAGATTATGTCAAAATTCTATAACCAACATAATTAAACATGGATTATGAGGAGTGATCAACAACAGATCTATTACGTCCAATGTTCACTTGAAAAGGTGGGCAAAAACATTCCAGGAATTGTAGCTGCAGCCATGTTACCAGTCATAACACATAAAATCCCTATGAGATAACATCAACACATGCAGTATCCACAGCTCTTTAAAGCCCATTCATGTGTATGTTGTGTATTCTTTAGCAGTGGGCTCAGGTTAACGCCAATCTGGATGTCCCTAATCAGACTGCCCTCTTTACTGAGACTCTGCTCTCTCTGAGGCCCATATATCCTTGTTCCACACTAAATAGGTCAGAACTAAATTTAACAGCTCCAGCTTCCTACCCACACAGGACTCTCTCTGTCACAGCTTTAATATCACTTTCCAATTCCACACAACACTTCCTAGGGCTCATAACGACATCTTGGAACATCTCCCGGGTGGCGCAGTGGTCTAGGGCACTGCATCGCAGTGCTAGCTGCGCCACCAGAGTCTCTGGGTTTGCGCCCAGGCTCTGTCGCAGCCGGCCGCAACCGGGAGATCCGTGGGGTGACGCACAATTGGCATAGCGTCGTCCGGGTTAGGGAGTGTTTGGCCGGTAGGGAGGGTTTGGCCGGTAGGGATATCCTTGTCTTAGTATGTAAATAAAAAAAATATGTAATAAAATGTAAGCACTCTACTGTAAGTCGCTCTGGATAAGAGCGTCTGCTCTTGGCCGGTAGGGATATCCTTGTCTCAGTATGTAAAAATGTAATAAAATGTATGCACTCTACTGTAAGTCGCTCTGGATAAGAGCGTCTGCTAAATGACGTAAATGTAAATGTAAATGTTATACACAACTTTAATTCAATTTGAAGTCAAACAATTCATTTGAAGAAAAACCTTTACATTGCAAACTAATTTCCTCATGCCTTACAACTCCAGAGACTACAAACATATTCTCAGTATAGCCTACAGATGATTAAGACATACAATCTCCTCAGACACTTTTGGGAAAAGATCCACATCTGAGGATCGATTCAAAGCGGTTGAGTCATATTGCGATAGTACCATTCTCAGAACCCATAAGGCAATCTCGAGCTAGGTAGCTTGCTTGCTCAAATTATTCTGTATGAATGTCATCACAAGAGACTATGCAGGGTGGACCTACCTCAAATTCAAACTTGGAGCTCCCAAAATTGGTCCTCTGTTTCTGCCAGAAGTTGTCTGGTTTGATGATGAGGGCGACGTGGATGCAGGAAGGGAAGGACTCCTGCAGGATCTTCAGCAGAGGCTTGATGCTGTCCCACTTAGAGCCTCGCATGTCAACGATGACCGTGAAGCCATGTCTGCTCACCTCCTCACTGAGACAAACCAAGACAACAACCACAAGTAGCCATGAAATTCACAAATCACCACTCAAATATTTTGTTTACTTCCATGACAAAAAACTACTGTTAATATTCAAATGAATATGAAATGGGTGGTGAAAATTTCTTTCACCAGGTGCCTCAGAATTTTTAAAATAAAATGTAACCGTTGAGATGTTCAATGACTCGCTTACCAAAAGTGTCCCGCTGCAAAAGCACCATAAAAGGATATCCCCAGTGTTTAAGGCTTAACCTGAGTGTCTCACTGCGCAGGAGGCCCTGTGCTCTGAACTAAATCACTATGACTTCACTCTCTGAAAAGACCAGCTCAGCCGTCTCCCAGAGAGAAACAATAAGAAACCAGTGGGAGAGAACGAGTGAACCGCAGAGAGAGACAAATACAAAGTGAGAGAGAGAGATAAAGTGAGAGCGAGAGTTTGTTTGTGTGTATAAAAGAGAGAGAAAAACTGCCCTCCCGCTGAGTGGACAGCACAGACAGTCTTTCCGAGGTAACGTTCCACTAGCAACTCTGCTAGCCAACCGCCCACGCCTCCCACGTCCTAGTCCAGACCGACGCCCCTTCCCTCCGGATGCAGCCCGCACCAGATCCCCTACACTGTTTTCCTAACCACTAGTCAGCCTCTAGGCTAGTATCCAATAACACTGAAAACAGACAGAGAAGAGGAAAAGCTTGCCTGCAGCTAAACAGCACAGAGAGAGAGCGAAAAGGAGATCTGGCCTGAGAATATCTATCTGCAGTTAGTTATTAGTAAGTGACCCACTCTGCTGTGCTCTCCTCTCCTCTGCCTGCCTGCCTGGCGTCATCAGCCCCTACAGAGAGAGGCCCAGGGGGAGTCTAACCTACATACAGCCCTGGACTGCACTGCACTGCACTACACTACACTACAAACACGCACGCACGCACACACACACACACACACACACACACACACACACACACACACACACACACACACACACACACACACACACACACACACACACACACACACACACACACACACACACACACACACACACGCATACAGACAGACACATGCAAACGCATACAGACACACACGCGCACACATAATGTATACTGAGTAAACTATATCAACAGTCAGTAGTAACGGTACTGCACCGGGCTGAGGGCTGGAGTATAAAAAGGAAGAGTCTATTTCAAATAAAGCAGAGAGGGAAATCACAGTTGGGGAGGAGTTGAATTTGAAAACACACAACGATACACAGGTGGTAGTCTGGGGAGGGTTGCCTCGTTCATGCTGGACTCCAATAGAATGTGACACGGAGGAGAGTCAACAAGCTGGTTTTCATTATCCAACTTTCAGAGTTAATACTGTGTGTGTGTGTGTGTGTGTGTGTGTGTGTGTGTGTGTGTGTGTGTGTGTGTGTGTGTGTGTGTGTGTGTGTGTGTGTGTGTGTGTGTGTGTGTGTGTGTGTGTGTGTGGTGTAGGGAAAGGAGGCCGGGCTGGGTTCACAGTGTGTTCAGTTATCATTTATATATAAGAAACAGTACCTGGGAATACCAGCGAGGTAGGCTATGAGTCTGCGGAGGTCCTCTGTTCGTATTCTGTCATGGTTACTCCTGGCTGGGAAGGTAAGGACAGGACCCCCACGTTTATCTCGGCCACCTGGGAAACACATGAACCAGGACGATGAGAAACACACGACAACGGACAACCACTAAATAGGGATTTACAAATCCTGCTAGTTGTCCTCACCTTGTGGACTCTTATCGTAATACCGGCAACTGAAGAATGCATTACTATTTTAGAATAATAGGAGTACTTTGAGGTAAAATCACTCATCATATTTATAGCTGTTTACAGCATACATATTGCAAAAATCACTGAAGCTGGAGACTCATATCTCCCTCACTAACTTTAAGCACCAGCTTTTAGTCTTTGTTTTGCTCCTTTGCACCCCAGTATCTCTACTTGCACATTCATCTTCTGCACATACTGTATATCCCTCCAGTGTTTAATTGCTAAATTGTAATTATTTCGTCACTATGGCCTATTTAAATTAAGGTTAAATTAAAAAAAAAAAAAATACTTTATAGCTTTTAGTTAGTGGCAAGACTAAGTCATGAGTCTTGACATGACTAACTCATGTCAGCAGTAAGTCACAGCAGGTCAGGGTCATGGCACGGTTCACACAGACAGCTCCACTCACAGCTTAGCTGAAGCTACATCTCCCTGCAGAGGAAGCCTTGGCTGCCTGATGTTTCCCTGTGTTGTGTTGTAGGCTGTTGTTCCCACCATAATGTGCTGCCTATTCCCAGTGCTCTGCTGTAAATGTAGAGCTGCAGTGAATCATGTGAGGCTGTTTGTGTGTGTGTGTGTGTGTGTGTGTGTGTGTGTGTGTGTGTGTGTGTGTGTGTGTGTGTGTGTGTGTGTGTGTGTGTGTGTGTGTGTGTGTGTGTGTGTGTGTGTGTGTGTGTGTGTGTGTGTGTGTGTGTGTGTGTGTGTGTGTGTGTGTGTGTGTATTCCCATGACATTATACAGACCATATAGAATGGTAAACACCATGGATCAGAGATATTGTGTTTCTCACCTGATATGAAGGCAACCTTTTCTTTAAGGATGGGCAGAACGTCTACGGCCTTCATCTCCTCATTTCGATGAAACCCTGAAATAAACAGGGAAATGCAGTCAGTCAGAACAGCAAATCAGACCATCAAGGTTCAGTTCTGTATTGAAGTTGACTTGATAACATGATGTCAGTCAATCAGTCATGTTCTCATTACCACTAATACACAACCTGCTTTGGGTTAGGACTGAAAAAGTACAGAGCCACAGAGGGCACCAGTCTGTTAAAAATCAGTCTCTGAAGTTGACCCAGTTCCAGAAGCAGAACCCTGACATGAGATTAAATCAGCCATCTCTTTGTCATTACAACCCTATGACAGGTTGAACTCTTGAGAAGGCCTAATAAGAGTTCAGGATGGTGACAACCACTAAGAAGAACAAAAATAGACCATAGAGTATTATCGTGAACAGAGAGGTTAAATCCTTATTGTACAACCAAGCAGTCAAAGAGACACAGTAGTGACTAGATAGATAGCATCATAGCTATAGCGCCGTACTCTGGTCTTAACTCATCTCCTCACCTACTCACCAGATGGCTTACACTCAATATAAAGAGCCCCCCCCCCCCCCCCCCCCCACACACACACACACACACACACATGTGTATGTACGACCACACACACACACACCTTTACATTGTGTCATAGCATCATAGCACAGCCTGTAGATAAGACCTGAGTAGATCCTGTAGTCATACAGTGTAGTAGTAGTAGGTTGATGTCTACTGCACTGACTAGAGCTGCAGCTTACTGTGTTAGACCTGGTAGAGCAGCAGCTTACTGTGTTAGACCTGGTAGAGCAGCAGTTTACTGTGTTCGACCTGGTAGAGTAGCAGCTTACTGTGTTCAGACCTGGTAGAGCAGCAGCTTACTGTGTTAGACCTGGTAGAGTAGCAGTTTACTGTGTTAGACCTGGTAGAGTAGCAGTTTACTGTGTTAGACCTGGTAGAGCAGCAGTTTACTGTGTTAGACCTGGTAGAGCTGCAGCTTACTGTGTTAGACCTGGTAGAGTAGCAGTTTACTGTGTTAGACCTGGTAGAGCAGCAGTTTACTGTGTTAGACCTGGTAGAGCTGCAGCTTACTGTGTTAGACCTGGTAGAGTAGCAGTTTACTGTGTTAGACCTGGTAGAGCTGCAGCTTACTGTGTTAGACCTGGTAGAGTAGCAGTTTACTGTGTTAGACCTGGTAGAGCAGCAGCTTACTGTGTTAGACCTGGTAGACCTGCAGCTTACTGTGTTAGACCTGGTAGAGCAGCAGCTTAATTTGTTAGACCTGGTAGAGCAGCAGCTTACTTTGTTAGACCTGGTAGAGCAGCAGCTTACTGTGTTAGACCTGGTAGAGCAGCAGTTTACTGTGTTAGACCTGGTAGAGCAGCAGCTTACTGTGTTAGACCTGGTAGAGCAGCAGCTTACTGTGTTAGACCTGGTAGAGCAGCAGCTTACTGTGTTAGACCTGGTAGAGCAGCAGCTTACTGTGTTAGACCTGGTAGAGCAGCAGCTTACTGTGTTAGACCTGGTAGAGCAGCAGCTTACTGTGTTAGACCTGGTAGAGCAGCAGTTTACTTTGTTAGACCTGGTAGAGCAGCAGTTTACTGTGTTAGACCTGGTAGAGCAGCAGCTTACTGTGTTAGACCTGGTAGAGCAGCAGCTTACTGTGTTAGACCTGGTAGAGCAGCAGTTTACTTTGTTAGACCTGGTAGAGCAGCAGCTTACTTTGTTAGACCTGGTAGAGCAGCAGCTTACTGTGTTAGACCTGGTAGAGCAGCAGCTTACTGTGTTAGACCTGGTAGAGCAGCAGCTTAATTTGTTAGACCTGGTAGAGCAGCAGCTTAATTTGTTAGACCTGGTAGAGCAGCAGCTTACTGTGTTAAACCTGGTAGAGTAGCAGTTTACTGTGTTAGACCTGGTAGAGTAGCAGTTTACTGTGTTAGACCTGGTAGAGTAGCAGTTTACTGTGTTAGACCTGGTAGAGCTGCAGCTTACTGTGTTAGACCTGGTAGAGTAGCAGTTTACTGTGTTAGACCTGGTAGAGCAGCAGTTTACTGTGTTAGACCTGGTAGAGCTGCAGCTTACTGTGTTAGACCTGGTAGAGTAGCAGTTTACTGTGTTAGACCTGGTAGAGCTGCAGCTTACTGTGTTAGACCTGGTAGAGTAGCAGTTTACTGTGTTAGACCTGGTAGAGCAGCAGCTTACTGTGTTAGACCTGGTAGACCTGCAGCTTACTGTGTTAGACCTGGTAGAGCAGCAGCTTAATTTGTTAGACCTGGTAGAGCAGCAGCTTACTTTGTTAGACCTGGTAGAGCAGCAGCTTACTGTGTTAGACCTGGTAGAGCAGCAGCTTACTGTGTTAGACCTGGTAGAGCAGCAGTTTACTGTGTTAGACCTGGTAGAGCAGCAGCTTACTGTGTTAGACCTGGTAGAGCAGCAGCTTACTGTGTTAGACCTGGTAGAGCAGCAGCTTACTGTGTTAGACCTGGTAGAGCAGCAGCTTACTGTGTTAGACCTGGTAGAGCAGCAGCTTACTGTGTTAGACCTGGTAGAGCAGCAGTTTACTTTGTTAGACCTGGTAGAGCAGCAGTTTACTGTGTTAGACCTGGTAGAGCAGCAGCTTACTGTGTTAGACCTGGTAGAGCAGCAGCTTACTGTGTTAGACCTGGTAGAGCAGCAGTTTACTTTGTTAGACCTGGTAGAGCAGCAGCTTACTTTGTTAGACCTGGTAGAGCAGCATCTTACTGTGTTAGACCTGGTAGAGCAGCAGCTTACTGTGTTAGACCTGGTAGAGCAGCAGCTTAATTTGTTAGACCTGGTAGAGCAGCAGCTTAATTTGTTAGACCTGGTAGAGCAGCAGCTTACTGTGTTAGACCTGGTAGAGAAGCAGCTTACTGTGTTAAACCTGGTAGAGCAGCAGCTTACTGTGTTAGACCTGGTAGAGCAACAGCTTACTGTGTTAGACCTGGTAGAGCAGCAGTTTACTTTGTTAGACCTGGTAGAGCAGCAGCTTAATTTGTTAGACCTGGTAGAGCAGCAGCTTAATTTGTTAGACCTGGTAGAGCAGCAGTTTACTGTGTTAGACCTGGTAGAGCAGCAGTTTACTGTGTTAGACCTGGTAGAGCAGCAGCTTACTGTGTTAGACCTGGTAGAGCAGCAGTTTACTGTGTTAGACCTGGTAGAGAAGCAGCTTACTGTGTTAGACCTGGTAGAGCAGCAGCTTACTGTGTTAAACCTGGTAGAGCAGCAGCTTACTGTGTTAGACCTGGTAGAGAAGCAGCTTACTGTGTTAGACCTGGTAGAGAAGCAGCTTACTTTGTTACACCTGGTAGAGCAGCAGCTTACTTTGTTAGACCTGGTAGAGCAGCAGTTTACTGTGTTAGACCTGGTAGAGCAGCAGCTTAATTTGTTAGACCTGGTAGAGCTGCAGCTTACTGTGTTAGACCTGGTAGAGCAGCAGCTTACTGTGTTAGACCTGGTAGAGCAGCAGCTTACTGTGTTAGACCTGGTAGAGCAGCAGTTTACTTTGTTAGACCTGGTAGAGCAGCAGCTTAATTTGTTAGACCTGGTAGAGCTGCAGCTTACTGTGTTAGACCTGGTAGAGCAGCAGCTTACTGTGTTAGACCTGGTAGAGCAGCAGCTTACTGTGTTAGACCTGGTAGAGCAGCAGCTTAATGTGTTAGACCTGGTAGAGCAGCAGCTTACTGTGTTAGACCTGGTAGAGCAGCAGCTTACTGTGTTAGACCTGGTAGAGCAGCAGCTTACTGTGTTAGACCTGGTAGAGCAGCAGTTTACTGTGTTAGACCTGGTAGAGCAGCAGCTTACTGTGTTAGACCTGGTAGAGCAGCAGTTTACTCTGTTAGACGTGGTAGAGCAGCAGCTTACTGTGTTAGGCCTGGTAGAGCAGCAGCTTACTGTGTTAGGCCTGGTAGAGCAACAGCTTACTGTGTTAGACCTGGTAGAGCAGCAGCTTCCTTAACTACTAAACTGGAGAGAGGAAACAGAAACAGAGACAGAGAGAGGGAGAGAGAAAGAGCGAGTGAGAGAGAGAGAAAGAGAGAGCGAGCAAGAGAGGGAAAGAGAGAAAGCGAGAGGGAGGGAGAGAGAGAGGGGTCTATTTCAAATAAAGCAAAGAAGTTAATCAGTTGGGGAGGAGTCGAATTTGAAAACACACAACGATACACAGGTGGTAGTCTGGGGAGGGTTTCCTCGTTCATGCTGGACTCCAATAGAATGTGACACGGAGGAGAGTCAACAAGCTGGTTTTCATTATCCAACTTTCAGAGTTAATACTGTGTGTGTGTGTGTGTGTGTGTGTGTGTGTGTGTGTGTGTGTGTGTGTGTGTGTGTGTGTGTGTGTGTGTGTGTGTGTGTGTGTGTGTGTGTGTGTGTGTGTGGTGCAGGGAAAGGAAGCTCCGAGGCCAATGCTCTCACTCTGAATATTTTATGGACATGCTAATAGGCAGTAGCTAGGCTTTATCTCCTGCAAACCTGCAACGTAATATATTTCCCACTCACTGTTCCACCCCATGGGGAGAGCTGGTTTGTGTCCCAAATGGCACCCTATTCTACATGGGGTCTGGTCAAAAGTACTGCAATAAATAGGAGATATGGTGCCATTTTGGATGCATTCATGGTCATATTACCATATCAAACCACTCCTCGTAGACTCAAACTGCAGTCCCCTGTCCCCAACCCACTTTGTCCCTGCTCAATGGATTTGTTGTTGTTGCAATTATCAAAAATGGATTATTCATTTGACTGTAACACAAAATCCGACTTTCACAAGGCATTGCATGATATGATTAATAGCATCCTATCAAAAAAGATGGCCGACTCAACAGTTGTGATTGCCGATTAAAAGTATTAGTTCATTCTGAGATGAGGTTAAAACAGTTGCCAGAGACGGACAGAAAAGAGTGAAATAAAGGTTGTGAATCACTCTGCCTTGATATTGTATTAATAATCACTCAGTCTGCTGCCGTGTGCCCTTTGAAAACAAACTGCATAGAAACGGCTTTATACAATTTTATTCTGTGCCTCGCTGGAGAGAAAATGTACCTGTTTAAACGGGAATGGTTAATGCCAGGTGAGGCCAAGGTCCTTTTAGGATGCCGCTCTCATCATTCTGTAAGATCTGGTCTTGAGGTAACATGTAGTACTGAGAACTGCAGTTTACACTCAGATGCGTTAGTTTCTGGGCATTTTTCCCTGTGTTTGAGGCTCGTTTGCCTTTGTGGGCTGAGTTGATTTAATCTATTGCTATTGGCCAAATTCATTATGTATTAATGTTGAGTATTTTACGTATTAAAACGTATTTTCCCCTAACCAGTGTTACCATTTTCCTCAACTATCTGTTGTATATTTTGTCAATATAAAAATGGATCCAGTCCTCTCTGTCACCTGCACTGTAGGCTACACTCTTAGAAAAAAGGTGCTATCTAGAAGTATATTAAGAGTATACAACCAACTACACCTGATCTACTGACTCTGTTGTAACTGTTGCTGCACCACAGCAACAAGATAGACTGCTGGGTCCTCCATCCTAACACAGGTCTACTGTAAGTACCTGAAAGTATCCAGAGTAATAATAATATCATAAATAGATTACCAGGAAAGTAGGCTTGTAGCTTTCCCCATCAGTAAAATAAAGTGTTAATGATGATTCTACTAGTTTGTTGGTGCTGATAAAAATATGATTTTATTCGGAGAGGCTAAAAACGGTTGTCACAGACGAACTGCGTAGATTAGACCAAGGTAATAGGATGATAAGATGATTCAACGAGTAGCCTATCAGTCAGTTTTAATATCTGATGCCAATAACATCGAGCGGGGAAGTCTGAGTGAGTCCTGCTCAGGGAGAGCAGAGGCCAACCGATACAACATGGCTACTTCGATATTGATTCTATCCCACATCTGACCCAGTCAGCACTAGTCAGGCCTGACTAGACATCATAACACATTATGTCATTAAGGGAGATTGCAGAGCAGTGCTGGACCCTAAAGAGGATCATCTATTGCTTCAGGTAACCAGCTGGGACAGAGACAGGTTCGAGAGGGACAGGGACAGGTTCGAGAGGGACAGGGACAGGTTCGAGAGGGACAGGGACAGGTTCGACAGGGACAGGGACAGGTTCGACAGGGACAGGTTCGAGAGGGACAGGGACAGGTTCGAGAGGGACAGAGAAAGGTTTGAGAGGGACAGGGACAGGTTCGAGAGGGACAGGGACAGGGACAGGTTCGAGGGGGACAGGGGAGGTAAAATGCTTCTATAATAGTTCTATTGTAGTAGCGTGTCTGTGTGTACCCTCATCCAAAGAGCAGACACCATAGGTGGGTGAACTTCAGGGCTGTGTGTGTGTGTGTGTGTGTGTGTGTGTGTGTGTGTGTGTGTGTGTGTGTGTGTGTGTGTGTGTGTGTGTGTGTGTGTGTGTGTGTGTGTGTGTGTGTGTGTGTGTGTGTGTGTGTGTGTGTGTGTGCGCACATGAATGCCTGCATGTCTGTGTGTATCTGTGTGCATGTGTGTACCCCCATGTCTCATTCCAGTCAAGTTCAGAATCAAACTAAGGAGGAGAGGTGTGAGCATGACAACAATACCACCATAGCTGTTCAGCTGTCTCCCTCCCTCCCCCTTCCTTATCGTCCAACTCCCTTTCATGATGACACACGTATGTCAGCCCAGTCTAAACATTCCTGCAGCAGCATGTGGAAGCGTAGATGTGTGTGTGTGTGGTACAGTAACACAGGGCATGGGCCCCACTGGAAACACAACTCCTCTGTTTCCTGTCAAGTGTGCCCACACCCCCCATCCCCCTATCTCTCTCTCTTTCTCTCTCTCTCTCTTTGGTGTTTTTATGTAACAGTCTGATAATGGCCCACATCCAACACTGATCTCCACTGCACTGCTAGAGGCACCAAGAAGGGTCAACACCACACAACACACACACAACACACACACACACACACACACACACACACACACACACACACACACACACACACACACACACACACACACACACACACACACACACACTGCTAGAAGTACAGATCAGGGTCAGCAGGGAGAGGCAGAGTTCCACTATGTTTTCAGTCTCAGACAATGCTCTGTCTAGAAGACAGGCCAGACACACCTTGTTAGTGGTTGTAGTGTGTTTCTCATGCTGGCCAGAAGTAATCGTGAATATGAACAGAGTCCCTCCGCAGACTCATAGCCTACCTCGCTGGCATCCCCAGGTTCACACACACACACACACACACACACACACACACACACACACACACACACACACACACACACACACACACACACACACACACACAGTGCTCTGCACGCAGTGTGGTGAAATAAGTAACTTCTGAACCAGAACATGTAGAATCATCAAATTAGCCCAAGCAATGCAAGCATATAAGCTCATATAGGATTTTCACTGCTAGGCCTACATGTTCAGCCTGCTTTACATGAGTACAAACACCAATATCCCAGCGCCTTTACTGCAATATACCTCCATACAGTAATTGGTGAACAACATTTACAAGTCTGCCAAGCATGAAATGAAGGTTGTCAATCACTCCTTGATAATGCATTAATAATGAGGGTAATCCATTCTACTCACTCAGTGTGCTTTCGGGTGCCCTTTGAAAACAAACTGCATAGAAATGGCTTTCTACAATATAGTCCTACTACTGTGCCTCACTGGAGAGAAGAGAAGGAAACACTGCTTGTGTTATCAAATCAAACTTTATTTGTCACTTGTGCTGAATACAACAAGTGTAAACCTTACCGTGAAATGCTTACTTACAAGTTATTAACCAACAGTGCAGTTTAAGAAGAGTTAAGAAAATATTTACCAAATTAAACTAAAGTAAAAAATAATAAATATTAACACAATCAAATAACAATAACGAGGCTATATACAGGGGGTACTGGTAGCGAGTAAATGGGCGGGGGGGTTACAGGTTAGTCGAGGTACTTTGTACATGTAGGTAGGGGTGAAGTGACTATGCATAGATAATAAACAGCGAGTAGCAGCAGTGTACAAAATAAGTAGTCTTAAGGCTTGGTGGTAGAAGCTGTTAAGGGGCCTTTTGGTCCCAGACTTGGTGCTCCGGTACCGCTTGCCGTGCGGTAGCAGAGAAAACAGTCTATGACTTGGGTGACTGGAGTCTCTGACAATTTTTTGGGCTTTCCTCTGACCCCGCCTATTATATAGGTCCTGGATGGCAGGAAGCTTGGCCCCAGTGATGTACTGGGCCGTTCGCACTACCCTCTGTAGCGCCTTACGGTCAGATGCCAAGCAGTTGCTATACCAGGCGGTGATGCAATCAGATCAGAAATATTCTGTTCAAACAATGACAAGTACAACTTAATCATATGACTTATTCATGGAGTCTGATCTACTTCAGGATATGACAGCTGCTGCATCATATTGACATCAACCATTCATTGGCAGGAAATGAATGGCTCAACAGAACCATGATGGTGATGATAGGGAGGCGGTGCAGCATTTGAAGCTGTCGATGTGTTACAATAGATGATGTTTCACAATTGTAACGATTCTCGTTGGTGGAAGGAGAGGAGGACCAAAATGCAGCGTGGTAAGTGTTCGTCATATTTTAATGAAAAACTGAACACTACACAAAATAACAACGAAGAGAAAACACTAGAAGACACTAGAAGACACTACACTACACAGAAATTAAACACCCACAACCAAAATGGGGAAAACAGGCTACCTAAGTATGATTCTCAATCAGAGACAACGAACGACACCTGCCTCTGATTGAGAACCATACTAGGCCAAACACATAGAAATATAACATAGAAAAAAGAACATAGACTACCCACCCCAACTCACGCCCTGACCAACCTAACACAAAGACATAAAAAAGGATCTAAGGTCATAACGTGACAACAATGCACACACAATGTTCATTTGAGCTATGGTGTGACGTTGGCTGATGTAGGTAATAATAGTGTTGTCCTCAAGTCACTAAACGTCATGTGAGGCAGGTAAATCGTGACTTGAGTCATGGTTTGAAGGATATACATTCCTTCCTTTGTCTCAGCTAGGGTTCATTCCCCCCACCCCCACATCGCAGCAGTGGAAGTATTGCACAAGCTGAAAAATATGCTACCGTATTCTGGGTACATTATCATGTAAAAAAACACTCCCTCCCTCCCTCCCGTAGATGGAATTACAATGTAAATTATGAGGGAGCAGAAGGAGTGCACTGCCGACAGATTTACTGAATGAATAAAACAAAAATCCTTATGGCCACACAGTCTGATGAAAACAGCATTGTGCAGAATACAGACACACTCCACCAATACCTCAGCATCCTGTCTACAAGTTCCTCTATTATTATTTTTTATGTGGATATATATCACTTTGGGAGCTCTTGGAGAAATTGAAAAAGTAGATCTCTCACACCAACAGTATGACCGGGTGTATGGACAAATGGAACAACAGTAGATTGAAGAGGAAATAAACTCCACCACTCCAGCTCTTTGAGAAAACATGCATAAATAAAAGATGAATTTAGAGAGGTTTTGGACCCACAGCACTGCGTATGCTACTACACTAAGTTGTCCATGTCTGCCTCCCAAATGGCAACCCATTCCCTTCATAATGCACTACTTTTGACCCTCAGAACGGGAAGTTGCCCTGTGCTGTGCCTGGTCTGATCTACTGAAGCAAACATAGAGCTAGGCCAGCAGCTCTCTCTAGTCTAAAGCCTGTAGCCTCACAGTAACCTCTCTCTCTCACCAGGCACCAGGCACTGTGTAAGGAAAGTATGTCAATCCCCTCTTCAGTCAGTTTAACAGCACTTTACTGACATGGGCCACAGACAGACAGCAAGACCAGCTGCTTCACATGGTCTGTCCCCAAATGGCAACCTATCTCCTTCATAGTGTACTACTTTGACCAGGGCCCATGCAGTGCACTATATAGGGAATAGGGTGCCATTTGGGAAACAAACAAGCTCTATATCCTGGTCTTGTGGCTGGGGCCAGCAACACTGGGTCTGATTCGCCCCATCAGAAATCATCCCCATACATTTGTACCAGGGCTTGGATTACTTGTCCTGTGCTTGGCTTTTTCAAGCTACTTACTTACTTAAAGCCTTTTGCTCCTTGTAGCAGCATAGGTCATCCACAAAGGTCGTCCACAAAAAGTCCTAATCGGGGCAGAGCACTATGATGAACATGTGTGACTGGGGAGGGTGAGGACTTGTGTACTAACACACTGGTGTGGAAGTAAGTCCTCTGAGAGGCTAAAAGTCTCTGGCAGAAATGGCACCCTATTCCCTACATAGTGCACATTGTTGACCAGAGGCATGTAAATGAGTGCACTGTATAAGGAATAGGCTGCAATTTGGGATGCAAAGAAAGCCATGGCTGGGGCTGTGATGGGAGCTATCCTTCACAGCTGTGTCGTGCGCTCAGCTCAGCTTGACTCGGGAGCGCATCAAATCCAGAGGAAGTGTGGGTGTTTCTCTTCACCCTGCAGGTCCAGTCACAGAGGCCTCAGACACTCTAATCTCATTTGGATGGAGAGGGAAACTTTGCCTGTATGCTTAGTGCTTTGGCCTGGCTCTGCGCTGCACCGACACCCTTTTTCTGGGGGTTTAAGTATAGCATTTCCTCTGAGGTAACGATGTGCCACTTTCTTTTGCCAGTTTTTGAGACCCTAAATAACCAGAAGGCAGAACAGAAACAGGACACAGTCCTGAGTGACCAGGTCTCTCAGCGCTACAGAATGTGTCACTGCTGTTTTCTGATGCGGTTCTACCGTTAATACATAGCAGACCTGGGTTGAACATTTTATTTGATATTATATTTTAGGTGCGCTTGATTGAGCTTGCCAGACACGCAGGGTGGGCACTGGGCAGGGTTTGCATTTATGGTGAAACCTGATGTATATAAACTGATAAATTCTTAAATCCAGGTGTCTATGCTGTGCTTTCTGAATATTGTTGGATCAGTCATAGACGATTAAAGACCAATTATATGGTGCTGTTGATATGTTGTTTTTCCATCTCTCCAGTGTGACAACCTACACTATAATAACAACAGTCTCATGTTCCATTAGTACAACAGGCTCATGTTCCATTAGTACCAGGGGGAGCGATGAGACCACAAACAACTAAAGAGCTGTACGACCTTCACAGTCAGTTAGAAGAGACCCAGCCTTTCCCAGTTCAACAGTTTCACAATCTCTTTCATTGTGCTGTTGCAGCTTCTTTAAAACAATGTTACTAAATGAAAAATACTAGGCTAGGCTTCTTCAATACTGTGTTGTACTACGTAGAGATATTCACAGCTGTGTTCTTACCGTTTTTTATTAAAACACCACTCTGTCATATAAAATATAATTGAAATGAGTATGTTAATGTAGTTTTCCATGCATCACCCCAAAAAGCCTATAAACTAGTGAAATTACCCTTTTCTCCCTCCCTGCTTTTAAAGGTAGCGTTGTGGCCATCTGTTGACTGATCCCTCTCTTACACAGACACTTCCAATACTGTCCTCACTTCGTTTATTTTACTGCACCCTCTCCCTCTATCGACTAGGGCATTGTTAACTTTACCATTGGCCCTTTGATCCATCCCTCTATATCTCTTCTATGAGCATGGTTCACAAATCACAAGTGCAATCCAAAGACAATGTGTAACAGTGAACAAACACTAAGCTATAGTCTCTATAAGCTATAGTCACAGCCAGAAGAGGACTGGCCACCCCTCATAGCCTGGTTCCTCTCTAGGTTTCTTCCTAGGTTCTGGCCTTTCTAGGGAGTTTTTCCTAGCCACCGTGCTTCTACACCTGCATTGCTTGCTCGTTGGGGTTTTAGGCTGGGTTTCTGTACAGCACTTTGAGATATCAGCTGATGTAAGAAGGGCTTTATAAATAGATTTGATTTGATTTAGTCTACAGGCTAACACTTGGCCTGTACAGAACGCAGAATGTGTCATGTGTCCGTTCTCTATTCTATACAGGGCAAGGCCAATACTAGATTATACCTTACATCTGTTCACCCATCTTCTCTAGTATCCCACCTCCACCAGACAACAAGCCCTCTCAGAGGAGTGTTATGATGAGACAGAGAGGCCAAGGTGATATGAGACAGACAGGAGAACAGGGTACTGTCCCAAATTGCACCCTATTCCCTATTAAAGTGCACTACTTTTGACCAGGGCCCATAGGGAATAGGGTGCCATTTGGGAAGCAGCCCAGGGCTCTAATGAGAAGCCCCCGGAAGAAGAACTGACAGGTTGAGATGGTGGAGATTTAAAGTAGACCCTGATCTCATTCCGTAGCTCTCTCTCAGCTATCTTCATGACAAATGGCCTTCATTTTCTCCTGTCCCCTCGGAGGAAGGAGCCAGGAGCGCCACAGATTCTTCTGCATTAATTACCTCACCACTGGTCACAGGTGCAACCCAAATGGCACCTCCTTTTCCTATACAGTACACTATACAGGGCTCTGGTCAAAAGTACTGCACTATGTAGGGAATAGGGTGCCATTTGGGATGCAGTTACAGTCTCTAGGCTGGACAATAAACCATAATGGGATTTTTCTGAGTAAACAAGCAATTCCCCCCATTTTAACACCGGTCTGTGTCTTCTGTGATCAAAAAGAGTCAGTGCATGGGCTTGCTTAGCCAGTCCACATTGAAGCCTTGATGGTCATTGTTCAATTCGTTGTTTTCAGATAGATATATTGAGCCCTAAATGGCACCCTATTCCCAATATAATGAACTAGTTTTGATCAGAGCCCGGCATGGTAGTAGTTCACTATATAGGGAATAGGGTGCCATTTGGTACACAGACATAGCCTATAGCTAATACATAAGGAAACTACAGCATAGGGGCTCTGGTAGATTAGGTGGCTGGAGCCACAGAGCTTCATAAGCCAAGGACACTCTACCCTCTTCCCCTCTTCTCTGAAAGCTGATAGCACCTAATGCTGCAGAGGGAATCTGAACAGCAAACCACACAAGTAGAGACTAATGTACCTTAGCAATACAGTAATGCACAGAAATAGACAAACACAAACCATTCACACAAATTACATTGTATTTACTAAAACAGGAGAATCAACTAGCTTCCCTAATCATGCACCAAGACAGATACAGAGAGCAACAACAGGGTGAATACTAGTATCTGAGATGACCACTGTAATGTTACCTGACAGTTGGATGAGGGTACTCCCTGCCTGTGCATACTGCCAGCTGTGGTTATCCAACACCGCCATCATCACAGGTACCTCTTAACTCCGGATTTGACCTTTCTCCGTTTAACAAAGGAAGCTAGTGAAATCCTAGGTCGTAGAGAAATCCTAAGTGGGCAGCCGACCGTGCCTGTAGGTCTGGGTAGGCAGGCCCCGTACGTCAGGAGGAAATCGAACAACCTGCCTCTCAGCCTCCCGGGAACCAAGCTTTACTACGAAGGCAATGCCAGGTCTTTTGACCAATTGGAGCTTTTCTTTCTTGTCCCCCGTTGCCCCCCAAATAAGATTTACTGACGAGGAGTGTTGCTTTGAATTAAGCAGTTCTCGCCGGCCGCCTGCCTCACTCTCGACTCCATGGAAAAGTTAAGCCGGACCAAACAGTTGTCGTACATGGATTTGCGGTGGAATAGGCTTTATTTATGATTTATTTTAATCCCCTCTCTAATTACTGGACCCCTGTCCACTACACAGCAAAATGCATCCAAAATCCATCCATATACCTTATTTTACTATATACCGGTATTGATACAGGAACCGGTTTGGGTTTAACTTTACCTTCTATAACCATTTTTCAATGTTTATTTTGTTAAATGTGATATGCAACTCATGTAATGTCCTTTTTTATGGTTTACTCAGTTTGCAACATGAGTCATCTCTCGCTCCCGCTCCTCCTGCTGAATGCTGCTTCCCACATGCCCCGTCACTCATGGAGAGAGCACTTTCTTGCCGTTTCTTGCCGTTCATTCTGGTGACAATGATGCTGCTTTCTGCAAGCGTTCTATAATTACACTATTAGTTTGTGTATCATGCTGTCTACTAGTATTTATTTTATTGCCAAGTTCTAGCTAAAATAAATCGTGTTAGCTGCTAATGCTAATCGCTAGTTAGCTGGCTACCTAGCTTGATAAATGTACTAAGTCAGAGCAAACTTGGGTAGCTAATACAGCTAATACAACTTGTGCTGATGTAGGCCTAGATAAGCATGTTGTTTGTGCAACGGTATCTTCCAAATCAGAGAGGAAAAGGCGAAGCATGAATATGTTAGCTAGCAAGCTACATGAGGTAAGAAAACACGTTATGTAACATCTAATTAGGGTCCCCTGGAAACACTGACCAACACATTGGTTCCTACCCTGTTGATAATTCCTCCCTGGTTTATTCCTGTGTTGTCATATCAAATAATTTATTCAAGGTGCTGCCCACTATATTCCAACTATATAATTAGATGAATCATTCTATTTCCATGATTCCAACAGTTAACCATTTAACTAGGCCAAGATGTTTTCCCATATTATGCAGCTCTGTGGGGCATAGTATGGAAATGCAGAAATTGTTTGAAGTTGGATTGAACAGTACAAAACATTCAGAATGGAGAAAGACCCATTGCAATCAGTTATAATATGTGTTTCCACCCTAGGGTCATGAACTATTCATAAAGCATATTTAGAACTTTTATTATAAAAAAACATAAAATACCATAAAATACTGTCATACTGTCAAAAATGTGAAAAATATCATATGATATTTTGTCCATATAGCCCAGCACTACTTACAAACAATGTTCCCTCATATTTTTGGGGGCACTGAGCAAATTTGAGGTAGAAACTTGAACGTTGTGAAAATGTTGTGCAACTTCCGGCGCACATTTGTAGTGAACAATGAGGCCGTGCCCTTTTTATTGTGGCCATTTGAGAATAATGTAGGCCTACCAACAAAACCAATGGCGCAAATCCCATAACATTCTCACATGGAAATAGCTTTAGATTTCTATTAAATAGCCTACAGTAACCAACAGTTGAAGTCGGAAGTTTACATACACCTTAGCCAAATACATTTAAACTAAATTTTTCACAATTCCTGACATTTAATCCAAGTAAAAATTCCCTGTCTTAGGTCAGTTAGGATCACCACTTTATTTTAAGAATGTGAAATGTCAGAATAATAGTAGAGAGAATGATTTATTTCAGCTTTTATTTCTTTCATCACGTTCCCAGTGGGTCAGAAGTTTACATACACTCAATTAGCATTTGGTAGCATTGCCTTTAAATTGTTTAACTTAGGTCAAACGTTTCGGGTAGCCTTCCACAAGCTTCCCACAATAAGTTGGGTGAATTTTGGCCCATTCCTCCTGACAGAGCTGGTGTAACTGAGTCAGGTTTGTAGGCCTCCTTGCTCACACACGCTTTTTCAGTTTTGCCCACAAATTTTCTATAGGATTGAGGTCAGGGATTTGTGATGGCCACTCCAATACCTTGACTTTGTTGTCCTTCAGCCATCTTACCACAAGTTTGGAAGTATGCTTGGGGTCATTGTTCATTTAGAAGACCCATTTGCGAGCAAGTTTTAACTTCCTGACTGATGTCTTGTGATGTTGCTTCAATGTATCCACATCATTTTCCTACCTCATGATGCCATCTATTTTGTGAAGTGCACCAGTCCCTCTTGCAGCAAAGCACCCCCACAACATGATGCTGCCACCCCCGTGCTTCACGGTTGGGATGGTGTTCTTCGGCTTGCAAGCCTCCCCCTTTTTCCTCCTAACATAACGATGGTCATTATGGCCAAACAGTTCTATTTTTGTTTCATCAGACCAGAGGACATTTGTCCAAAAAGTACGATCTTTGTCCCCATGTGCAGTTGCAAACCGTAGTCTGGCTTTTTTATGGCGTTTTGGAGCAGTGGCTTCTTCCTTGCTGAGCGGCCTTTCAGGTTATGTCGTTATAGGACTCGTTTTACTGTGGATATTGTCACGCTCGCTATCCTCAAACTCCCTGTCATAAATCGACCAAGGCGCAGCGTGCATGTAGTTCCACATCTTTTAATGAAAGTGAAACCGAAACAACCAAAAAACAAACAGCAAAGAACGTGACGCAACCGAGGTGCACACAAACACACACGGAAAATAATTACCCACAAAACACAGGTGGGAAAAGGCTACCTAAGTATGGTTCTCAATCAGAGACAACGATAGACACCTGCCTCTGAGAACCACACCTGGCCAAACACATAGAAATAGAAAATCATAGAACATAGAACATAGACTGCCCACCCAAATCACACCCTGACCAAACCAAAATAGAGACATAGAACGCTCTCTACGGTCAGGGCGTGACAGATATAGATACTTTTGTATCTGTTTCCTCCAGCATCTTCACAAGGTCCTTTGCGGTTGTTCTGGGATTGATTTGCACTTTTCGCACCAAAGTACGTTCATCTCTAGGAGACAGAACGCGTCTCCATCCTGAGCGGTATGACGGCTGCATGGTCCCATGGTGTTTATACTTGCGTACTATTGTTTGTACAGATGAACGTGGTACCTTTAGGTGTTTGGAAATTGCTCCCAAGAATGAATCAAACTTGTGGAAGTCTACAATTGTTTTGCTGAGGTCTTGGCCGATTTCTTTTGATTTTCCCATGATGTCAAGCAAAGAGGTACTGAGTTTGAAGGTAGGTCTTGAAATACATCCACAGGTACACCTCCAATTGACTCAAATGATGTCAATTAGCCTATCAGAAGCTTCTAAAGCCATGACGTAATTTTCCAGACTTTTCCAAGCTGTTTAAAGGCACAGTCAACTTAGTGTATGTAAACTTCCGACTTCAACTGTATATGTGGTGTTCAATGCTGGCCTACATTGCATGAGACTTAAAAAAATAATAATACATTATGAAGGGCTTGACATTAACTTATTATTTTTCACTTGATCTGTAACACCATGGGCCAAATAGGTGACAGTACATTGACATTGCATTGTATTGTGTTGTATGATGTAATATGCAAAGTATTATTATTACCATACAGAGAATTAGACAATGTAGGCTACCCCTCTGCCTATTGGCTTATTTGCTTAGTCAAGCCCGTCTCAAAATACAACACTGCCCTTTTAATTAAGACATAAGCTTTTTACCTGACTGGCTTTTCAAATATATGCCCAGAACCAAGAACTCATTGATACCCCTATTATAGCCAGTATCTTTAGTCAATCAGAGAGAGGCTGTCCAGCAGGCACATTACCATGTAGCTAAATTTGAAGCTTTTCAACAGAAAGTCGAGGGGGAAGTACCGTTTTTTTCTATTAATAGGGGAGGAATTAACTTGGAGGTGGTTTATTTAGCCTCGGATCACAAAGGCAAATGATCTGTAAAAGGTCTTTACTTACAGCCAATAGCACACAAAGACAGAACACCTGATGATGTAACGTGGCGCTAACACAGAAAGCATATAACATACACTACCGGTCAAAAGTTTTAAAACACTTATTTTTACTATTTTCTACATTGTAAAATAACATCATGAAATAACACATATGGAATATTTAAGATTCTTCAAATAGCCAACCTTTGCCTTGATGACAGATTTGCACACTAATTGACATTTTCTCAATCAGCTTCACCTGGAATGCTTTTCCAACAGTCTTGAAGGAGTTCCCACATATGCTGAGCACTTGTTGGCTGCTTTTACTTCACTCTGCGGCCCGACTCATCCCAAACCATCTCAATTTGGTTGAGGTCGGGTGATTGTGGAGGCCAGGTCATCTGATGCAGCACTCAATCACTCTGCTTCTTGGTCAAATAGCCCTTACGCAGCCTGGAGGTGTGTTGGGTCATTGTCCTGTTGAAAAACAAATGATAGTCCCACTAAACCCAAACTGGATGGGATGGCATATCGCTGCAGAATGCTGTGGTAGCCATGCTGGTGAAGTGTGAATTCTAAATAAATTGCAGACAGTGTCACCAGCAAAGCACCCCCATACCCTAACACCTCCTCTTCCATGCTTTACGGTGGGAAATACACATGCGGAGATCCTCGGTTCACCCACACCACGTCTCACAGCGGTTGGAACCAAACATCTCCAGACCAAAGAACCAATTTCCACTGGTCGAATGTCCATTGCTCGTGTTTCTTGGCCCAAGCAAGTCTCTTCTTATTATTTGTGTCCTTTAGTAGTGGTTTCTTTGCAGCAATTCGACCATGAAGGCCTGATTCACACAGTCTCCTCTAAACAGTTGATGTTAAGATGTGTCTGTTACTTGTGTGAAGCAACTCTGTGAAGCATTTATTTGGACTGCAATTTCTGAGGCTGGTAACTCTAATGAACGTATCCTCTGCAGCAGAGGTAACTCTGGGTCTTCCTTTCCTGTGGCGGTCCACATGAGAGCCAGTTTCATCATAGCGCTTGATGTTTTTTGCGACTGCTCTTGAAGAAACTTTCAAAGTTCTTGAAATGTTCCGTATTGACTGACCTACATGTTTCAAAGTAATGATGGACTGTCGTTTCTCTTTGCTTATTTGAGCTGTTCTTGCCATAATATAGACTTGGTCTTTTACCAAATAGGGCTATCTTCTGTATACCCCCCTACCTTGTCACAACACAACTGATTGGCTCAAATGCATTAAGAAGGAAAGAAATTCCACCAATTAACTTTTAAGGCAAACATTTGTTAATTGAAATGCATTCCAGGTCACTACCTCATGAAGCTGGATGATAGAATGCTAAGAGTGTGCAAAGCTGTCATCAAGGCAAAGGGCGGCTATTTGAAGAATCTGTTTAACACTGTTTAACACAAAAATATTCCACTTTTCTGGTTACTACATGATTCCATATGTGTTATTTCATATATTTGATGTCTTCACTATTATTCTACAATGTAGAAAATAGTAAAAATAAAGAAAAACCCTTGAATGAGTAGGTATTCTAAAACTTTTGACCGGTAGTGTAGGTGAATCAATCAAATGTATTTATATTTACCCAGGCAAGTCAGTTAAAACAAATTCTTATTTACAATGACGGCCTACCCCAGCCAAATCCAGATAACGCTGGGCCAGTTGTGTGCTGCCCTATGGGACTCCCAAACAGGGCCAGATGTGATTCAGCCTGGATTCGAACCAGGGACTGTAGTGACACCACTTGCAGTGCCTTAGACCGCTGCACCACTCGGGAGCCCTTTTTACATCAGCAGTTGTCACAAAGTGCTTATACAGAAGCCCAGCCTAAAACCCCAAATAGCAAGCAATGCAGATGAAAGCAAAGGGTATTAGGTTTGACATACCATTCTCTTCAGAAGTTTGACTTTGGTCCGTTAGCGCCAGTCTCCTATGCGGGCTCCCCTGCTGTCTCCCCCTGTCCCTCAGAAAGCCCATGTATAGGAAGCGAAAGAGCACTGTGAGTCCTTCCATGACCAGATCAGATCTGTGAACTCTCTACCAACTGGAGATGACTAAAACCAGGCAAGTAAAGTTAGATCCCAGTAACAATCTAGTAGCTGGTTGTCTGGACACTCCAGCCGTCTCAGTGAGTCTAGTTTGTAAACTCCAGTCCTCTTAATGGATAACAGTCTAGTTTGTAAAATCCAGTTCTCTTAGTGGATAACAGTCTAGTTTGTAAAATCCAGTTCTGTTAGTGGATAACAGTCTAGTTTGTAAACTCCAGTTCTCTTAGTGGATAACAGTCTAGTTTGTAAAATCCAGTTCTCTTAGTCGATAACAGTCTAGTTTGTAAACTCCAGTCCCCTCAGTGGCGACATTGGAACAACAAGGCTCTTCTCTGAGGCCTGTCCATGGTGGTCTGTCGGTCGGTTTGTGGTCAGGCACGTACATTTCACTGAGCCATCAGGAATAAATAACTGGGGAGGCTTATCAGTCCTCTGGAAGAGGGGGAGTCAGCTGTCTGTCAGAGAGAGAGAAAGAGAGGGAGAGAGAAAGAAAGACAAAGAGGGGGTAGGGGGAAATACTGGCAGTACTGGTGGGGTGTGTGAGGTGGCACGACAAAGATGGGTTGCGGGAAGATGGGTGGGACGGTGAGGTCGGTGCCCGCAGCTGCAAAGACATGGCAGCAGCAGCTGTGCCCTCCTGTTCTTAACCCCCCCCCCCTTAACTCACCGACCCATTTCACCAACCCCCACCCCCACATGCCAACACCTCTACAGTTTCCACAGAGACGCTCCTGCCATCCTGAGTTATTCAGGTGACCAGGGTGTAAACAGCCTCTGTTGTTTAATTATAACCCCTATTATACCACAGTGGGATTTAGCCTGACTGCCCTATTCCACTGAGGCGAATCAAACCAGTTTCAACCCAGATCATGCCCACCTCCTCTCACTGCCCCCCTCTCCCCTCACAACAGAGAACCGAACACAGAGCCAGGAGAGAGAGAGAAGGAGAGGAAAGGAGAGAAATGGAGAAGGAAGAGAGAGGGAAGAGAGGGGGAGAGAAAGAGAGAAAACACAAGCTGATCGAGAGAGAGTGTATAAGGCCTCCACAGAGTCACAGTGCTGCAAACTGGGCAGCACAGCACAGCAGCTGAGGCCAAACGATGGAGGTCAGACAATGCAGAACTCAGTGAGCTCTGAGAAGCCTATTCATTAGGACATTCTATGAAATGTAGCTTCGATTGTGAAGCCGTAACAAAAGCAACTCAATAAACCAAACGGAATTAAATAACACTCGACAACCAAGCACAGGGGAGAGAAAGGAGATTTTTTTGTGGACGGTTTCCAGACAAATGCAATGACTCCAGTGGTCAATAGAGAACGTGCCTTTTTACCGGTCAGTTGTTGGTGCTTTCCTGATGTATTACACTAACAAATACACAACAACAGACTATTTCAACAGCTTATTTCTAAGAGTCAATGTGCACCATGTAGTAGATACAAAAGGAGAGAACGCATGCTTTTAAAAATGGTTATGCAGTAAGCAATATTACCTGTATACAACGGTAATGTCACATCATAACCTTAGCGCATTGTATAGTTAGCCTTGTTAGTGCGTGTCTGAGTGGGCAGTACGGGTTGTAGAAGCTTGCGTTGTAGCCCTTGTGGCCTATCTAATTTCTAATGATGTGTGAGCCGGCCTGTGCTGTGCTGAATGAGCAGTTGTCAGGCCAGAGACAGATGGGAGGAAAGATGGTAGAAGTCACAACTATACACACACGCTCGCGCTATGGACCCAGCCTAAATTCTTCACCACATTCTACAAGTAGGGCCATTAACAGCTGACTTCAGCAGCACTTCTGTTGCGGTCTCCAGCAGGAAGACCTGGGAGAGTTGATTGTTGGTACCACATTGCACAGTGCCAGTTAGCTAATGAGCTACACTCATCGCGGTCCTTTATGCATGGCAGTGTATGCATCTGATCTGCTCCCTGTTCTTTTTATGCCTGCTACGCTACATTTTTTTTGGTGTGAGCCATCCTATTGCCTTTTGAGGCACCAGCCATTGAGAGGAACCAATAACGTTTTGTGTGGTGTTCCCTGAGGTGAACTTAAGGAGGAGGAGGGAGAGGGAGGAAAAGGAGAAGAAGAAGTAAGAGGAGTGATTTCCCACTGGACACAGATGACCTCACACTGCGACTCACACTGCGATGACAGTTTGACCAGGGCTCAGGTCAAAGTGGTGCACTATATAGGGAACAGGGTGCCATTTGGGATGCATTTCTAGTCTCTGATCAGAGTATTGGCAGCAGCTTACTTACATTGATACTAAAAAGCCTGGCTCACATCCTCTCACGTTACCTTTCATTTCACTATGTTTTTGTAGATGCAGACTGGCATTTTTATAAAGGACTGGAAGGTTTCTCTGTTAGGCAGATAGTATTTTAGCCAAGCATCTCTACTGCTGTCAATGTTGTAGTCCTCCTCAGTCACAACATTGGGATTTCTCCTGGTCTGTGTTCACATCAAGGATACATCCCAAACGGAACCCTATTCCTTATATAGTGCAATATTTTTGCAGTCAAGGTCTATTCTAATGCAGGATCAAAGACCGGTCCCACCACTCCACTGCTCATCACTATGAAACACCCACAGACTCATCTTCCATAGTCATGCCTCAATTTAATTATGTGACATTGGGCAAGTTACCCCTCACCCACCTTATTACAAGACCCTGCACATTGTAAATATGGTACTGGAACCGACTTTTAAAAATATTTCCTGCATATGCTATGCTTAAATACTTACTTTATTGTGTATTTCATATTTCTTATTGTGTTTTTTTTCTTCAAATAATACATTGTTATTGATTATTGCATTGTTGGGTTTTCTGTCTAAAGGATCTGTTGACGAGACAATCCATGTCAGATAAAGAGCATGGAGCTAAACAGGGTCAACTTCCGTGCTAGTTCCTGCCCGAGCAATGAAAATAAACTGCTCAACATGGGCCACGTCTCAAATGGCCCCCTTTTCCCTATATAGTGCACTAGAGCCCTATGGGCCCTGGTCAAAGGTATTGCACTATATAAGGAATAGGGTTCCATTTGGAATGTATCCTTGATGTGGACACAGACCAGGAGAAATCCCAATGTTGTGACTGAGGAGGACTACAACATTGACAGCAGTAGAGATGCTTGGCTAAAACACTACCTGCCTAACAGAGAAACCTTCCAGTCCTCACAATAAAAACACCAGTCTGCATCTGCAAAATACTGACACCAGCTAAACATAGTGAAATAAAAAGGTGTGAGAGGATGTGAGCCAGGCTTTTAGTATCTCTGTAACAAAGCTGCTACCAATACTCCCATCAGAGACTAGTACTGGGTCTCAAATGGCACCCTATTCCCAGAGCCCTGGTCAACAGTAGTGCACTATGTAGGCAATAGGATGCCATTTGGGAAGCAGGCCATGTCAATTCTAATGCAGGATCAAAGACCGGTCCCAGCACCCCGCTGCTCATCACTATGAAACACCCACAGACACGTCTTCCATATTCATGTCTTCATTGAATTATATGACACGGGGCCAGTCCCCCCTCACCTACCTTATTACCAGACCAGCTGGGTTCAAATAGTATCTGTTTTCTTTCAAATCCCTCTTTGAGTGTCTGCCTGGGGTTCCAGATGGATGCAGTTTGCCCTTTTGGGACTATTTAATTTGTTCCATTGAGCCAGAAAAGCTTAATTAAGTGCAGCTTAAGTATTTGAAAGAAAACATCTTTAATTATTTGTTACTTTTATTTCTTATTCTTCTTTTTTTTAAGGTATTTTAAATGTTTTGTATTTTTTAAACTGCCTTGTTGGTTAGGGCTTGTAAGTAAGGTGAAATGTTGTATTTGGCGCATGTGACAAATACATTTTTATTTTATTTGATATGAAATCCTATTTGGACCCAACTACCTGAGGGGAATGACTGAGAAAGCTCTGCAGGTGTTACTACAGAGGGACAGTTGATATATGACAGACCATTGAGACATACAGCAGGTAATAGACACCTAAAGGTAACCCTGTCCCAGACAATGTTTACAGCAGGGTGAGGTCTCACCCTTGGGCAAACTCATGTCAGGCTCGGTAGAACACTAGGCTAAAGAGCAGGCCTGAGTCGACCTAACAAGCCATTCACAGACCACCACACACACAAGAAAAATACCCCAGATGCATTCCAAATAGAAGTGTTTTCCCTTTATACTTTTGACCGGAGCCCTATGTGGCATAGGGCGCCATTTGGGATGCATCCTGTCTCTCTCACCAGCTGCAAACCAAGCAGATGACTTGGGATAGCAGCTAGCTAGCATACCAGAGGAACAGCCTGAATTCCTGTATTCTAGAAGTCAACAAGACAGCTGTACAATGTCAATGGAATTATGAATTCTGAAAACCAACAGATAACAGTTTTGTCAGCCTCTTCCAGTCAATAGAATCGTTTGACTTGACACTCCATGTCAGATAAAGTGTATGGGGATACACAGGGTCAACTTCCATGTTAGTTCCTGCCCGAGCAATGAAAATAAAGTGTCCCAAATGGTACCCTTTTCCCTATGTAGTGCACTGCTTTTAACCAGGGCCCATGTAGTGCATTAGGTCCTGGTCAAAAGAGGTGCACTATATAGGTAATAGGGTGCTATTTGGGATGCAACCATGAAGAAGAGGAAAGACATCTAGCTAGCAGGAGAGTGTGTGTTCAATCCAAACACCTGCAGGGCTGTGAGTCTGTTAAAACCCTGCTGGTTACTGTTTACAAGCTTTGGAGTCACAGCTTGCTCCCACAGGAACAACCATGGAGGGCTTTCAATAGTCTACTAGTCTACACACACACACACACACACACACACACACACACACACACACACACACACACACAAATAGGTGGCAATAGCCGACTTTTGGCCAGTATTGGTTTTTTTTAAGCCAAATAAATAAACTGCCGCCGGCCCGTTGAAAAAAAATCCCATTGTAAAATAATGCTTTTTAGCCTATTCATTGATGGAAATACCAGTCAATGTATATACATTTGACCGGTCATGCTTATCGGTCTATAGGTTAATTTGCATAATTTAGAAATAGCCACGGGATGGTTTTTGAATACTGTCAATACCGTTGAAACTATTTCATTGATGTTTTGTTTTTATAAATGGGAATATTTGTAGCTTCATTGAAGTAAATACCTGCAGTCAACTTGTGCAATGAGTTAGGAGATAAAGAAGATTGCGTTCTTCATTTCACCTGTCACATAATTTTTCATTTTATGAAGCTTACCAGTACTAGTCCCCAGTCACGTAGTGTTTATTTACACGCATACAACAACAAGAGCCCGGAGCCTTGTGACTGTTGGTATCTAGATGATCTAGTTACAGTATGGAATTCACAACTAAATGTTTGCCAGCTAGATATCTTATAACTATTAAGTTAACGGTTTGAAAATGTGTGAAATGCTCTGCAGTTGTGCATTTGGTTTTCTAATTTAGTGGTTAGCTTCTTCCAAAATCATGTTTCGCTTGGTAACAGCAGAGAATCCCCTCCTGAATCAAGAACCTTGCTGTCTAAAATTTGTTTTGTGTGAGTGCAGCAAGCTGTGAGTAGCATTTTAGAGTTACTTGTATAACGTTATGAGCTGGGATGTCTGTCCTGCAAACATGAGCGGAAATCTGTCAGACAGCGTGAGAGCTGCTGCTACAGCTTCTCAAACAGCTCATTAGTTGCTGCTGGAGTTAAACATGCTCTTATAAGCCCAATCATTGCGTAACAATTCTAAGTGAGATTGCATGTTAATAACAGTTTTGATGGCCACAAAAAAAGCTACCATTTTTATTTCTCAACTGGTAATTGAAGCGCACTTCCCATTCGCCATTCAAGGGCATACTGTCGTGGCCAAAAGTTTTGAGAAGGACACGAATATAAATTTTCACAAAGTCTGCCGCCTCAGTTTGTATGATGGCAATTTGCATATACTCCAGAATGTTATGAAGAGTGATCAGATGAATTGCAATTAATTGCAAAGTCCCTCTTTGCCATGCAAATGAACTGAATCCCCCAAAAACATTTCCACTGCATTTCAGCACTGCCACAACAGGACCAGCTGGCATCATGTCAGGGATTCTCTCGTTAACACAGGTGTGAGTGTTGACGAGGTCAAGGCTGGAGATCACTCCAGAGATTGCACCTAAATCAACCATTTATTGGATCATCAAGAACTTCAAGGAGAGCGGTTCAATTGTTGTGAAGAAGGCTTCAGGGCGCCCAAGAAAGTCCAGCAAGCGCCAGGACCATCTCCTAAAGTTGATTCAGCTGCGGGATCGGGGCACCACCAGTACAGAGCTTGCTCAGGAATGGCAGCAGGCAGTGAGGCGAAGACTTTTGGAGGATGGGTTTGAGCCCAGGCTCTGTCGCAGCCGGCCGCGACCGGGAGGTCCATGGGGCGACGCACAATTGGCCTAGCGTCGTGAGGGTTTGGCCGGTAGGGATATCCTTGTCTCATCGCGCACTAGCGACTCCTGTGGCGGGCCGGGCGCAGTGTTTCCTCTGACACATTGGTGCGGCTGGCTTCCGGATTGGATGCGTGCTGTGTTAAGAAGCAGTGCGGCTTGGCTTGTGTTTCGGAGGACGCATGGCTCTCGACCTTCGTCTCTCCCGAGCCCGTATGGGAGATGTAGCGATGAGACAAGACAGTAACTACTAACAATTGGATACCACGAAAAAGGGATACAAAAATTAAAAATTAAAAAAAGGTACAGGGTGCTGAGGACTGGGGTAAAGTCATTTTCTCTGATGAATCCCCTTTCCAATTGTTTGGGGCATCCGGAAAAAAGCTTGTCTGGAGAAGACAAGGTGAGCGCTACCATCAGTCCTGTGTCATGCCAACAGTAAAGCATCCTGAGACCATTCATGTGTGGGGTTGCTTCTCAGACAATTTTGCCTAAGAACACAGCCATGAATAAAGAATGGTACCAACACATCCTCCGAGAGCAACTTCTCCTAACCATCCAGGAACAGTTTGGTGACGAACAATGCCTTTTCCAGCATCATGGAGCACCTTGCCGTAAGGCAAAAGTGATAACTAAGTGGCTCGGGGAACAAAACATCGATATGTTGGGTCCATGGCCAGGAAACTCCCCAGACCGTAATCCCATTGAGAACTTGTGGTCAATCCTCAAGAGGCGGGTGGACAAACAAAAACCCACAAATTCTGACAAACTCCAAGCATTGATTATGCAAGAATGTGCTGCCATCAGTCAGGATGTGGCCAAGAATGTAATTGACAGCATGCCAGGGCGGATTGCAGAGGTCAAAAAAAAAAAGGGTCAACACTGCAAATATTGACTCTTTGCATCAACTTCATGTAATTGTCAATAAAAGCCTTTGACACTTATGAAATGCTTGTAATTATACTTCAGTATTCCATAGTAACAGCTGACAAAAATATCTAAAGACACTGAAGCAGCAAACTTTGTGAAAATTAATATTTGTGTCATTCTCAAAACTTTTGGCCACAACTGTATAGGCAATGGTTGGCAGGCTTCAGTGCATCACACACCACTTTGCAATGAGCTGGAGGCAGTAGCTGGTGCATTTTGAAAATATAAACTTAAATGTTTGAAACCTGAACGTTTTACTTCCTATTATGAGGCATGTCTTACATTGCTTCAAAGTAAGATCCGACCATAGAAACGTGGTGGCAATTATTTTATAAAGACTTGGGACCAGTCGTGGGACCAGTAGCCTATTTCTCTCATGTTCAATTGGTTTTCAAATCAACTTTCTTTCATTGTCTAGCAGTTAAATTAAAATGTAAAATGTCCAGCACCACATTTTCCTTACGAAAACCCTGACACACACATACAGAAACAAACACGCAGCTCCTATCATAAAACAATAACGCATGTTACTGCCAAATCGTGTTATTTACCAGTACATTCAGAAAGAGTCATGTTATAGAAGCATTTTCTTTCACAGATACAATCAGTGCTGTTGTTTATCCTTGTCCAGTCAGCACAGTGAGAGAGTGATGAATATGACATCTTGTGTTACTGTGTGAGTCCTGGTAGGTAGCCTAGTGGTTAGAGTGTTGGGCCAGAAACCAGTAACCGAAAGGTTGCTAGATCAAATCCCCAAGCTGGTAAAAATCAGTCTTTCTGCCCCTGAACAAGGCAGTTAACCCGCTGTCATTGTAAATGAGTTGTTTTTCTTAACTGACTTGCCTAGTTAAATAAAGGTTAAAATACTATATGTCCCTACGTGTGTGTTGCACATCCAGTGGTGCATAGACCAGCGTTAGTGTTTATGAGCTCATGACATCCCTGTGCAAGACAGACCTGGGCCCTCTCCAGCTCTACCACTGAATAGACAGACCTGGGCCCTCTCCAGCTCTACCACTGAATAGACAGACCTGGGCCCTCTCCAGCTCTACCACTGAATAGACAGACCTGGGCCCTCTCCAGCTCTACCACTGAATAGACAGACCTGGGCCCTCTCCAGCTCTACCACTGAATAGACAGACCTGGGCCCTCTCCAGCTCTACCACTGAATAGACAGACCTGGGCCCTCTCCAGCTCTACCACTGAATAGACAGACCTGGGCCCTCTCCAGCTCTACCACTGAATAGACAGACCTGGGCCCTCTCCAGCTCTACCACTGAATAGACAGACCTGGGCCCTCTCCAGCTCTACCACTGAATAGACAGACCTGGGCCCTCTCCAGCTCTACCACTGAATAGACAGACCTGGGCCCTCTCCAGCTCTACCACTGAATAGACAGACCTGGGCCCTCTCCAGCTCTACCACTGAATAGACAGACCTGGGCCCTCTCCAGCTCTACCACTGAATAGACAGACCTGGGCCCTCTCCAGCTCTACCACTGAATAGGTTTTCACTAGACTTGACAGAAAAAGAGCCAGTCCTCTGAATACACAGACTGGACACCAGAATACATCTCAGGTGTTTTCCTCTGGATGGAGGGTCACATCCTATGTCCCAACACTGTTGTTGTAGAGCTGGAAGGTCAAACACTCATTTTGTAAACAGTAGCCTTCCAACAACAGCCTCTATCTGGTGGAATATCAGATGGCCACAGCATAACAACAAATACGGAAAACAGTGAGCCTCCTCTTGACTGAGAGTGTGGACATATTTAAAGCACCACAAAATTAGTAAAAGATTGCACAGCTATTTAGATCATTGCCAATTGGATTTTCTTTCTCGGTTCTGCTGCAGATCCTATCCCAAGGACTAATCTGCCAGCTGTTTATTTTGGTCGAGCTGAGAGCTCTCCACTATCTTTTACATTGCAAAACAGGCCATGCAGTGGGAAAGAAGCTGTAGTTCCTAATTTTGGATGTTCTGCTGCTCTTATTTGGCTAATTGTAGGTCTTTTGGAGTTAGGTTTCCATTCAAATAGCGCATAACCACATCTGAATGTGTACTCTGACTCCACCCCATCTTTGAATGGAAATAAGACTACGGTACCATGGCCTGGAAAAAGCCTCTCCTTCTCAGTCACAGTGCTAGACAGCCAAGCATTTAACATTGGATTAAGAAGCTAAATGCAGTGTAAGGGCAGATCGCGCCCCCTTCTTTCCCCAGCGTTTACTAACAAATTCAAACTGTCCTCCTCAATATGGCTGCCTGTCACCAACATCCGGGTAACCAGGGCAAAGAGATCTCAAGGATACACGCCATGTGAATAATGTGTTTATGTGAGACAGAAAGAATCACTGTCCACATTACCATTCTATAACTGTGTTAAAACCGGGTCAAAAGTAGTGCACTATATAGTGAATAGGGTGCCATTTCAGATGCAACCCAGCGCCTGGTTCCTGCAGTCCGTGGTGCCTCCCTCCCAGTCCAGCAGGTGTCAGTGCACACTGCCCAGTCAGTCACAGTGAGGGCACAGGCACACCAGGCAGGGAGGGAACCAGCCCCAAATCCTCCATCCGGTCTCCACTACCCCCAGGGGGGAGAAAGGAAAATAGGGCACAGCTTAGATGATAGGTCACCTTCCGTTGATTCTTAATGTTATTATAACGAGTGAACTAATGTTACAACATACTCAGTGGTACGGTAAAGGTCTGCAATTCCAATTCATATTCATTATCCTGGTGTTTTCTCTTCCTGACTTACTTGGCTTAAACCTCCACCATGGCTCTCCACATGGATTGAATAAAGGGGGTTTATTCATTAGACCTACACCTAACCTTCCACACACTGTCATTTCTTTATAACAGAGATTAGACGATCAACAGCAGAAAGGCACACTCACATCCTCACTACTAGGGCCTTAATGCTACTTGAGGGAACTGACAGGGATAAGGGACACACATGCCAGTCTGTCTGTTTAGAGAGACTAGCGAAGAGCTGACCCAATCCAAGGTTTACAGTAGAGGAGCAAGTATTCATAGGGCAAAACAACTATTTCAATGGGGATTCTACATTGAGCTTTTCAGTCAAGGAAACTTGACTTGTCCAGGAAACCAGCCCATAGAATCTAGCCGAAAACACCCCGAGTAGCATATTCATTTTTTAATATATATTTTTTATTTAACTCGGCAAGTCAGTTAAGAACAAATTCTTATTTACAATGATGGCCTACCAAAAGGCAAAAGGCCTCCTGCGGGGACGGGCCTGGGAATAAAAATTTAAATATAGGACAAAACACACATCACGACAAGATAGACACCACAACACTACATAAAGAGAGACCTAAGACAACAACATAGCATGGCAGCAACACATGACAACACAGCATGGTAGCAACACCACACGACAACAACATGGTAGCAGCACAAAACATGGTACAAATATTATTGGGCACAGACAACAGCACAAAAGGCAAGAAGGTAGAGACAACAATACATCACGCTAAGCAGCCACAACTGTCAGTAAGTTTCACTCGTTTCACTCGCTAGCTGCAGCGAACTGAAAAGACGAGCAACCCAGGGATGTGTGTGCTTTGGGGACCGTTAACAGAATGTGACTGAGGATGAGGGCTGCAGTAGGTATCTCAGATAGGGGGGATTGAGGCCTAAAAGGGTTTTATGAATAAGCATCAACCAGTGACGGTATTCAGAGATTACCAGTTTACAGAGGAATATAGAGTGCAGTGATGTGTCCTATAAGGAACATTGGTGTCAAATCAGATGGCCGAATAGTAAAGAACATCTTCCCACTCGAGAGCACCCTTACCTGCCGATCTATAAATTACGTCTCCGTGATCTAGCATGGGTAGGTTGGTCATCTCAATCAGGGTTAGTTTGGCATCTGGAGTGAAAGAGGAGCGATTACGATAGAGGAAACCAAGTCTAGATTTAACCTTAGCCTGCAGCTTTGATATGTGCTGAGAGAAGGACAGTGTACTGTCTAGCCATACTCCCAAGTACTTTTATGAGGTGACTACCTCAAGCTCTAAACCCTCAGGAGGTAGTAAATCACACCTGTGGGGAGAGGGGCATTCTTCTTACCAAACCACATGACCTTTGTTTTGGAGGTGTTCAGATCTAGGTTAAGGACAGAGAAAGCTTGTTGGACACTAAGAAAGCTTTGTTGTCGAGCATTTAACCCAAAATCCTGGGAGGGGCCAGATGAGTATAAGACTGTATCATCTGCATATAAATGGATGAGAGAGCTTCCTACTGCCTGAGCTATGTTGTTGATGTAAATTGAGAAGAACGTGGGGCCTAGGATCGAGCCTTGAGGTACTCCCTTGGTGACAGGCAGTGGCTGAGACAGCAGATGTTCTGACTTTATACACTGCACTCTTTGAGAGAGGTAGTTAGCAACCCAGGCCAAAGACCCCTCAGAGACATCAATAATCCTTAGCCGGCTCACAAGAATGGAATGGTCTACCTTATCAAAAGCTTTGGCCGTCAATAAAAATAGTAGCACAACATTCCTTTGAATCAAGGGCAATGGTGACATCATTTAGGACCTTTAAGGTTGTAGTGACACATCCATAACCTGAGCGGAAACCAGATTGCATACCAGAGAGAATACTATAGACATCAAGAAAGCCAATCAGTTGATTATTGACAAGTTTTTCCAACACTTTTGATAAACAGGGAAAAATAGAAATATGCCTATAACAGTTAGGATCAGCTTGCATCCCAAGCATTCCAAAGTTCTACCTACCAACCTTTTTTCTGTAGTCATCACTGTGTTAGAGACACATACATACGACAGCCTCTTGAAATATTAAACGTTTTAATGCCAGTGCACTTTTTCTCAATAGAAATGTCCATCATACTTCCTTCCTTTTCACTCATGCCTGGCTACGTGGCAGAGATCTGAAACAATCTATAATTTTTTTTTTTTAATCTAATTGACAACATAATGGTGCAAGTCTGTGTGTATCTCCTGTTTGGAAGAGTCATTACAATTATCTTACAGATCTGTCAGCTACAAATTAAACCATGGCAGTAAATATTCTTACAATCTGTTGAGTCAGGCACCCACTTCTGCGCCCTCAGATTCAGGCAGAAGGGCGTTTAAGGTCTGAGTACGTTATCTGGGCCAAAATCAAAACTCCCTCCAAGCCTCTTTATACAGACTAGTTCTGCTTCATGGGTTGTGGTGTCCACACCAGATGAGAGCTTTGTGTCGTAGCTAGCAGCCAGGATGCTTTTGGATTATCTTAGCCAAGATAATGGTAATAGTGATGGCATGGTACTGGAGCAGGTCCAAGGCGACACAGTCAGAGATTATGACCTCCTCAGAGGAGCTGAGCTCTTCCTGTTCAGTTACGCTGTCCTGCCCTTTGGACAGGCTCAGTCTACAGCTATCGCTCCCCCAGAGGGACAAACAAGCCACATCACACCAAATCCTCACATAAATAAAGCATAACAACTCTAACCCCCCCCACCCCACCCCGAAACAACATAGCCTAAGTAACACATCTACGACAATAAACAACACCATTGCACTCATCATGTCTGCAGCAATTCATTTAAAATGTTTCAAAAATAGTTTCTTAGTCATTCAACACATGACCACCCGCTTTGCTTTCAGCTCGGTGACCTAATTTGCCACTAGAGGATGAAATGAAAGGACCCATTATCTACAGGGATCTCTGAAAGGAGAGGAGAGCAATGGAGGACAAACAGTATCAAGTGTCAGGATGAAAGAAAGACTCCCAACACCCAAGTAGAACATGAAGACTGACCAGACCAATCCATGTTCCAAACTAAATGACATAGGTCATGTTCAGTAGGGCATACTGTAGCAAAACATTTTGAAATGGAATTCTAAAATAAGTGTTTCTTATTGTATAAGTGCAGGTAGTTGTTCCCCTGTTTCGCTCCGTTTTGAAAAATGTTCTCCCTACTGGAAAGTGACACAATCATATTAGCCTCATGATAACTGAGCTAATCCCGTTCTGATGAGCACAGTCGTAATCAGCCAGTTGTAAAAACGACTGGTACAAGGGCAGCAAGTACAACTAAACAGATGAATCATAGACAAATACATTACAATATCAGAAATAAATAGCTATTTGAGAATGTCCTGATTCAGCACCGACTGACTCCATAAATAGGCCAATGTTTGGTGAAGAAAGAAGAGAGCCTCACTAGCCATGCAACCATCAGGGATGAGAATATCATTCCACAAGGTAGCTACTTACAGAGTCCTGTGCAGAGAATCTGCATGGCCATGTCTCTTCCCTTCTCACACCATTCAGCTCATGAACAAGTCAGGTAGCAGCAGAGAGGAACGGCTCTCACTAGAATAGCTTTAGCTCCATGGACCAGGGCATCAGTGAGAAAGGATGGTGCTTGCTATCTGCTATCTTCTGTGTTCTCCCCAGTGCTCTGTATGAGAATGTCAACAGGCCCCTGTGCTAAGAGCTTTGGAATAGAACCAGCCAAGCCCCATCCAGCTCCCTTTACATTACAGTCAGTGAATCACCACCACCCAACCCAATCTCTGGACCATTAAAGCTAGCTCTGCTGCATTATTGGTTGGTGTAGGGGAGGAGGGCCCTTTCAGAGGCTGATGATGTGAGTGTGATGAACTAGAACCTCGCTCTCACATGCATCAGTGCTCTCTAGCAACAGAACCGGCAGTGCTCTCTCTGAGGTTGTGTCCCGTCCCTAGTCCGTCCTCTGAGGTGTGTGTGTGTATGCATGAATGAGTGTGTGTGTGTGTGTGTGTGTGTGAGGGGAGGTGCGTCTCCCCCTTGAGGGCACTGCCTGCCGTCAGGCTGTGTTTTGTCATTCTCTAGGCAGGCTAGGCTGAGTGCTGCTGCCTGTGAACTGACTGACTCTGTGAGGGACATTGGGGCCATGGACACAGCAGCAGAGATCTGGACAGGTGGCTTAAACACCCCAGAAATGTTATGTTGTAACTTGTAACAACTGCAAACCAGTACATTAACTTCAGCTAGATCCAGCTTTCCTGGAACAATGTTCCTTTTGGTAGCGCACCACATTAACTCATCTACAGTAATCCCTTCATACTGACCACATTGCACTAAAGAGTCAAATCCACAGGTAACAAGCTAATCCAGAGGAAGTGGTAACTTAGTAGCATGGATGTGTTTTGGGTAAACTAATAATACACAGGTTGAGGTTGCTGTGGCTGGAACGAGGTGTGATGATGAGTTGCCTTTCCTGACACCCAGGGTTAGCCTGGTGAAACCAGACTGAAACAGTGGATAATGCATTGTTCAGTCTGGTTGAACCAGGCTAACACAGAGAAAGTGAGAAAATGAGCAGAGGCTCAGCGGCAGGGTGTATTAATAGGCAACCTGGATCACTACCATGCTGCCTCTCTGTTGCCCTGCCAGGACGCTGAGTCTCTGAGTCTGATCTGAGACCAGTCAGTGTTTGTCTTCATCAATTCATCAACATACCAGGACTACAGTCTCAATCAGCAATAATGGACGTTTGAACCACAGCAAGGCCTGTGTTGTCTCTGTCTAAAAAGACTGTTGGTTTCTTGCAAGTCATTTGATTACTTATATATTATTATATATAAGGCTCAGTGGAGTCAAAAACTCGATTTTACTGTGTTTTATATATATTTCCACACTATGAGGTTGGAATAATACTGTGAAATATAAAAATATATAATAATGCCATTTTATTGTAATAGCTATTTAAGAAGACCGCTGGAGTTATGGCATGCCAGGTGCCATCACCAGGCGGTCAGTTAGTTAATAGACTGCTGCGTCGAGGCTGCCTATTCCTTTATGACATTAGGTGATGCCTAATGCTGTCCGTAATATGGATGTGAGCTTTCTAAATCCATTAGCTCGATGACAAGGTTGTGGTTGTGCTTTCACTGTCAGTTTTGATTTGCAGTTTCGCTGCTGTAGCTAGCTGTAGCTAAATGCTGTAACAGGCTCTGCTAGCTGGCGCTGACTGGGTCTTTCTCAATATTTGCCACATGGGCTTTTATTCGCATTCTAATTCTGCAGAATAAACTCAGAACTATCCTTCGTCCTGTTCGAACCACACAGTGTGGTTCGTCCTCCCGTTGGATCTCTCTGTCTGAATAATAATAACCATGGCCGTAGCGGTCTAAGGCACTGCATCTCAGTGCTAGCTGTGCCACTAGAGATTCTGGTTTGAGTCCAGGCTCTGTTGCATCCGGCCGTGACCGGGAGACCCATGGGGCGGCACACAGTTCGTCCGGGTTAGGGGAGGGTTTGGCCGGCAAGGATGTCCTTGTTTCATCGTGCACTAGTGACTCCTGTGGTGGGCCAGGTGCAGTGCACACTGACACAGTTGCCAGGTGCAAGGTGTTTCCTCTGACAAGTTGGGTTGTGTTTCAGAGGATGCACGGCTCTTGACATTTGCCTCTCCCGAGTCTGTATGGGAGTTGCAGTGATGAGACAAGACTGTAACTACCAATTGGATACCATGAAATTGGAGAGAAAAAACAAGGTTAAATAATAATAACCATGGACAGGGCTGCTAGGGTCAAACAGTCTGACAGATCCTGATTCCCAGAGAAGGAAGTGGTTTCTGGAGCTCATTTGATATTCTGTTATACTCTGCTCCACAGAGAGAGGCCAGGGTAGGGAGGAACTAAGGGAGTGGAGGGGAGTTGGGGGGAGGTGGTGACACGTCAGCTTTCATTACTGCTCATGAATTACTTCCATGTCCCTTGCATATGAAGACGCACAGAGGCAATTAAGGAGTGGGAAGGGAGAGACTCAAGCAAGCAACTGCTCACAGGCAGCGGCCCGGAAGCAGAAGAGGAGAGGAGGAGAGTGGAGGCATGTTAACTTAACAATTAGCATTAAGACTGGTTGTAATGGAGTAAAGAGCACTATTAGGTGGGCTGTGGGACTGGGTCTGTTGTGTTGTGCTGAAGGTAGGAGACACAGGGGGACAGGGTAACAGGTAGACAGGGGGGGACAGGGGAGCAGGGTCGAGGCATCATACAGGTTGTCACACCTCCTACTCTTAGGGGCCAGTTGGACCCTGTGGTGTATGACATGGAGACAGCTGTGCTGGGTCATGTAGTCAGGTGAGTAAGGGAGAGTAAAGGCGAGAGCAGTGAGCAGCCTCTAACAGGATCATTATGATGTGCTGGACTTATAATGGTACAGCTTGGATCCTCACAGCAACGGTAGAGCATCATCAACAGCATCATCTTCAGCTAAGGATGACAGCAGATGAGATTAAAACTGAGATGGATGTTAAAATACTAAAAAAGAGGAGACAGAAAGATATATCTATACTGTGAAATGTAAAAATATATAATAATGCCATTTTATTGTAATAGCTATTTAAAAAGACCGCTGGAGTATATATATATATATACACTGCTCAAAAAAATAAAAGGAACACTAAAATAACACATCCTAGATCTGAATGAATGAAATATTCTTATTAAATACTTTTTTCTTTACATAGTTGAATGTGCTGACAACAAAATCACACTAAAATTATCAATGGAAATCAAATGTATCAACCCATGGAGGTCTGGATTTGGAGTCACACTCAAAATTAAAGTGGAAAACCACACTACAGGCTGATCCAACTTTGATGTAATGTCCTTAAAACAAGTCAAAATGAGGCTCAGTAGTGTGTGTGGCCTCCACGTGCCTGTATGACCTCCCTACAACGCCTGGGCATGCTCCTGATGAGGTGGCGGATGGTCTCCTGAGGGATCTCCTCCCAGACCTGGACTAAAGCATCCGCCAACTCCTGGACAGTCTGTGGTGCAACGTGGCGTTGGTGGATGGAGCGAGACATGATGTCCCAGATGTGCTCAATTGGATTCAGGTCTGGGGAACGGGCGGGCCAGTCCATAGCATCAATGCCTTCCTCTTGCAGGAACTGCTGACACACTCCAGCCACATGAGGTCTAGCATTGTCTTGCATTAGGAGGAACCCAGGGCCAACCGCACCAGCATATGGTCTCACAAGGGTTCTGAGGATCTCATCTCGGTACCTAATGGCAGTCAGGCTACCTCTGGCGAGCACATGGAGGGCTGTGCGGCCCCCCAAAGAAATGCCACCCCACACCATGACTGACCCACCGCCAAACCGGTCATGCTGGAGGATGTTGCAGGCAGCAGAACGTTCTCCACGGCGTCTCCAGACTCTGTCACGTCTGTCACATGTGCTCATGTGCTCAGTGTGAACCTGCTTTCATCTGTGAAGAGCACAGGGCGCCAGTGGCGAATTTGCCAATCTTGGTGTTCTCTGGCAAATGCCAAACGTCCTGCACGGTGTTGGGCTGTAAGCACAACCCCCACCTGTGGACGTCGGGCCCTCATACCACCCTCATGGAGTCTGTTTCTGACCGTTTGAGCAGACACATGCACATTTGTGGCCTGCTGGAGGTCATTTTGCAGGGCAGTGCTGGCAGTGCTCCTCCTTGCACAAAGGCGGAGGTAGCGGTCCTGCTGCTGGGTTGTTGCCCTCCTACGGCCTCCTCCACGTCTCCTGATGTACTGGCCTGTCTCCTGGTAACGCCTCCATGCTCTGGACACTACGCTAACAGACACAGCAAACCTTCTTGCCACAGCTCGCATTGATGTGCCATCCTGGATGAGCTGCACTACCTGAGCCACTTGTGTGGGTTGTAGACTCCGTCTCATGCTACCACTAGAGTGAAAGCACCGCCAGCATTCAAAAGTGACCAAAACATCAGCCAGGAAGCATAGGAACTGAGAAGTGGTCTGTGGTCACCACCTGCAGAACCACTCCTTTATTGGGGGTGTCTTGCTAATTGCCTCTAATTTCCACCTGTTGTCTATTCCATTTGCACAACAGCATGTGAAATTTATTGTCAATCAGTGTTGCTTCCTAAGTGGACAGTTTGATTTCACAGAAGTGTGATTGACTTGGAGTTACATTGTGTTGTTTAAGTGTTCCCTTTATTTTTTTGTATACAGTGTATATATATAGTTAAACAAAAAATAACCTTCAGTGAATTTTAAAACTATTCTACATTATAATGTAATATAGCATTATAATCAGTTATTTGTTGATGCTATTTTCCATATTACAAAAGCTTTTCATTTTCTAAATGACATATTCTGTGTATTGTGGGCAAGTGTAAGCAAAATATCTATGCAGCTTTTGCAGCATGTCTTGCTGAGTGTGGTGACACTGACAAACTGTCGTCCAGGATGTTTAGCTGGATGCAAACAGAGAACCAAGCTGTACTGCTGCTGTATAAAATCAGGTATTTATGGAAATAGGGTTCTCCACCTGCTGTACATCGCTCCCTGCCGCGTAGCAGAGAACGGTGAACACACTCTGGACTCATTCTGTGTGTAAACACGAGACTTAATGTTCCTCAAAGGGATTTCCTGGAATTGCTCTCAGAATAAAGACGGCAGCCAGAGACGTGTCTCTGTTCTTACATTAGGGAATCCTAAAGTCCTGCTGCGCCATCTGAGATGTATTTGGCTGTATGTACAGTTGAAGTCGGAAGTTTACATACACCTTAGCCAAATACATTTAAACTCAGTTTTTCACAAATCCTGACATTTAATCCTAGTAACAATTCCCTGTCTTAGGTCAGTTAGGATCACCACTTTATTTTAAGAATGTGAAATGTCAGAATAATAGTAGAGAGAATGATTTATTTCAGCTTTTATTTATTTCATCACATTCCCAGTGGGTCAGAAGTTTACATACACTCAATTAGTATTTGGTAGCATTGCCTTCAAATTGTTTAATTTGGGTCAAACGTTTCGGGTAGCCTTCCACAAGCTTCCCACAATAAGTTGAGTGAATTTTGGCCCATTCCTCCTGACAGAGCTGGTGTAACTGAGTTGGGTTTATAGGCCTTCCTTTCACACGCTTTGTGATGGCCACTCCAAAACCTTCACTTTGTTGTCCTTAAGCCATCTTGCCACAACTTTGGAAGTATGCTTGGGGTCATTGTCCATTTGGAAGACCCATTTGCGACCAAACTTTAACTTCCTGACTGATGCCTTGAGATGTTGCTTCAATATATCCACATAATTTTCCTACCTCATGATGCCATCTATTTTGTGAAGTACATCAGTCCCTCCTGCAGCAAAGCACCCCCACAACATGATGCTGCCATCTCCCGTGCTTCACGGTTGGGATGGTGTTCTTCGGCTTGCAAGCCTCCCCCTTTTTCCTCCAAACATAATGATGGTCATTATGGCCAAACAGTTCTATTTTTGTTTTTATCAGACCAGAGGACATTTCTCCAAAATATATGATCTTTGTCCCCATGTGCAGTTGCAAACTGTAGTCTGGCTTTTTTATTGCGGTTTTGGAGCAGTGGCTTCTTCCTTGCTGAGCGGCCTTTCAGCTTATGTCGATATAGGACTCATTTTACGGTGGATCTAGATACTTTTGTACCTGTTTCCTCCAGCATCTTCACAAGGTCCTTTGCTGTTGTTCTGGGATTGATTTGCACTTTTTGCACCAAAGTACCTTCATCTCTAGGAGACAGAACGCATCTCCTTCCTGAGCAGTATGACAGCTGTGTGGTCCCATAGTGTTCATACTTGCGTACTATTGTTTGTTCAGATGAACGTGGTACCTTCAGGCATTTGGAAATTGCTCCCAAGGATGAACCACACTTGTGGAGGTCTACAATTGTTTTTCTGAGGTCTTGGCTGATTTCTTGCGATTTTCCCATGATGTCAAGCAAAGAGGCACTGAGTTTGAAGGTAGGTCTTGAAATACATCCACAGGTACACCTCCAATTGACTCAAATGATGCCAATTAGTCTATCAGAAGCTTCTAAAGCCATGACATGATTTTCTGGAATTTTCCAAGCTGTTTAAAGGCACAGTCAACTTAGTGTATATAAACTTATGACCCACTGGAATTGTGATTATAAATGACCCACTATGTTGTGAATTATAAATTAAATAATCTGTCTGTAAACAATTTTTGGAAAAATTACAAAACTATAGTTTGTTTATCAAGAAATTTGTGGAGTGGTTGAAACACGAGATTGAATGACTCCAACCTAAGTGTATGTAAACTTCCGACTTCAACTGTATGTTTAATGACAATAGACCATGGGCAAATGGTTCACAGAGTAAATGTCTATTGTTGCTACTCACTTCCTACTGTATGATCGTATTCATCTCAGTAATACAGTCTGAGAGCTAGCGAGCCTCTCCTCTCCTCCTGCTTTCAACAGACATGAAAGGAGTGCTCTCATGTTTTAATGCATGGCCTATCCTAGCCCTCCTAGCAAAGTCCTCCTAGCCCAGCCCTCCTAGCCCAGCCGTCCTAGCACAGCCATCCTAGCCCAGCCCTCCTACGCCCAGTCCTTCTAGCCCAGACCTCCTAGACCAGCCCTCTTATCCCAGCCCTCCTAGCCTACCCCTCCTAGCCTAGACCTCCTAGCCCAGACCTCCTAGCCCAGACCTCCTAGCCCAGACCTCCTATCCTAGCCCTCCTAGCCTAGCCCTCCTATCCTAGCCCTCCTAGCCCAGACCTCCTAGCCCAGACCTCCTAGCCCAGCCCTCCTATCCCAGCCCTCCTAGCCTAGCCTTCCTAGTCCAGCGCTTCTAGTTCAGACCTCCTAGCCCAGCTCAGCCCTCCTAGCCCAACCCTCCTAGCCCAGACCTCCTAGCCCAGCCCCCCTAGCCTAGCCCTCCTAGCCTAGCCCTCCTAGCCCAGACCTCCTAGCCTAGCCCTCCTATCCCAGCCCTCCTAGCCTAGCCCTCCTAGCCTAGCCCTCCTAGCCCAGACCTCCTAGCCCAGCCCTCGCAGCCCTCCTAACCCAGCCCTCCCATACCTCCCATCCCAGCCCTGTCACCATAGCAGTTCTGATCTCTACTGACAGCACAGGCAGAGGTTTGGCAGCGGCCAAAGACAGGCCCTCCTCTGGAGAGCAGATCTTTTTGTGTGTGTGTGCCTCTGTCTCTCCCACAGGAACACAGAACAGAGCAGAACTGCTCCTACTGATCCTGATCCACAGCAAGCCCCAATTAAGGGAGAGACAGTTCTGTGTTCTGCTGGGAGATTATAGTAAGGTGTAGCCTATACACTTAAATCACACACAATCTTACACTTTCTGTTCTGCTAAGATCTTCCAGAAAAAAATGCATTGCTATCAGTAAGAAAGACAGGCAAAGAATGATCATAATGCTTGCCTGAAAGACATACTGATGTTCTATATTAGACTGATACAAGCATATCAATACGGAAAGATAATTGTAATTAGTTCACAAGAACATGGCACCTAGTGCACATGGTAGATTTTTGGCCACCAGCAGAAGGTAAGCTAAAATAGCCTACTTCTTCTACCTACGTAGCATTTAAAATATCCAAAGGGAATTTTCAGCAGATAGAAAAATGTTTGGTCAACTTTATTGAATAATTCACACATAACCGTTTTCCCCTCTGGCCAACACAGTCCATCTTCAGTAAGAGCAGAGTCAGCAAATATCCTAATTGAAACTCATTATTAACCCTATATAATTAACTTGGCACCTGAAACACCTGCAAATGAATGTGTAGCCTCTAACAGGTTCATCATAGTAGATACAAATGTGTTAAATATTTCACTTCACCTAACAGAATGTGGAAAACAGAATATACTACGGATCAGTAACCAGTCCGTCTAGGTGTGAAGTTTGGACAGTGTGTTTTAAAACTTAGGCCTTCTGAACATAAAGAACATAAAGAACACAGAGACCGTGATGGCATTCAGTTAGTAAGCAGGTGACAGTCTGGTTGACCACGTGCCAACTAGTCAAGTGCGGTGAAGTGTAGCCGTGTCTGTGTGTGTGTCTGCGTGTGTCACCTTGTGTCCCCTAGTTGAGAAATAAGCAGGTCAGTGACCAGTTAGCCATGAAGAACGTCACGGGTGAAAACTCTATACTACATTAACCTTCAAGACTCCATGTAGAGCCTAATAGGAAATGACTACACAAGAAAGCATCCATGGTGAAAAAATTACACCGAAAGGCTCTGATGGCACTGAGTCAGTGATGAGGACCTTTAGTTAAGCCAAACCCTCTGTACTTAACTTTCACTCTCAATCAGCTGGGGTGCACTAAGAGCAGGTCACTGGCAACAGCAGCCATGTAATATACGATATATAGTAGCTGTGTACAGTATACCCATGTACCCAAGCAGAGAGATAAGGGGAGCTCAAATGAGAGGTCATTTCATCTCTCTCTCATGATGAGATATGATAGGATCTGTTTCTGTTTCTTCCCCAAACCTGACCACAAACAGGCATAAACAGATATCTGAGAGGGTATCCCAAAGCAAGATGTCACGTCATACCCGTAGCACAATTATACAATACATTCCACAGACAAAGCAAAAATAATGAAGTAAATAAATTACCTGCTTGTTGACTGGGTCCGTCCAGTTTGGGCTCACATTTTGAAAGAGGGAGAGAATCTAGAAAAATTCAGATGAAAAAGAATGGTCAGTGAATGAATGCAGTGGCCTGGCTTTGAGAATCTCTTCCGACCTTGAGCCTGTGATTATTGCCTGCAGATGAGAGGACAAGGAAGAGCTGCTTTGATCCCAGTATCTGGCTAGTCAAAGACATGAAACAGCATGAGACATGGGCTGTGTCACAAATGACACCCTATTCCTAATACAGCAGTAATGTGTTATACAGGGAATATTGTACCATTTGGGATGCAAACAGAATTGAACAAGAAGCCACCAAATGACTTACAGCTGATGTAACAGTTCAGCTTCCGTCCCTCTCCTCTCCCCTACCTGGGCTCGAACCAGCCACCCTCGAAGCATCGTTACCCATCGCTCCACAAAAGCCGCGGCCCTTGCAGAGCAAGGGGAACAACTACTTCAAGGTCTCAGAGCGAGTGACGTCACCGATTGAAACGCTATTAGCGCCATTTCACATCGGTTACACTGACAAACTGATACAGGAATGAATCATGATATAGAACTCCTGAGTGGGAATCTGTAGATCTTTCTACCGCCACAGGCCTGAAAAAAATGATATATTTGAAGCATAATGCTGGATAATTCACCTGGAGTCATTCAAGTTAAACACAGTCTGTCATCGTCTGCTCTGATTTTTACAGTAGCATATTACAGTTGGTGAAGTGAGGCTTTCTCTTCATTTTGACTGAGACTGACTCACTTCTATGCCTATGGCAGTACTGTGGTGTTGTGGGCTGTTGGCAGTACAGCCCTGTTTTCTTTCTGGGTCATTCATCTATCAGTGGCATGGGATAGCTACAGCTTAGCTCCACTTTGCCTGCTTCTCAAAAGACAAACCAGCATATGCTGCTGCTAGGGATTAAATGGGCGGCGAACTGCAGTGGCTATTCGATGTTAACAGCATTGTGGATTTGATGTTAAAATATATTAAGCTCACAATTAAAGTGTCTTGAAGACATGTGACGGGGAATTCACATGATGATGATCCGACAGAAACCTCCCACATCCACCCCCCAAAAAACGTGCCTTTCTTTAACTAACACTTATTTATTAAATGTACTTACTGTGATAATGTGCTTGTCTCACCTAGCTATCATCAGGTGAATGCACTAACTGTAAGTCACTCTGGATAAGAGTGTCTGCCAAATGACTGAAATGTAAAAATAAAAAAAATATGGAATGTAAATATAGACTAGAGGGTCCTCTGCTGTGAGACAGCCTTAGGTTTTGTAACTGGCATCCTACATTGTAGCTCTGGCATTGTATCACTGGCATCCTACTCTTGCCTATTCACCTAGGGGCTTTCAAACATGGAAATGGCTATGAGTTACAGTCAATTACACATGTCTAACTATCCAGGGTATGACATCTAAAAGTGAAGCAAAAATATCTCTCATACAAACAAACACCAACTTGAACAGGGTGAATGAGATAATACAATATTGTCTATGTGGATTTTAGTTTAGTTTGCTTGTTTTTATACAAATCTGAGCAGCGGCACGTGATCTATTTAAAACAGGCGACCACTGGCAGAGTGCAGCACGAGGAGAATCTAAACATGTTAGTGTCTTCAAAGGGGAGAGGATGTTTCGCTCCGTGTGGAGTTCCTGTTTGACAGGCTGTGCACAGCTGTTCACTGAAGACAAGCACAGGGAGGGCACACAGCTGCAACCACACCACACCAAACATCCCCTAGCTCAGTCCCACTATGGGCCATGCTGCTTTGATTCCCAAACCGAGCCCTGTGTGTGTGTGTGTGTGTGTGTGTGTGTGTGTGTGTGTGTGTGTGTGTGTGTGTGTGTGTGTGTGTGTGTGTGTGTGTGTGTGTGTGTGTGTGTGTGTGTGTGTGTGTGTGTGTGTGTGTGTGTGTGCCTCAACCTCATTAAAAAGAGGAAAGGCATGTTCTCAAAACATAACAAAGGCTTTTAACAGTATATGATTTTTAATATGCCGTCCTGTATGAACGACGGGCAGGATCAAATGCGCGCGTGTGTATGTGTGTGCGTCTGAGTTTATTATTACCATCAGAGAGAAGAGGGGTGTTAATACATAAGCTCAGAAACACATAAAACCCTGCTGCTCTGTTTGATATAACAGCTAGTCTCTGAGAGGGAAACAGACAGGAAGGCAGGCCGGCAGACAGACACCTAGGAGGCCAGGGTTCTGAGATGAGATGCCCTGATTCCAGACGCCTCCTTAGTGCTGGGAAGGAGGGGGCTGCTGGGTGTGTGTGTCTGGTAGGGTGTGGGTGGCTGAGGTTGACTGATGGATAGGAAATCCTCTCTTATCAGATGAGGGATTTCAAGTAGACACACAGGCAGGCTCAGCCCACAGCCACTCTTCTTCTTCATGGCCCACAATACCTTTTTCTTTCCTGCATTCCTGGCCCCCAGGCAACGTGGGTGGCAGGCTGAGGCTGCTGTGATTGATACCTCTATATCCTTGACTGAATTAAGCCATCCCTTAGGCTAGTTATTGACTTCACTCTGCATGCTCAATTCCTATTTATTGACATTGACGGTTATCTGTATGCAAATCTGGACTATTTAAATGGGAAATGTAGATTTTTGAAGGGATAGTTCACCCAAATTACAAAATGACATATTGGTTTCCTTACCCTGTAAGCGTTAGACTTAGTGTTTTATTTTATTTTATTAGGATCTCTTTTAATCCTCACTTGGACTAATCTTCCAAGAGTCTTTAAACATTAAAATACAATTTACAATACAATCACACTTAACACACTGTTACAAACAACAGACATAATACACTGCCATATTGACCAGATAAATAATCTAACAGTCTGAAAAGGTAGATTGGTTCCTTCATCTACCATAGTCCTGCACAACCTTGCAATTTATTATATTTAAGTGGTTCTAAGTATTGTATGAATTTATAAATTGAAAAGTTTCTGGTTTGCTCAGATACATTATTCAATTTCTTTATTACTCTGAATCGAAATGTTATTTTGCCTATTTCTCTTCTCTGCCGAGATAAGACTTAGATGGGGGACAATGTATTTATTGTAATGGAGGAATGTCTATCTCTTACCAACTGAAACCATTGTGTGAAAAGAAATTCCATTTTAAATGGTGTACATTGTGAAATAAAATAAGCATGTGTTTTTCTCTGATCTTGTTGATTGATGACCATCCAAGAGCATTGTGTATGACTACAAGAGAATAATCATATCTCCACCATAAAACAATTCTTGCTGCTTAGTTCTGTGCAATCTGCAGCCTCCTAATCTCACTTTCTGATGAATTTTCCCAGACTACAGAACAGTAGTTCACCTGACTACCAATTCATGCTTGGGTTGTTTGCTTAAGAATCTTTCCCGGTAAATACTTTGCTATTCTTCTGATCATGCATGCAGTTTTAACAGTTTTCTTTAGATTTCTTCCACAGAACTCACATAGGCCTACAGTTCATGATCTATACTACAGAATTGTGCACAGATTGCTGCTTTGAGTGAGATGTGGCCTGATATAGTTCTGTGGGTCAGTGAAAAGCCTAGTATCTCTAACTAATCTATACTATAAATGCCATGGATCTCATAAAATACATTCAGCAGGCTGCTTTTTAAACAGCTCTACAATAAACATAACAGTCAAGCAGCACTAAAACATCTGCTCTCCATTGTAAGCATACAGTAGACTCGCTGAAGAGAGGAGGGGGAAACCAAACCATCAAAGTGAGTCTGGGAAAAACAGAACAGCTCCAGTCAAAAGCTCTTCTTTTTCCAATTATGAGGAGGATGGAATGATGGCGGCTGGGCTGAGGCCGTTTCATGGTGCAATGCCACTCTGGGCTGATTGCCTCTACTCCACTAGAAGCAACTGCCAATTACTTTGCAATAGAATGCAAGAGGATTCTTTTTGACTGTAGAATATGTATAAAAGCAAGCCATGATGGTCTACTCCACCCTGACTTTAGCCTTTACTACTCTATCATTTGCAGAGGTGGTTTTTCTGTCCTTCCTTTCGCTCGCTCTCTTTCTCTCGCTCTCTTTCTCTTTCTCTCTCCCCCTCTCTCTCTCCCCTCTCCATCTCTCATGATGTGAATTGATTCTGGAGCATCTGATCCCTACTACACTACACCATTATTATGACACAGCTAAGAAGACTTTAGTTGGGTCAAGTCTGTTCCTCAGCAGCAGCCAGTAGACATTTTATTACATAACACTTAGGTTTCCACTTCGATAAGAATGATCCCACTGGGTGATAACGCGGGATCACAGACAGTACAACAATTTGGCTCACATTACAGACCATTACAGGCCAGTCTAATTAGGCCTAGCCATAATCTAATTTTTCATTCCTAAATGGACAAAGACATTTTGAATTTTCATGTCCAACAGTTGATGGTAAATAGATGATAACTGTGACCTTTCTATGGCATAATATCACCACTAGAAAGCAAGTAATATTTAAATGGAATGGGGACATAATAATTTAGTAAAGGGGCTTTTCCAAAGAACCAATCAAATGAAAGTACTTGGCAAACCTCAGCCTGCTTTGAGCTGGATAGTGGAACAATCATGTACACAGAAAATATCCTGATTTATACCGTTGCCAATGTAACGGCCGTCCTCTCACAAGAACAACCCCACTGTGTAATATGGTAAATGGGCAAAGCGAGGCAGCTATGTGGTGGAAAATGGCGCCTGACTACAGGACAGAAATAGAAGGCACTTTGACATAGTAAACACTACATCTTTGTTGGAACCATTGGTCTCATTAAACCACTGGTGGTATGATGGATGACTAGTATCTTATTACCTTGGGGCGGCAGGTAGCCTAGTGGTTAGAGCGTTAGGCCAGTAACTGAAAGGTTGCTAGATCAAATCCCTGAGCTGACAAGGTAAAAATGTGTCGTTCTACCCCTGAACAAGGCAGTTCCTAGGCCGTCATTGTAAATAAGAATGTTTCTAAACTGACTTGCCTAGTTAAATAAAAAAACGTGTAAATCAGAGCTTCCTGATTGAGCTACAGCGTACTCATTTGAAAGCATGGCATGATGCTGTGTCATCCGTACCTTCAGGCTCTGATCAGGCCCTACACCCAAACAAGGGCACTGCGTTCATCCACCTCTGGCCTGCTCGCCTCCCTACCTCTGAGGAAGTACAGTTCCCGCTCAGCCCAGTCAAAACTGTTCGCTGCTCTGGCACCCCAATGGTGGAACAAACTCCCTCACGACGCCAGGTCAGCGGAGTCAATCACCACCTTCCGGAGACACCTGAAACCCCACCTCTTTAAGGAATACCTAGGATAGGATAAAGTAATCCTTCTAACCCCCCCCCCTTAAAAGAGTTAGATGCACTATTGTAAAGTGGTTGTTCCACTGGATATCATAAGGTGAATGCACCAATTTGTAAGTCGCTCTGGATAAGAGCGTCTGCTAAATGACTTAAATGTAAATGTAATTAAAGTTAGTAATACATTTTTCGTCTTGTTCTTAAAAAGCAAGAAAAATAAGCATAATTCAATTACACAATTCATTCAGTCTGCTATCCTTAAAAAGCCACTGAAAATGACCTCCTGATTTGGGTAATTGAAAGCTAATGGGCAATGCCACAGTACGCTATGAATAGCCAGCGAGCAGCTCTGCATTACAACAGCTTACTGTACAGTGAGGGACAGGATGATCCCTGTAAGAGTCAACTCACATCAAACAGGCCAAGACAACCTTATGCCTTCCCAAAGCTCTGTATACTACACTCAGTGCCAATGTAATAACGAGGTAAATAGTAAATACATAGTATTTCTATACACTGAGTGTACAAAACTTAAGGAACACCTTCTTAATATTGAGTTGCACCCCTCCCTTTTGCACTCAGAACAGACTCAATTCATCAGGGCAAGTACTCTACAAGGTGTTGAAAGCGTTCCCACACGGATGCTGGCTCATGTTGACTACAACAGTTGTGTAAAATTGGCTGGACGTCCTTTGTGTGGTGGACCATTCTTGATACACACGGGAAACTGTTGAGCGTGAAAAACCCAGCCGCTTTGCAGTTCATGACACTTAAACCGGTGCACCTGACACCTACTACCATACCCCATTCAAAGGCACTTCAATCTTTTGTCTTGCCCATTCCCCCTCTGAATGGCACACATACCCAATCAATGTCTCAAGTGTCTCAAGGCTTAAAAATCTGTCTTCAATCTGTCTCCTCCCGTTCATCTACACTGATTGAAGTGGATTTAACAAGTGACATCAATAAGGGATCATAGCTTTCACCTGGATTCACCTGGTCAGTCTATGTCAGTCTATGAGCAGGTGTTCCTAATGTTTTGTACACTCAGTGTAAAGTGAATATAAGCTTACAGTGCAATAGTTTGAATTCTTGGGACATAGACCTAAAACGTTGTGTGGGCTGACATCATAGGCATGCTACTGAGCTGCTGTAATGAGCCTCATCGTCAAGTGGACTACAAGTTATGACCACCTCACTGATTAGCTCACAAGAGGATGACTCAGTATACAATGTGGGATCTATACAATGTCTGTGGGAATGACATAATAATGTCCATCTGTCTACCTCATCACAAGATAATGACGAGGAATAATAGACGACTATGACTAGCACAACATCTCCATGACTACCACAACAACTCCAAACAGAAATATGTCTCCATAAACTGAAAATAATACTGTTTTGATAGTTGACTTCCCTAAATCATCGAGCTATGGCTTATGTTATGCGTATCAACTTCCAATACAGACTGTCTAGTATATCACTGCGTTAGATACTCTTCAAAGGGTGAATACTAAAATTAGCCCAATTAAATGACAAAAACAACTTCAGCCAGGCTGTCTAGTACAGCCATACGAGTCCAAAAAGGCACCCTATTCCTACCCTGGTCAAAAGTAGTGCACAACCAAAGTCCTACTCGAGATTAACTAGGGCATCACAGTGGGTGCACCCAGAACTCCCCAAACTAAAGAAATGTGTTTCAGTGCAACAAGAAAGAGCAACTTTGTGCCAAGATTTCAACGCTCAACAAGCCAGCAGCAATTAGGAAGCCTGCTGGAGAGGTTACAGAAAGTGGGATGGCCTTTTCTGTCCTTTCACTGTGGCTTCAGGATGAATGGTGTTGTGGGTGTGTGCATCCCAAATGGCACCCTATTATAGTGAATATATTCCCTATTCCCTATATAGTACCTCAAAGGCATAGGGTTCTGGTCAAAAGTAGTGAACTATATGGAATAGGGTGCCTTTTGGGACTCAGCCAACATATCAATTGCTCCTTTCGTTTGCTTGGACACAGTTATGGGTCATGTTGTTTGCGTTGTGTTTCACTGGCCTCTCTCTTACACCGTCATAACTAGCTATCCCAGTTTTAGCATCTACATAATATGCGTGAAATTTGAAAGTCTAAATGCATCACCATGCAAAAGACTTACTAGCTTGAACACTGCACAAAATACAACCTTATTAGCCAATATAGCAAGCTAAGCTGAGTCCTTACAGTTAACAATAATAGTAACAGGTGAAATGGGCTACTCAAACCTCAAAGCATCTAGACAGAGACCATTTACAGGAAAATGCTGTTCATGCACATCATTCAGGTTCATGTTGTTATTGTTAACTCCCAGGACATGGTCTATAGCAGCTACAGCAGAAAACACTGGCCACATACCAACAGTAGACTGCAACAATATAATACAATCCATTATAGCATTCCAAGCTGTCTTAAGGAGACACTGAGATAAAATATTTGTGGTAACTATGGGAGAAAGGAACATAGGCCGATTCATATATTTCTACCTTGTTAGAGATTACCATCAGCTTATAGTTCAAGGTCCCTTGTCTCCATTAATGTTGGGACATTCCTTCGCCAAACACATTTCCTAACATTGTCAGACAGCTCTTCCTTAACTTCCTTTACCTCCAGACTCCAGTGACCTAAAAGCTCAAGTCAATGCTGTGTAACATGCATTCACTAAAGAATAGAATAGAATGTATTATATAAATCATTAGGCTATATCACTCATCTTTCCAATAGACTCAGTCCCTTCTTCACTTCAGCTTGACCCAAACTGTCCCACTCAAACGTCCGTCTGTGTGTCTGTGTGTCATCAATGGGGATGGTGGGAAACAGACTTCTTGACCAAGATGCACCAGACCAGGTGCTACAGAAACAGCTGAGCGCAAACGAACAGCTGCTCTGACTGTGGATCATCTGAGGTGGTCTCATCATGGTCATAGGATGTTCCCAGGGCACCTATATGTACCTTTTTTTTTTACTTTCCAAAATGTTAATTCAACAGAACTACATTCTTACCCCAATTAATGTGGGGGGGAAATGATGGCAGTGTGTTGTGTAGAAGCACTTAAAAATATATATATTGTGTTAGGTCATTAAATTGACTAGAGAGATAATTAGAATGTATACCAGAGATAAACTCAATAGTATTAGATATGTTAAAATAAATAACACTAATAACACAATAATCTGAATATTTTGTAAAGATTAATTGTATAGGGATTCGTGTATTGCCCTGATGGACTAATGGGTATCTAAATAAACAAAACAGCAATAGAAAAAAGTGATAGTCTATTCTTGGTTATTCCATAACACATTGTATGAGAGTAAACAGGAAGATGTTTCCGTAGGATACGTAGGCCTGGCCTAAAACTCAGTTATGTTACAGATAGGTCGTGCAGCCTCTTCACCTGGGCGGCTCATAGGCTACAGTTTGTTTACATGATAGGCTATCACAATCTACAGGATGTGGTTCTGACTAACAAGCAGCTCACTGCAAAGGGTTCGTTGGCCACTACGCAGGGTACAGAATAATCGAAAGATGTAGTCTACACACATCTCGGGATAGAGATACATTTCTTACATTTCATTTCTAGATTATAAACCATCCACGACACCTGTTTTCTTTTTTCTCCTCTTTTTTTACATTGAAGTGTGCGTAATTTACTATAATCCGAGGTTGACTCTGTTATCATATTGGAATAAAAGCAGAGAGGATGACAGGGAGCCTGTTTAGGAGAATAATAATCGTATTTCTCTAACGCATCCACCCACCATTGGATGAATTTGTTGATCAGTTTACCATCTATACGGAAACAATGTAGACGGCATTATCAATACAGTGGACTACTGGAGGTGCTCGCCCCTCTTTCACTTACCGGACTTGAAAAACGCCGCTATGTCGGCCGCATCCTTAGCAGCCTCATCTATTCCCTCTCCAGAGCTCATGGCTGGAATACCGATGTGGAAAAATAATCTCCAAAGAATTTACTTCCTCTAGATTTTCCGAGAAAATGGAAATGCAACAGAATTGAAATTGTATTCTACTGTAACACGCAGGCAATCTGTTCTATCTTCAATAGGCAAGAGACCTCCATCTTGGCGAGAATGAAAATTCTTATTACCGATCGGCGGCGCTCCAGAGCCTGAGCACAGAGGCAGAGGGGGAAATCCGTTGATAAAGGGGAGGTCTTGTATGGGGTCTCTGGCCCTGCAGGAATATCTCTGATATTTTGAGGCAATGTGCGCCACAAATGGGATGAAAGGGGAGCCAAATCATAAAGGCCACTTGGTGTAGCCTGAGTGCCAGTCTGTTTCTGCTCTCTTGCCAACTCCTTACGGAATTATCATGTCAAACATGTTTTGTTTTGTTTGACAATGACAATGACCATGGAGTTGGCAAAAGCACAAACAGATCTGGGACCAGGTTACACTTAACCACCAGACATGATGGAATATAGACATAGACCTATCATAGGCTATGGTAGCCAACAGGAAAACATAGCCATGAGATGTTATTTATCATAAAATGTTATTTATCACAAAAGGACTTCCTTCACTGGGAATAATCAAGACATTTCGACTATTTATCTGATCATGACTGGCCTGGTGTTATTATTTTCCATTGGAGATTGTATAGACGTACCTACAATACTGATTGATATGCGTCCGCTATAAAGTCTCCAGACGGTTCATTCTTCAATCAAACAGTGCCACCCACTGGTTTTAAAAAGTATACGGCACCTTTATACATGCATTTTGTCCTCTTCGTAGTGTTGGTAAACCGATTGGCCTATGTTGGGATGCACAAATTCTGCAGTTTACAAAGCCGTTAGTAAAATCAAGTAATGAAGAGGATTATAGTGGGAATTTGGAAATAAATTGTCGCTGCTCCTCAGGGCCTACATTACAAAGTGTCATCGAGGCATCTTGAAAATATATATAATTGTATCCTGTGATACACTCAACAGCTGCACGCACCAATGTATCAATTCATGGCCCTCTCTCCTGGGAATAATCATTAATTACACAGACGCATGTTTGAAAGATAAAGGCTTGTACAGGCCTGCCTGTATGCTCTCCATACTTGTGCATCCCAACTGTGTGACCCATTCCCTCTAGTGTAACGTTACAAATTAAAGCGAATATACAAATACAGAAAGAAGACAAACTGTAGACTAGCAGCCTACACAACAACCACATGTGTAGGCCAAAAAGCCATCCTACAAACGTATCTTTCTACATTGATTAAAAATGAATCTGTATCAGACATTTCTCAACGAGATAATGAGAAGTTGCTTTGTGGCCCCATGAGTGGACCGTGACAAATCATGTAGATTTGTGGTGTCTCTAGCCGAACTATTTCTATGGTCATCATGGTGCAGCCTGCAGGGATGTAGTTGTAGCTGCCCCCATCAGAAATAAAAACGGTCCGTGCTATCCGGAATCCTTGGGACGTCCATACCCCATTGAAGTTGACATTGAAAAGGGTTAAGGTAAATGTTAAGATTGGGGTTAGGGTTAGGCAAGGGTTATACTTAAGGTTAATGTTAGGGTATGGGTTAAGGTTACGGTGTAGGGTATGGACGTCCCAATGATCCCGATTAGCAAATGCACAAAAAAACATGTCCTACGTAACCAAGGAAACCGCTAACACAATTTAATTGGTGGGAAAGTGTTATCTGAGAACCGCAGCTTGAGCCCCACGAGCCAGCCCAGGACACCAAGGACCAAAATATAAGAATTACACGTGACATGGAAAACTTGCAACTGTTTCCAGAATTCTGATACTGTATTCACACTTCAAAGACATATTCGTGGTGGTGTGGAAACAACATGTCTCTCAGCTCGCGTTCTGCGAAGTCCAACTTGAGAAACAGGTCCCAACCCTCAGTCCCCGTGGAGTCAATAAAGGAAATGCAGGTTTGGTGATGGTATTATCAGCTATTTCGCTTGTGTAGATGTGATTGTAATGTCTATTAGTTGTACTGTATATCTTTGTTTTTGTCTGGTGGAGGTGGCAAGGTAGCCAATAGCTTGCTTGCATCGTGTTGTGGTCCTGTTTCTTTAACCCTGCCAATAAGATTATGGCATTTTCTGGTAATGAAGATCATGCATATATAGACTCAAGAGCTCACAATAATTGAAGCATATTTAAGCATGGCAATGGCTGTATTCAGGCACTCTGCTTTGATCCGTGCGTAAGAACAGCCCTTGTTATAGCTGCTCGGGCCTTATTGCTATTATAAATTGGTTACCAACGTAATTTGTACAGTACAAATAAAACATTGTGTCATACCTGTGGTATGGCTTTCAGCCAATCAGCATTCAGGACTCAAACTTTTATAATTTGCATTATAAACTGGTTGGTTCGAGCCCTGAATGCCGATTGGCTGACAGCTGTGGTATATGAGACAGTATACCACGGGTATGACAAAACATGTATTTTTACTGCTTTAATTATGTTTGTAAGGTTGGGCCAGACAAAATATTTAATTGCCTTTGAATGGGGTATGGTAGTAGGTGCTAGGCGCACCAGTTTGTGTCAAGAACTGCACGCTGCTGGGTTTTTCACGCTCAGCAGTTTCCCGTGTGAATCAAGAATGGTCCACCACCCAAAGGACATCCAGCCAATTTGACAGAACCGTGGGAAGCATTGGAGTCAACATGGGCCAGCATCCCTGTGGAATGCTTTCGACACCTTGTAGTGTCCATGCCGCGACGAATTGAGACTGTTCTGGGGGCAAAAGGGAGTTTTTTCCCCCATCTATGAATCTGTAATTCAATTCATTTCTATAGGCTAATGTTAGTAAAGCCAAATTCAATGTTTCATAAAATATTTTTTAAGGGGTCCTAAAATTCCAAATCAAAGGGGTCTTAAAATTCCAAATCAAATAGCTAAATTAATTAAAAATGTTAAAAGGTCATATGGTGTTGGATATTAGGAAACAACGGTGATGTTATGGGGACGGTATGATGATGTTCTGGGGACATTATGGATACATTTTAGTAATGTTATGATGATGTTATGGGGACATTATGGTGATGTTATAGGAAAATTAGGTGGATGTTAAGGTGATGTTATAGGAGCATTGTAGGGACATTATGGTGATGTTATGGAACATTTGGAGATGTTCTAGTGATGTTATGGGGACATTATGATGATGTTATATGGAACTCATGGTGATGTTATGGGGCGATTGTGGTGATGCTCCCGAGTGGCGCAGCTGTCTAAGGCACTGCATCTAAGTGCAAGAGGTGTCACTACTGTCCCTGGTTCGAATCCAGGCTATATCACATCCAGATGTGTTTGGGAGTCCCATAGGGTGGCGCAAAATTGGCCCAGTGTTGTCAGGGTTTGGCCGGGGTAGGCCGCCATTGTAAATAAGAATTTGTTCTTAACTAACTTGCCTAGTTAAATAAAGGTTACATTTAAATATATAGATATTTTAAATGTTATGGGGACATTTTGTGGATATTATAGTAATGTTATGGGGACATGTTGTGCTTGTTATGGTGATGTTATGGGGGCCTTCTCTTAGATCCCTCTGAGCTCTCACCAGATCATACATATTTCAGTGGGGACTCCAATTACCCAGTTTCTCCAAATGAGATGTCTCACTTTAGAAATCAGTCATGCCTTAGTGAAATATTCATTATCTAACTGCTTTTAAATGCAAAGCTGCACAATAATTTTCCAAGTATCAAACGCTCTCTCACCCCATATGAGGCGCAGCTTCGTCTGTGATCGTCCTCGGCCAATCTTATGTAATCTGATGGAATTTAATTTTGAGGACCACTTTGGAAACAAGCGTTTTAATTAAAACTTTCAAGTGATATCCTCTGGGTACAAATTGTACATTTTGTTGTATGTGTCTGTTACCCAAAATAAATTCAATTCAATTCAATAGGCTGGTGTGTTTGTTTCTTGGTGTATGTTGTTCTCTTTGGACAGGCAGTAGCCAAATGCTAGTTGCCCTTTTGAATTTGAAGTTTGGGTGGATTGTTTTGTCACTCAACATTTCTCCACACTCGTTGGTTCCCTAATTTTTGAAGGATTGACTCTGTCATATTAATCATCAGCTGCTGGCACTTTCATCTCACCCCACTTTTTACCACTTTACATTAGTGTTATTCCTTTCTAGTTTCAGTACAACATGCGTACAACATGCACACGGGTGAATGGCTTTTATTAAGAAGTCATTGTGTTCCTTGGTTGGATTGAACTAGGCCTAGCCTAACAATGAGTTTCACAACATAGGTAGAGGCCTAATATTGTGTATTGCTCTTTAAGACCATCCATTCTCTGTTGGTCAATCCCTTCCTCAAGTAATTGAACCACAGGGCTCTTTTATACCTGTCCAGGGGAGACATGTCTGTCACTCTAACTGTCTGTAACTGTAGCCTCTACTCTACTGTATAACAATGACCCATTCAGCCCCAAGCCCCATTGTTGACGTTGGTAAGGCGATAGCAGTGCTTTTGATAATTACCTAGCCGACAGGGGGTCACCCAATACTACACTATCTAGTTAGCAAGCCTCTGTCTGAGGAGAAAACAATATTATAATTTCAGACAGTAACCTTTGGGCTGGAAAATAAGTTGCTGGTCGCTGGCAGTGCTTGTTCTGCAGTGCATGCACTGGAATTCTTGTCTGTGTTCTCATGAATAGTAATTCATGTCAATTAAGAGGGTGGATTCCTTGAATAGGTTGCTTTGTTGAGAGTGGCGATGCTTCACTTTAAACCTGACTATCAAAACAAGGTAAGCTGACCTACACAGTTCTGTTACATGACGTTACTTAGGCTACACCCAGGTCCCTATCTGTGACCAAATCATGCATTTCATCATGAATGTTTTAAGAAACCAACAATTGTATTTATCTTAATACAATAACAGTCTCCTGGACTGTTTACCAGACCATTGTGTAGATATAGGTTCAGCCTGTAGGCTATGTTGCCCATCTATAAATGATCAATCAGAGGTATGGATTTTACAGTACTGGGGATTCATGAAAATACAGAGGTGGGTAGTACCTCACTACAAGTAACATGTTACAGTACTTGAGTAGTTTTCTTTTAGGAATGTGTACTGTACTTTTACTTGAGTAAATTCTGTAGGGAAAAAACATACTTTTAAAAAACTTTTTCAAATGTATCAAAACAGTGTGAATATCACTGTCTTATTGCTTTTGTCATATTTAAATTGGCTGCAAAAGGCTCTATTTCTTGTTTGCCTTTCTTTAGATTTTATGAAAATAACTGGTTAGTTAATTGAAAAACATGTCACAAGTATCATAGTTCAATGTAAAACCGTATACATTTGTATTTAGGTTATTGCTTTTTGATCAACTTACACAACAAAATTAGCTACTGTAAGAACACGAACAAAACAATGAGAGAATGAGAAATAGGCAGATGTGTATTGGAGAAGAAAGTCAGTACATTAACTTGTATTCAGTGGAACTAAGGAGCATTTCCATTAACTCTTGTTGTTTGATCAATTTGTTTTCTATTGTAGATCTGCATCAGGGCTGTGCTACTTATCACAAATATAGGCTAGTATTAAAATACACTGTCCACAATGTTTTGGTCATTACAGTAATATCAATGCAGTTTGGATAGTTTGGGATATGAGACTGCTCGCATCTTCAGATCAATGCCACATTATGTATTCGGGTAGGTAGCGCATAGAGCAGGGTTCCCCAACTGGCCGCCCCTTGGGCCGATTTTGGCCCGTGGGTGATTTAATTTGTCCCCCAAGTTTTCTGAGCAAAAAATTATTATAATATGATACTTTTTTGGGACATAAAGTAAAAAACACCAGCAAATCAGCTCCAAGTGGTAAAACTTTTTTCAAAAGTATTCCGACGCATAATAGAGAGATATGTGATCATATACAAATGTAAGCAAGGTTTGAAATGATCATGTTTTAGTCATATAAAATATATATATAATTATATGTTTGGCTTCTTGCTGCCAGTTTGCAGTCTATTTGTAATTATGTTCCGGCTCGATGACCATCCGCTCAAGAACAAACGGTCCCGCGGCTGAATCTAGTTGATGATCCCTGACATAGAGGCTTATACTTGGCCGCACCGCATGGGTTCTCTGTGGTTTAGAGAGGTCAAGGTGGGACACAATACCTGACACAGTAATAGGGGATTATGAAGGTTCCTTTCATCTGTTTTGTCACCTGCACAATGGCATCATGAAGGCTTGGTGTACAATATACTGTGGCCTTCTACTGTGATACCCATCACCTGTGGCTGTGTGTCATGTGCCGGAGCTTGGCAACTTGCCAGCGTCTTTAAGTTGTTTGAATAGTTTATAGGAGATTTGCACTTCACTGACAGTTAGCTCAGTTTAAGCAAGGTGGGGAGCAAACAAAGGCATGCCAGTTATTCTCCTGAGTGATCACAGTCACTCTTATCTTCTCTACAGACTCACTGATCTCTATCTGTAGCTACATAGATTGTAGATGGTCGTTTGGGAGCCGTCTTTGATATGAGGAGCTAAGAGTCATGTCTCGAGCGTTGAGAAAACAGCTCTGGAAACAGAGTGTCTCAAGAGTGATCAAGGTAAGAGATTGTCACTGTAGGACTTGTATGATGATACGAGAAGATGGAGTAGAGCTACTGGAGACAACAAGGACCCAGTGGGTCCTCGCCAAGTAATGGTTAGGGACGGGTCATCTATTTGATCACAGATTGGGGCTAATATGGTGTGCATGTTGCTTACTGTTTGATAAATGTATAGGCTCCAGAGTACAACCAAACTAAAATCAGTCATTGGTCAAGATTGGCTCTCGGTCTTGTTCTGTAGAATTGTGATAAATTCAGTAGAAACAAGCAATTTCAGTCAGTATTTTTTTGATACTCTCTCTGATAGAGACATTGTTTGCAATGGAGTTCATTGCAAACGTCGAGTGGATTAGAAGACGCACAATGCCCAAACGCCCATGTCACAGCGATCAGTCCTTTTCTCCTGAAGTATTTCTTGATTTGTTTTGTCAGGACAGTTTCATTCTAGCCATTCAGTTCTTATCTGAGCTGAAAGCTTGCAGACAGTTGAGGTTGCCATTGTGTACGCTTGATGCTTGGTGTGCTGTGGTGTGTGACTGTAGGATGAAGCTTGATGTGGCTGTTTGCTCATCATCAAAGCCTTGGACTGGAATCACTGCCAGCCCAGGGAGCAGGTGTGATGTGTGTGTCGCCCAGCAACCCCTGTCTTGGCTAGCTTATATAAGCATGTATTTCCTCCAGTGGTTCTGTTCAGGCAGTGTGGTGAATCAGTAGTGTACTAGCTGGCCTGCGATGCACATGCTGCGTGTCTAATGGAACCCTTTTCCCTACATCGTGCACTACTTTTGACCAGAGACCAAGCAGTGCACAATGTAGGGAGTAGGGTTCCATTTAGAATGCAGTCTGGGGCTTGGGTTTGTCCAATAGGTCAATAGCTGTGTTTGGTCTTTCGTGTCCAGGCTTGTTGACTGCTGGCTGCTGCCTCTGATCTGATGCATGACCTCAAGGCCTGGTGTAAATCTTTAGCCATTGTCTTCTGCTATCTTCTTCCACAGCCTTCTCCTACTCCCACCAGATACTTGGATGGAACTCAGGTGGATCTATCTTTTGATTGGGCTTATCCATTGGAGTTATCAATTAAGCCACAGTAAATGTGACTCAGACTTGGCCTTAACATCTTTAAAGTGCAATAGAGACAGACCAGTGAGCCGGCTTGGCATGAATAACTCAGCAGTCTGTGACCACACTTTATCCACGGCATCAAATGCATTCTTACACACATGCGTGCGTCCACGTGTGCCATCGCCCCCACGTTGATTTTGTCCACCCACACCAGACGCGACCAGGACACGCAGGTTGAAGTATCAAAACAAACTCAGAACCAATTATATTAATTTGGGGACAGGTCGAAAAGCATTAAACATTTATGGCAAATTAACTAGCCAGCTTGCTGTTGCTAGCTAATTTGTCCTGGGATATAAACATTGGGTTGTTATTTTACCTGAAATGCACAAGATCCTCTACTCTGACAATTAATCCACAGATAAACTGAAAGATTTTCTAGTCATCTCTCCTCATTCTATCAGGCTTATTCTTCTTATTTTGGACTTTATATGGCGGTTGGCTACCAACTTTAGGTGCATTACCGCAACTGACTGGAGTGTGGACCTAAGTTCATCTTTCAATCACCCACGTGGGTATATGCTCCTAAAAACCAATGAGGAGATGGGAGAGGTCGGACTTTCAGCGCGTTGAGCGTCATAAATAGAACCAATTTCTATTTTAACACCTACCACGCAGACGCTCGCTGACGCGCTCGAAGAGTGTGGGTGCAATGATTGAATAACATGTATGTGTACATTTATTTTGCATCGCTCACGCATGCGATGTGTCCGGTCTGGTCAGCATGTTAGGGGCAAATGTATAGTGTTTGCCAAATAGTAACATGCCAGTGTAGATACAAAGAAATGCAGGAACAGCTTAAGTGTGCTTAGTATTTCTGGTCTGCCGGTAAATGGTCTGGCCAGTAGCTATAAAATGTTTTCTTATTAAGTTGCAATGTGCTGAACCCAAAGGGCCTAGATCCCAAAATAGACTGACCCTTGCAAGTAAAAGGTAGCTTAACCTAGAACGAAACACTTCTCCAGACAACACAGGCTAAATTCCAGACTGTCAATGGGGAAAATAAAACCAGAGTTTGAAAGCATCTGCATCCGGCCCACAAAATACAACACCAAGTCGGCTTAATTTATTGGCTTGCCTTTTTCCTGCCGTTACCTAGCAGCACCACCAAGCAACTCATTGTAGTAGATTTGACTGTCTCTGTTCTCTGTCTTCTTTAACATGAGGCCCCCAGCCACTGGGCTATCCAGGGTAGTGTTATAGGCTAGCCAGAAACTGTTTCTGTTTCACTCTATATAACCTGTGGGTAGGAGTGGTATAGAAGACAGAGAAGGAGGCATAGCTAAAGAGTCTAGAGTATTTGGAAAATGTTTTATCAGAGATCATGGTTCAAGAGATTTCCATGAAGGAATAGGCTATCACTTTCATTTTCACTTCTTTATGTGGGATTTTGCTGGGTTTTTTTTTTATAAATGGATTTTTACTGTTAATAACAAAGCTGCAGTATATATTGAAGTTATTGTATTTTTTTCTGATATTTATTCAATGGAGTTTGCAAGTGTTCTGAATTCTGCTGTCTTGGCTGACATGTGAAAGTGATTGTCATTCTGTGAACATTTTGAACAATGGCTGACTCAAAGTCTAGAAGGAGCAAAAGGGAGCCTCAATCATCTCTCATATCTAACAGCGAGATTGTTGCATTCAAAGTATGTGTGAATGACTCTGTTGTATCCAGTCATTATCATTTGAATTACTTTAATTGTTTCTGGGCTGAAATATTAATCTGAATTTGTTTCCGCCTCTTGTCGAAGCAATCCGTCCAGTTTGAGTCTGTATTGGGGTTGACTTGATGATACCTCTCTTTGTCTCTCTGTTTGCAGCAAAAGCTGAAAGAGGAGCGTGAGGCTAAGAGAGCTCAGCTGGATGGCAGACATGACTACGTCCTCAGCATCGTGGCTTCCTGCCTGGGCCTGGAGAAGGCTGATGTGGAGGATGCCATTCTGGAGGGAACTCAGGTAGGGCATAACACTTCATCACCGCTCCACCTCCATCAATCCCCTGTACTGTGGTCCCTTGTGACAGACTGTTGAGTAGCTGGCTACTGCTTGCGGATGCAACATTTGTTTCTGCACAACTGTATGTATGGTAATAACTTGTGAAAAAGAGATTTAATCAAGTAAAGGTCAATTAATTGTGGAAACAGTGATTGTGATGAACCTGTCTTGCATAGATTGAGCGCATGGAGCAGTTCTTTGTGGCTGAGGGACTTCCTCATATCATGTTCTACTATCAGGATGTGGAGCCAGCTGAAGCAGGTGAGATGATTGGCCATGCAGGGAAATAATAGGGGAATATAAAAATAGCAGAGTAATAACACAGTTAATAGTAGAGTTACAGCTCAAAGACAAAGAGGCTGAACCTTGCAAGGCTTGAGTAATGTATCTTACCCTTCTTCCGGCCGTAAAGATGATATAGTGGGTAACTGCTTTGTTTGTCTCCCTAGCAGCAGCATCAGCAGCAGCTGCCTTGGCCCCAAAACGGAGTAAGAAGGCCAAGGTGTTTGTCACTGAGGGCAAAGATGTGGCTCTGACTGGTGTCTGTGTGTTCTTCACAAGAGCCAATCCCTCCAAGGCTATCACCTCTGAGAATGTGCACAGGGTGAGTCTCCACCTTACTATCCAACACAAGCCTCTCTAACCCTGTTCCTGGAGAGCTACGTCCTGTAGGGTTTTCACCCCGACCCTAATCTAGCACACCTGATTCTAATAATTAACTGATTGATAAACTGAATCAGATTAGTTATCAAATCAAATCAAATGTATTTATATAGCCCTTCTTACATCAGCTGATATCTCAAAGTGCTGTACAGAAACCCAGCCTAAAACCCCAAACAGAAAGCAATGCAGGTGTAGAAGCACGGTGGCTAGGAAAAACTCCCTAGAAAGGCCAAAACCTAGGAAGAAACCTAGAGAGGAACCAGGCTATGAGGGGTGGCCAGTCCTCTTCTGGCTGTGCCCGGGTGGAGATTATAACAGAACATGGCCAAGATGTTCAAATGTTCATAAATTACCAGCATGGTCAAATAATAATAATCACAGTAGTTGTTGAGGGTGCAGCAAGTCAGCACCTCAGGAGTAAATGTCAGTTGGCTTTTCATAGCCGATCATTAAGTGTATCTCTACCGCTCCTGCAGTCTCTAGAGAGTTGAAAACAGCAGGTCTGGGACAGGTAGCACGTCCGGTGAACAGGTCAGGGTTCCATAGCCGCAGGCAGAACAGTTGAAACTCGAGCAACAGCACTGCCAGGTGGACTGGGGACAGCAAGGAGTCATCATGCCAGGTAGTCCTGAGGCATGGTCCTAGGGCTCAGGTCCTGAGACAAGGCCGAGTATAGCCCACAAAGATCTCCGCTACGGCACAACCCAAGGGGGGGGCGCCAACCCAGACAGGAAGATCACGTCAGTGACTCAACCCACTCAAGTGACGCACCCCTCCTAGGGACGGCATGAAAGAGCACTAGTAAGCCAGTGACTCAGCCCCTGTAATAGGGTTAGAGGCAGAGAATCCCAGTGGAGAGAGGGGAACTGGCCAGGCAGAGACAACAAGGGCGGTTTGTTGCTCCAGAGCCTTTCCGTTCACCTTCACACTCCTGGGCCAGACTACACTCAATCATATGACCCACTGAAGAGATGAGTCTTCAGTAAAGACTTAAAGGTTGAGACCGAGTCTGCGTCTCTCACATGGGTAGGCAGACCATTCCATAAAAATGGAGCTCTATAGGAGAAAGCCCTGCCTCCAGCTGTTTGCTTAGAAATTCTAGGGACAATTAGGAGGCCTGCGTCTTGTGACCGTAGCGTACGTGTAGGTATGTACGGCAGGACCAAATCGGAAAGATAGGTAGGAGCAAGCCCATGTAATGCTTTGTAGGTTAACAGTAAAACCTTGACATCAGCCCTTGCCTTAACAGGAAGCCAGTGTAGGGAGGCTAGCACTGGAGTAATATCATCACATTTTTTTACACTGGGATTGGATTGAAAACCTACAGGAGGGTAGCTCTCCAGGAACTGGGTTGGAGAACCCTGATCCAACACATAGTCGGCATTATACGTTTTATCAATATTTATATGTCTAAAGGCTTAAACAATGTTCGTATAACAATGTTCTTATCATTCATAACACTATTTAACCTTGCATTCATGCAAACTGCTTAAAGAGTTTAAGGCTTAAAACACACAATATTAGGAACAGTATGACACGTCAGCCCAATCCTTGCTTCTAAAATGGTGTCATCCCCTGGCCTACTGTGTGGTCATGTCTATCTAAAGTTCTCTGGCCCTGGTAGGAGGTGAATTTCAACATGCTGGACACCACAGAGGTAGGCCTGCTTAAAAGTGTGGAGCAGCTGCTGTCTGAGATCTTCATACCCAGCCTGAAGAAGATGGACCATGGCTGGGGAGAGCTGGCCAGTCCACAGGCACAGTCAGTTAAACAGGAATTCATCAGCTCACTGGACAGCTTTGTGTCTGTGCTGGCCGGGGCACAGGAGAGCCTGCAGGAGAAGGTAGGTGATGTGCACGCTCAACAGACCTGGCTTCAAATACTATTTCAAATATCTAAATTACTTTCACATGCATTTCAAAGTACAGTGGCAAGAAAAAGTATGTGAACCCTTTGGAAATACCTGGATTTCTGCATAAATTGGTCATAAAATTTGATCTGATCTTCATCTAGGTCACAACAATAGACAATCACAGTCTGCTTAAACTAATAACACACAAACAATTATACGTTTTCATGTCATTATTGAACACACTGTGTAAACATTCACAATGCAGGGTGGGAAAAGTATGTGAACCCCTTTGGCAGCAATAACCTCAACCAAACGTTTTCTGTAGTTGCGGATCAGACCTGCACAACGGTCAGGAGGAATTTTGGACCATTCCTCTTTACAAAACTGTTTCAGTTCAGCAATATTTTTGGGATGTCTGGTGTGAACTGCTCTCTTGAGGTCATGCCACAGCATCTAAATCGGGTTGAGGTCAGGACTCTGACTGGGCCACTCTGGAAGGCGTATTTTCTTCTGTTGAAGCCATTCTGTTGTTGATTTACTTTTGTGTTTTGGGTTGTCCTGTTGCATCACCCAACTTCTGTTGAGCTTCAATTGGCAGACAGACAGCCTAACATTCTCCTGCAAAATGTCTTGATAAACTTGGGAATTCATTTTTCCGTCGATGATAGCAAGCTGTCCAGGCCCTGAGGCAGCAAAGCAGCCCCAAGCCATGATGCTCCCGCCACCATACTTTACAGTTGGGATGAGGTTTTGATGTTGGTGTTGGTGTGCTGTCAGCAGGGGCTTCTTCCGCGGTGTCCTCCCATGAACACCTTTCTTGTTTAGTGTTTTACGTATCGTTCGCTCGTCAACAGAGATGTTAGCATGTTCCAGAGATTTCTGTAAGTCTTTAGCTGACACTCTAGGATTCTTTTTAACCTCATTGAACATTCTGCACTGTGCTCTTGCAGTCATCTTTGCAGGACGGCCACTCCTAGGGAGAGGTAGGGAACTTTCTCCATTTATAGACAATTTGTCTTACCGTGGACTGATGCACATTAAGGCTTTTAGAGATACTTTTGTAACCCTTTCCAGCTTTATGCAAGTCAACAATTCTTAATCTTAGGTCTTCAGAGATCTCTTTTGTTCGAGGCATGGTTCACATCAGGCAATGCTTCTTGTGAATAGCAAACTCAAATGTTGTGAGTGTTTTTTTATAGGGCAAGGCAGCTCTAACCAACATCCCCAATGTCATCTCATTGATTGGACGCCAGGTTAGCTGACTCCTGACTCTAATTAGCTTTTAGACTAGGGGTTTTCATACTTTTCCCAACCTACACCTTGAATGTTTAAATTATTTATTCAATATAAATAAGAATATACAATTATTTGTGTGTTATTAGTTTAAGCACACTATGTTTGTCTATTGTTGTGACTTAGATGAATTGATGACCAATTTATGCAGAAATCCAGGTAATTCCAAAGGGTTCACATACTTTTTCTTGACACTGTAATTATTCAGATGTGTTTTATTTGAAAAGACAAGTAGTTGAATATTGGAATGTATTTGGAAAACTCAAATACACTCCCATGTATTTAACCCAGGTATTTGAAAATAATATTTGAAATAAGTATTTTCAAATACTTTTTAAAAATATGCTATTTATAGAAAATTATTTGAAAATACTTTAAAATAATTCCAATAGATGTGGTTGATTTGGGCCACATTATTTGAAAATACTCAAATACACAGAAAATAAGTATTTAAATAACAAATAATCAAATACACACACACTCACATGCTTATCAAAACAAACAAATGTAATTTTGCAATTACTAATATACGGATATACAATTGATATCATTAATCATTTAATTTAGGTGAATCTAAAAGAATGTGACGAATTTGACCTGAAGACACTGAAAGGCCCGTCTGACTACATTGCTGTGGCTAACAGCACAGAGGCAACAGAGAAGATAGAGGCCTGTATGAAAGTGTGGATCAAACAGATCGAACAGGTAAAATAGATTGAACCTCAATAGCATCATGCACACCTATCCCCTCCATGGACCTGTTTTATTGTGGGTGGAGGTGTGTGTTCAATGTAGTCAATACAATACAACTTTATTTATCCTCTCAGGGGAAATTACATCAAGATCCACCACATCTAACACAGTGTATAGATATCGCATTCCCCAATTAGCAGTGATTGTGTTGTATCCAGGTGCTAGCGGAGAGTGACCAGCTGAGGAAGGAGGCAGATGACCTGGGGCCGCGGGCCGAGCTGGACCACTGGAAGAAACGCATGTCCCGCTTCAACTACCTCCTGGACCAGCTCAAGAGCCCCGATGTCAAGGCTGTCCTGGGCGTTCTCATGATGGCCAAGTCAAAACTCATCAAGGTGAGCAAGCTGTTACACCCTGTCCTCCGTAACACAGGAGTAGATGTTAAAGGCTTGCTAATAAAATCCTAATATCTCAATTTCGATTTTTGCTACATGAGACTCGTTCGTGGGAGCCAGTCACATAAAAAAATGAAAAGTAAAGTGCTCCTCTATGCTTACTGAACATGGCTCTCATATCTGAATTCAGTTGCTGTTTTCTGTATTACTGTAGCAGAATAGGTACAGTGCATGTTTGATAACTGTATCTGTCCCACCAGTCCTGGCGAGAGCTGGACACCAGGATCACTGACTCAGCCAACGAGGCCAAGGACAATGTGAAGTACCTCTACACTCTGGAGAAGTTCTGCGACCCGCTCTACAACAGTGACCCTGTGAGAGACTAATATTGTATACAGTTTTCAATATAACAACTCATTTCCCTCTAAGATTTACTAACTACAGACTTTGCCAGTTTCCCGGTCAACAGATTATGCTTAATCATGGACTAAGAATAACCCTCAATTTAAAACCTTTTAGTCCAGAACTAAGCTTAATCTGTGAAACCGGTCCTTTATGTATATCGATCTTAATGGATTTGAAAATTCATCATTGTATGATTGTATTGATTGCTAAATGAACGCAGGTGTCGATGGTGGAGGCCATTCCAGGCCTGATCAACGCCATCCGGATGATCCACAGGATCTCCCGCTACTACAACACCTCAGAGAAGATCACCTCCCTGTTTGTCAAGGTCATTATTGCTATGATACTGTATTTAACCACCAAGAAGAAGAGGTGACTGTAAATCTCGCTCACAATTAAAAGCTGCCGAATGTATTACATTTAATCATTAGGAGTGTATTGCAATCAATCTTGTCAATTCTTCTTTGATGTTCTTGGTGCATTTGGCCGCACCACCTGGTCTCATGTTAGCTGAAGTGCTGTCTACATCCCTCCCAAGCCTGTTAGCCAGTCATCCCATTGGGGTTACTTATTAGAGAGGCACGTGAAATGTATCCTTTTTTCTTCTGTATCTCCATGTCTTAGGTTACCAACCAGATGATTACAGCATGTAAGGCTTACATCACCAACAACGGGTCTGCGTCCATATGGGACCAGCCTCAGGGTGTTGTAGCTGAGAAACTGAAAGCTGCTATCCACCTAAACCAGGTACTGCTTTCAACACACTTTAACCAGATCTTTTAAAATACTGTGCTAAACCAAGGAACAAAGAAATGTGCTTTTTGAAAGTACAGGCCTTTAAGAGCTTTAATCTATAAAATAATATATTATATCTAGTGTAATACCACCACATCCTTTACGCACTTCTCACAAATGAACTATTTTACAGTGTAACTTCCTTTCCATGCTCCTCCAATGACTTTTCATCTGGATCCCATCTATCTCATTATAGGAGTACCAGAAGTGCTTCCACAAGACCAAGGAGAAGCTGGAGCAGAGTCCTTCCGAGAGGCAGTTTGATTTCAGTGAGATGTACATCTTTGGGAAGTTTGAGACGTTCCAACGACGCCTCTACAAGATCCTCAACATGTTCAGCACCATCACTACTTACTCAGCCCTACAGGACTCCAAGATAGAAGGCCTGGAAACTATGGCAACCACTTTTCAGGTATACGGTCGGGAGATTAGAATAGTTTGTAGACGTTACCTTTTTAGACATGACTTTTTAGCCATTACCTTTTTTGACGTTACGTTTTTAGATGTTATCTTTTCAGACGTTACCTTTTTAAATGTTACCTTTTCAGACGTTACCTTTTTAAATGTTACCTTTTTAGACGTTACCTTTTTAAATGTTTTTCCTTGCAACTGTAGTAATGTTATATCTGCTCTTTCTATTGCTTCCGCTGGACAGACTGCAGAAATGCATGGGAAATGGGAGGTAACTTTTACCACAAGTTTTTTTGTACTTATTTTTGTCCATCAGTGCATGCCTCATCATCATTATCATCAACTCTACCAAGCATATAGCCATACTAAACTCCTAACTGTCTCTCTTTCTGAAAGAGCTGCAAAATCTGGACCCCTACAAATCAGCTGGGCTAGACAATCTGGACCCTCTCTTTCTAAAATTATCCACCGCAATTGTTGCAGCCCCTATTACTAGCCTGTTCAACCTCGCTTTCGTATCGTCTGAGATCCCTAAAGATTGGAAAGCTGCCGCGGTCATCCCCCTCTTCAAAGGGGGTGACACTCTAGACCCAAACTGTTACAGACCTATATCTGTCCTACCTTGTCTTTCTAAAGTCTTCGAAAGCCAAGTTAACAAACAGATCACCGACCATTTCGAATCCCACCATACCTTCTACGCTATGCAATCTGGTTTCCGAGCTGGTCATGTGTGCACCTCAGCCACGCTCAAGGTCCTAAACGATATCATAACCGCCATCGATAAAAGACAATACTGTGCAGCCGTCTTCATCGACCTGGCCAAGGCTTTCGACTCTGTCAATCACCGCATTCTTATCGGCAGACTCAATAGCCTTGTTTTCTCAAATGACTGCCTCGCCTTGTTTACCAACTACTTCTCAGATAGAGTTCAGTGTGTCAAATCGGAGGGCCTGTTGTCCAGACCTCTAGCAGTCTTTATGGGGGTGCCACAGGGTTCAATTCTCGGGCCGACTTTTTTCTCTGTATACATCAATGATGTCGCTCTTGGTGACTCTCTGATCCACCTCTACGCAGACGACACCATTCTGTATACTTCTGGCCCTTCTTTGGACACTGTGTTAACAAACCTCCAAACGAGCTTCAATGCCATACAACACTCCTTCTGTGGCCTCCAACTGCTCTTAAATGCAAGCAAAACTAAATGCATGCTCTTCAACCGATCGCTGCCCACACCCGCCCGCCCGCCCATCTAGCATCACTACTCTGGGCGGTTATGACTTAGAATATGTGGACAACTACAAATACCTAGGTGTCTGGTTAGACTGTAAACTCTCCTTCCAGACTCACATTAAGCATGTCCAATCCAAAATTAAATCTAGAATCTGCTTCCTATTTCGCAACAAAGCATCCTTCACTCATGCTGCCAAACATACCCTCATAAAACAAACTATCCTACCGATCCTTGACTTCGGCGATGTCATTTCCAAAATAGCCTCCAACACTCTACTCAGCAAATTTGATGTAGTCTATCACAGTGCCATCTGTTTTGTCACCAAAGCCCCATATACTACCCACCACTGCGACCTGTATGCTCTCGTTGGCTGGCCCTCGCTTCATATTCGTCACCAAACCCACTGGCTCCAGGTCATCTATAAGTCTTTGCTAGGTAAAGCCCCGCCTTATCTCAGCTCACTGGTCACCATAGCAGCACCCACCCGTAGCACACGCTCCAGCAGGTATATTTCACTTGTCACCCCCAAAGCCAACTCCTCCTTTGGCCACCTTTCCTTCCAGTTTCCTGCTGCCAATGACTGGAAAAAATTGCAAAAATCACTGAAGCTGGAGACTTATATCTCCCTCACTAACTTTAAGCAGCGGCTGTCAGAGCAGCTTACCGGTCATTGCACTTGTACATAGCCCATATGTAAATAGCCCACCCAACAACCTCATCCCCCCATATTGTTATTTTTTTTTTTGCTCCTTTGCACCGCCAGTATCTCTACTTGCACATTCATCTTCTGCATATCTATCACTCCAGTGTTTAATTGCTAAATTGTAATTACTTCGCCACCATGGCCTATTTATTGCCTTACCTCCGTAATCTTACTACATTTGCACACACTGTATATAGACTTTTCTATTGTGTTATTGACTGTACGTTTGTTTATCCCATGTGTAACTCTGTGTTGTTTGTTGCACTGCTTTGCTCTATCTTGGCCAGGTCGCAGTTGTAAATGAGAACTTGTTCTCAACTGGCCTACCTGGTTAAATAAAGTTTAAATACAATTTTAAAAAATAAAACAAATGTAATGGTCAGGAGCCATTTCACAAAGTAAAAAGTAATATTTGTTACTCATCATAAAATGTGTCCTCAATTTATTTGATTGCGTTGAACTTAGTATTCATTTTAATGAGCAGAAGCTGATCCATTACTAAGTCCTGATGGCCTTTTGTGGAAGTTGACAGTTTGTTCACAGGAGCCAGAATATACATATTTTATGGTAAGCTGCTCATTGGAGAAATTACTGCTATTTTATACACTGCCTTTCATCCCTGCCTTTGTAGATGGAGGATCTTTAAATAGGGATGGTGTCCAGCCAGAAGCTGCATGTCATCATCATTCTACATTCCATATTATGTGGCCTACTACTCTGATTAAAAGGAAATTAAACCCAACAGTCTCACAACATTCAACAGAAACATTGTTGACAGTCTTTTGGCTTTGGTTGGAATGAATACAGACACAAGAAATGATCAAAAGCCTCAAAAGCTTTGGAAAGAATGGAAAAATAACCTGTCTGTCTTTTATTTTCAGAGCATTGTATTGAGCATGAAGAAAAAGCACTACAGTTTCCTTGATCAGAGAAGAACAGACTTTGATCAAGACTATGACGAGTTTTGTAAAAATATCACTGACTTGCACGTAAGTTTACACTTAATAACAAACTTACCAGTAAATCATAACACAACATATCTAAATAATCTCATAATTTACTTGCACAATTGTTTGTTGTGTTCATTTTGCTTTCAGAATCAGTTGAAGACCTTCATGGATAACACTTTCGATAAGATTCAAAACACAGAAGGAGCTTTGAATGTACTGAAAAAATTTGAACGGTACTGTTATTTCAGTCCACCTCTATTTCAAACCAACCTTTAATTAATTTCAGTCCTTTTAACAGCCATTTCATTCATTCTCCATTTGATATCATAATCTCCCCTTACATCACCAAGACTGGGCGTTCCAGACCTGGGCATCGATGAGAAGTACCAGCGGATCCTTCAGAACTATGGGAGAGACATAGAGATGGTGTCCCGTAACTACACCAAGCAGAAGATGGATCCTCCCATTGGCCGGGACCTGCCCCCGGTAGCCGGTAAGATCCTGTGGGCCCGCCAGCTGTATCGGAGGATCCAGGAACCCATGGATCTGTTTCAGGAACACCCTGGGGTGCTGGCTACACCCGAGGCCAAACGCATCATCAGGAACTACAACAGGGTGGCCAGGGTGCTGCTAGAGTTTGAGATGCTCTACCACAGTGGATGGATGAAGCAGGTGAGACAGGGCCCCTCCTGGATATCTTATTTATTGTGATCTTAAAGGCAAACTGATTCTTAATCAGCGTTTCTACTCTGAGATGCTTGATACGGTCTCTGGTGTACTGGCTGGACTTATACTCCAGTAGCATAGCAGCGTTAACTGTTACTGTTATTAATGCTGATCTGTACCCTTATCAGTAGCCTGGTTCCAGATCTGTTTGTGCTGTCGTAGTTGGCAAGACTGAGATTACTTTTGATTTACTCGTTGATTTCCCACAGACATACTGTAGATGACTCATATCACTCATACGCTCTCTCGTGCTCTCTCGCTTGCTCTCTTCCTCTCTCTCGTCTCTCTCACTCTCTCACACTCTTGCTGTCTCTCCATTTCTCTCTCTCGCTCTCTCGCTCTCTCTCACACTTTCTCACTCCCCAGATCGAGGAGGTCAGACTGGGCCTCCAGGCCTCTTTACTGGTCAAATGTCCCGATACGGGGGACCTGTTTGTCAACTTTGACCCCCAGATCCTGACTCAGATTAGGGAGACAGACTGCATGACCAGGATGAGGCTGGAGATTCCTTCCTTTGCAGCCATCTTACAGCAGAAACAAGATGCCCTCAAGAAGAAATACAACAAGCTGCAGGTACACTAGTTTTTCCATGATGCCTTTTGATCAACTGAAGCATATTGAGCATGATACTGTGTCCTGTATCTTTAAAAAGTTTTACGTACACTCAACAACAGTAATAAAAGGGTTGTCATTTCAATTCATTTTGAATTGAGTAGAAAGTCCTATGGGATGGGATATAGTCAGTAGAATCTTAATGCGAAGATTAGAAGACATTATAACTGCAGGCATTAAGTAAAGTGTTATTACTATTTTCTCTATTTCTGACGCCCATCCACAGCTGGTTCTGAGGGAGAACGCCAGGGTCCGGGCTAAGATCCAGAGTGCCTTTGGGCAACTGGTGATGCCTCATGTTGCTAAGGTGGACGAAGCCATTCTGCCAGGCCTGACCTCCCTCAACTGGACCTCACTGAACATCGAGAAATACCTCAGCCGCATCAACAGTGCTCTCAGTATGTAACCATGTCCAATCTAACCTTGTCAGCACTGTACTGTGCTCTGTCATAGCACCATACTATAAAATGGCAGAACAATCTCACCACAAAACCAGAACAGTAAGCCCACCTAAACTTTGACGTCATTTGATCGCAGCTAATTGTGCCTGATCAACTCATGTCAAATATCCCATTGGAAAAAGTTATATCTGCTGTCCCAGTGAGCAAAGCTGATTGTAACTGCTGTTTCCTTGTGACCCCTGGTGACACCGTGGTGCTGTGTATGACCTCTGACCTGTAACCTGTATGTCCAGTGGACCTGGAGCTGCTGATGGACAGAGTGAATGACCTGGTGGAGTTCAGGATAGACGCTGTGCTGCAGGAGATGAGTGGAGCCACACTGTGGGTTCTGCCCCTGGGGGAACCTTTCAGCTGTGAAGAGTTCGTTCAGACCACCAGGGTAACAAAGATTCCCTCTGTATTATGTGTTATACACATACACTACCGTTCAAAAGTTTGGGGTCACTTAGAAATGTCCTTGTTTTTGAAAGAAAGGCACATTTTTCTTCCATTAAAATAACCTCAAATTGATCAGAAATACAGTGTAAACATTGTTAATGTTGTAAATGACTACTGTAGCTGGAAACGGCTGAGTTCAGTCGGTCAGGTGTGGTGGCTAGTTGGAACAAAATCGTGCAGTACCTGCAGCACTCCAGGAACAGGGTGGCCTACCCCTGATATAGGCTAATGTACTTTCTTCTGTTATGTCATGGTAGGAGCTGTGTATAAAGGGAGCTCAGAGTCTCCATTCCAAGAGTTCCCTGGTAGAGGAGGCAACCAATGAGCTCATCAACATGCTGCTGGAGTTTGAACTGAACAAGGAGGGGGAGGAGGAACTACTAGAGGAGAGCAGGACTGATATGGACCAAGTGGAGAGTGAAGGTACTGTAACTTACAGTTTTAACTGTGATAATCATGATGCAGCAAAACTCAAACGGAGAGTGATAACAGGCTCAGCAAAATACAAGGGAAAGGGTACAATAGCAAAACGATTGTTCAGGTGCACAAAGACTGACTGTTACAGACTGAAAATGAGAAAGTGTGCGTGCCTGTGTACATGCCTGCGTGCGTGGTGGTGTACATGCCTGCGTGCGTGGTGGTGTACATGCCTGCGTGCGTGGTGGTGTACATGCCTGCGTGCGTGGTGGTGTACATGCCTGCGTGCGTGGTGGTGTACATGCCTGCGTGCGTGGTGGTGTACATGCCTGCGTGCGTGGTGGTGTACATGCCTGCGTGCGTGGTGGTGTACATGCCTGCGTGCGTGGTGGTGTACATGCCTGCGTGCGTGGTGGTGTACATGCCTGCGTGCGTGGTGGTGTCCATGCCTGCGTGCGTGGTGGTGTACATGCCTGCGTGCGTGGTGGTGTACATGCCTGCGTGCGTGGTGGTGTCCATGCCTGCGTGCGTGGTGGTGTCCATGCCTGCGTGCGTGGTGGTGTACATGCCTGCGTGCGTGGTGGTGTACATGCCTGCGTGCGTGGTGGTGTACATGCCTGCGTGCGTGGTGGTGTACATGCCTGCGTGCGTGGTGGTGTACATGCCTGCGTGCGTGGTGGTGTCCATGCCTGCGTGCGTGGTGGTGTACATGCCTGCGTGCGTGGTGGTGTCCATGCCTGCGTGTACATGCCTGCGTGCGTGGTGTGTACATGCCTGCGTGCGTGGTGGTGTACATGCCTGCGTGCGTGGTGGTGTACATGCGTGTGTGCGTGGTGGTGTACATGCCTGAGTGCGTGGTGGTGTACATGCCTGCGTGTACATGCCTGCGTGCGTGGTGGTGTACATGCGTGTGTGTGTGGTGGTGTACATGCCTGCGTGCGTGGTGGTGTACATGCCTGCGTGCGTGGTGGTGTACATGCCTGCGTGCATGGTGGTGTACATGCGTGTGTGCGTGGTGGTGTACATGCCTGCGTGCGTGGTGGTGTACATGCCTGCGTGCGTGGTGGTGTACATGCCTGCGTGCGTGGTGGTGTACATGCCTGCGTGCGTGGTGGTGTACATGCGTGTGTGCGTGGTGGTGTACATGCCTGCGTGCGTGGTGGTGTACATGCCTGCGTGCGTGGTGGTGTACATGCCTGCGTGCGTGGTGGTGTCCATGCAGGTGTATTCACGTCTGTTCATGCCTCTTCCCAGGGGAGGAGGAGGGTAAGTCAGAGAGTCGCATCAACCTGCTGTCTCGTAACACCACGGCAGCGAGCACCACGGGCCCCCCGTCTCCCCTGGTGAAGAGGAAGAAGAAGAAAGACCTGCTGGAGGTGATGGAGGAGGAGGCTGAAGAGCTTCTGTCCCACTTCAACCACCGTAACGTGGACGCCCTGCTGAGGCTCACACGCAACACCCTGGAGACCCTCCGCAAACGCCTCCACGCCTCCTCACTACTGCACTTCCTGAGTAAGTTCCATCAATCTAATGTATTTATAAAGCCCCTTTTACATTAGCAGTTGTCACAAAGTTGTAACAAAATGCCTCCCTTTGAGCTCCACCCTTTAGATGTTGGAGTAAGGTGGGGCTGTCTAGAAGGGCAGGGTTTCCCATTCCATTTCTCCCTACTTCAATGCCGCCCCATCTCCCCACAGCAGAGAGTGATTCCCCCAGCCGTCTGAAGGGCAGTGGTCAGCAGCCTATCTTCAGGACCAGTGTGTCCCTGTCCATCCCCAACATCGCCATGGTCCCAGCCCTGGATGAGGTCCAGCAGGCTCTGAACCGGGCTGTGGAGAGTGTGGTCAGTGTCAGCAAAGGAGTCGGCCAGTGGAGCAAGGAGAGGATCTCCAAGGTGGGCTTGCCGTGCCTTAAAGCTTAAAGCTTCAATATTAAATAAATTCTGGGTAACAATTAAGTACCTTACTGTGATTGTTTTCAATTAAAATTGTCAACAAAAAAAATGCTTCTTAGCAAAGAGCAATTTCTCATGCAAGAATTTGCTAGGACTGTCTTGGAGTGGTGAGGGGAGAACTGAAAACTAGCTGTTATTGCCAGGTCAAAACTCAATCCCACCAAAACAGGCTGAAATGTCAGGCAGTCTTTTCAAACAGCTCGTACACTAAAAAGGCAATATCATCATTTTCATAGTATTCCAACCTCATAGTGTGGAAATATATATAAAACACATTCACATCAAATGTTTGACTTTAATATGTCTGTGACATCTGCACAATCATGAGATTTTAGTTAGTCTTAAAACAAGGATGAATTATTCTGTTCATGCCAACACAGAGGAAGATGAGTGAGAGACGATTGGCTGCTCTGAGACAGGACAAGAGTGACAGTGAGTCAGAGGACGGAGAGACCACCTACAGGAGCCTGGCTGACGGCAGTACCTCAGACATCTCCGCCTCTGTGACCCAGGCCATACCCTACCAGGCCAGGAACTACTACAAGAGTGTGTCTGAGAACAAGGAGATCATCAAGCTGGTGTCTGTGCTCAGCACCTCCATCAACTCTACCAAGAAGGTACATACAGGTGTACACACAAAACAAAAATAAAAAGTATGTTTCTCCTGTTTTCCTAACATTCTGACCTTAGTGTGTCAAATTCGAACTATTTTGTGTTTGATACTGACACCTATCCCCTAAGATGTTGACCTAAATCAAATCAAATCAATTAAATTAAAACTTTATTGAAAGTGCATTTAAGACCTGGCTGTTGTGTTGTTGTTGGCCAGGAGGTGATGAATGCTTTGGACCGCTTCAGATGTTACCACCACATCTGGAGGAAGGAGCGAGAGGACACCATCCAGAAGTTCAGCCAGGGCAGCCCTCTGCTGTCTGAGTTTGAGTCTCAGATCCTCTACTACAAAGATCTGGAGCTGGAGATCAACGCTGAGCCTGAGTACATCACTGTGGGAGCTCTGGCCCTCTATACAGGTAAAGTACATCACTGTAGGAACTCTGGCCCTCTATACAGGTAAAGTACATCACTGTGGGAGCTCTGGCCCTCTATACAGGTAAAGCACATCACTGTAGGAACTCTGGCCCTCTATACAGGTAGAATACATCACTGTGGGAGCTCTGGCCCTCTATACAGGTAGAGTACATCACTGTGGGAGCTCTGGCCCACTATACAGGTAGAGTACATCCCCGTAGGAGCTCTGGCCCTCTATACAGGTAGAGTACATCCCTGTAGGACAGGGGTGTCAAACTCATTTCGCATCGTGGGCCACATACGGCCTAGGGAGATGTCAAGTGGGCCGGACCATTAAAATTATACCATACTCTGCTATAAATAACCAAAATATCATGTCTTTCCTTTGTTTTGGTGTAAAGAAGCACAAGAACATTAGGAAAATATTGAAATTTAATGAACTATCCTTTTACAAAACATTTCATGAAACACCTCATATTTCCTTAGACAAATGTGCAATTTACTTTTATCATTCACAAATATGCATTGCAACTGATCCCACTGATTGTACAAAGGCACAAAACTTTAATTGGTACTGAAAAATATAGTAATGCACTTTAAGATTAAATGAGACTTTTAAAGAAAGGAATTTTTAAACCACTTACACATACGCATATAAAATCTAAATGTAATCCCTGCGTACACCTTACAAACTAAGGAGAGTGATTTTAAATGTGTAATGAAGAAAGTGTTCGCCTGTCCTGTAAATCTGTAAACTTCATACATGAAACATACATACACATACAATACATACTGAAAATTTATGGAGTTGTATGAACAGTAGAATTCCATCACACAACTTTTGTTTTGAAGCTGCTGACTAACATTAAAGTGCACATTTTTTAAATCACCACAGTAAGGATTCATCTTCACAGAGCTGTATTCTTTCAATGCAAACAGTATCTAAGGCAGCATTTTAAAGGTACCGAAATACCGAAACTTGTTGCAAACACACCAAGCACGAAGGTTTTCCGTGCATCTCTGTAAATAAATAGGACGTGGTCCATTTTTCTTTGAAAATTCTACACTCCTTATCTACTTTTCTCCGTTTGGATAACGACATTTTGGCTAATGAGGGTGTAGCGGAGAGGTAGAGACCAAGGTATTAACAACGTCGTAACAAGCAGCAGATGGCGCATTGATACCGTCTGCTGTTTTCAGTCTGTCTCAGTGATGCGGCTTGTCTTCTACTCTGATGGAAAGAGTGCGCCCCTTAGCGGATAATCCATGAATTGCAGCGAATTAAAAATATTAATTCCATGTCTTTTATGCATTTTTTCCACTTTCAAATTATCCTGCGGGCCTGATCGAACCTCCTTGGGGGCCGGTTCCGGCCCGCGGGCCGTATGTTTGACACCCCTGCTGTAGGAGCTCTGGCCCTCCATACAGGTAGAATACATCACTGTGGGAGCTCTTGCCTTCTATACAGGTAGAGTACATCCCTGTAGGAGCTATGGCCCTCCATACAGGTAGAATACATCACTGTAGGAGCACTGGCCCTCTATACAGGTAGAATACATCCCTGTAGGAGCTCTGGCCCTCCATACAGGTAGAATACATCACTGTAGGAGCACTGGCCCTCTATACAGGTAGAATACATCACTGTAGGAGCTCTGGCCCTCTATACAGGTAGAATACATCACTGTGGGAGCACTGGCCCTCTATACAGGTAGAATACATCCCTGTAGGAGCTCTGGCCCTCCATACAGGTAGAATACATCACTGTAGGAGCACTGGCCCTCTATACAGGTAGAATACATCACTGTGGGAGCTCTTGCCTTCTATATAGGTAGAATACATCACTGTAGGAGCACTGGCCCTCTATACAGGTACCTAGCCGTGGGAAGTAGGGGTTCTTAGGGTGCTGCAGCACCCCCTGAAAAATCAACAAATCTCAAATACAATACAGGTAACTGTAGACTGACCTGTAACTCTCTACAACTTTCTCCCCGTTATGTGAAATTTTGGGCTATTTTCACTGCTGATCCCCTGCATTAACCTCACAAGACAACCCTGCCAAATATGACTGCACATGTTCTTAGTAGTATTTCACAGTACTGTTATTTCATTTTTCAACACTGTGTAACCCTCTCACCAGGCTCGAATTTGACTCTCACGATATTACCTAACGTAGAGTATCTCAACAGCATGGGATGTTAGGTGAGAAGGACATCTCCAATAAAAATCCCTATTGTAAACTATCTAGGGTGATGACAACTAGGGTATTAACTTTAGATAGAATGATTATAGGTTTATGTTATTGTATAAGGATATGCTTTCCCATGCATTAAATGAAATTGAAACAGTAAATTACTCTACCAAGGCAAAATACATAAGGTTCAAAATGTGTATTATTACATTTTCAAAGCTCCACATCAAAAGAAATAAAAAATAATAAACCCCAATGAGTCGTGCACAACCCATGTCCAAATTATTTCAAGCTTGCTTAACCCGTTGGCGCGCGTTGGAGCTAAAAACAAAAATGACAACACACATAAAGTCCCGAAGCACCCCACCGTTGTGGTTACTCACTACTCGTAGATATTCCCTCAGTGAAGTATGGCAGTTCCTTTCAGGTTTCCTCACAAGATCCACAGCAAGCACAGCTATCAATGCAGACAGTACTCTTTAGCAGTAACCGATATCCAATGGGAACATGAACTCGTTAATCTTTCCCAAGCAATTCTCTCTCGGTGTTGCACGATGCAAGGCTAACCTCAAGGCTGGCAAATACCTCCATGGTGAGACTGTAGCTTCAGTCTTTACTAAGTCTTTCTTAACAAAATTATAACAACTCTCTTATAAAATTAAATCGGTATTTCCCTTCAAAACTCGGTAGGTATGGGTTTTGTTCTATTTTTATCGTCTTCTTTTATCATTTTTCTTCACCAACGGTCATAATGTAATGTCCATCCTTTTCTCAACGTCTCTCTCCCTCTCTTATTTTCCCAGGCCTCCCAATAACCAGGTCAACTCTCCCATTGGACACAGCTAAAAAAGCGACCTTATTGGTCAAAACTTAAACTTAAAAGTAAACCAACCTATTCACTTATACATTAAATACATATTTCTTCAAAAGAAATGCATTAACAACATTACAATTCGGGAGCAATTCAATCACCTTTTCAATATAATACCAAGTAATTATAACAAATAAACTCAATACTTGGTTCTAACAAGAGTAAACTCAATACTTGGTTCTAACAAGAATATTACAACTGCATGAATATCTGGTTATTATCAGACTAATATCTGATTTGTTGTTGAACAGCTGACCTGAAGATGGCCCTGACTGTGGAGACTAAGAGCTGGATGGTGGACTACGGCCTGCACTGTAACAGGAAGTACCGGACAGATATGGAGAACATCTTCACGTTAGTGGACGAGGCGGCAAAGAAATTGAACCGACCAATCAAAGATTTGGACGACATCCGCATCGCCATGGCATCGCTGAAGGAGATCAGAGAGCAGCAGATCTCCATTGACTTCCAAGTGGGACCCATAGAGGTAGGGAGCACAAATGCACACTTCTTTCAGAGAGACAGTGGTGGAAAAAGTACACAATTGTCATATTTGAGTCAAAGTATAGCTACCTTAATAGAAAGTAACTCAAGTGAAAGTAAGCAGGTAAAATACTACCTGAGTAAAAGTCTAAAAGTATTTGGTTTTAAATATGCTTAAGTATCAAAAGTAAAAGTATAAATAATAAAACATTCCTTATATTAAGCAAAGCAGACAGCACCATTTTCTTGTTTTTAAAATGTATGGATAGCCAGGGATACACTCCAACACTCAGACATTATTTACAAAAGATGCTTTTGCCAGGCCAGAGGGAGTAGGGATGACCATGTGTTCTCTTGATAAGTGCTTGAATTTGACAATTTTCCTGTCCTGTTAAGCATTCCAAATGTATCGAGTACTTTTGGTTGTCAGGGAAAATGTATGAAGTAAAAAGTACAATATTTTCTTTAGGAATGTAGTGAAGTAAAAGTCCAAGTTGTCAAAAATATAAATAGTAAAGTACAGATACCCCCAAAAACTACTTAAGTAGTACTTTAAAGTATTTTTACTTAAGTACTTTATACTACTGCAGAGAGATACTGTATGAATAATTCACTGAGACATTTGCAATGTCCACTTTCATTCAGTTGGAGGTTAATCTTAATTCCCACCTAAGTCAAATTTCTACTTAGTCAGGCAGTGGTATCAATGGGGGAAAATTCAACTTAGGTGGAAGTTAGGATTTGCCCATAGTTTGATTAAGTCCTTGCAGTCTGTATTTGGTTGTGAGAAGACACTGGAGATCTGTGTTGTATTATGTGTCTGTTCAGTGCTGTGCATTCCCCTTTCCCTTTCCTAGGAGTCCTATTCCATGCTCCATAAGTACGGCCTGGTAGTGGCGAAGGAGGAGGCAGAGAAGGTGGACACGCTGCGCTACACCTGGGAGAAGCTGCTAGCCCGCAGCACAGAGGTCCAGAATGAGCTGGTGTCCCTGCAGCCCAACTTCAGAGGAGAGCTCATAGACAACGTGCAGACGTTTGTGGAGGACTGTGGACACTTCTATCAGGACTATGACAAGGTTCAGACACGTCTCACAGCTCGTTCTAGGTCTTACTCACAGCTACACCTAACACCAAGGCTGTCTAGGTCTTACTCACAGCTACACCTAACACCAAGGCTGTCTAGGTCTTACTCACAGCTACACCTAACACCAAGGCTGTCTAGGTCTTACTCACAGCTACACCTAACACCAAGGCTGTCTAGGTCTTACTCACAGCTACACCTAACACCAAGGCTGTCTAGGTCTTACTCACAGCTACACCTAACACCAAGGCTGTCTAGGTCTTACTCACAGCTACACCTAACACCAAGGCTGTCTAGGTCTTACTCACAGCTACACCTAACACCAAGGCTGTCTAGGTCTTACTCACAGCTACACCTAACACCAAGGCTGTTTAGGTCTTACTCACAGCTACACCTAACACCAAGGCTGTTTAGGTCTTACTCACAGCTACACCTAACACCAAGGCTGTTTAGGTCTTAGACATTTCTATTTCTATTACACGTAACTTGGCACGCTCTAAATAAGACTGCTAGCTAATTGCTGACGCAGGCTGTGTTCCATTCCCAGGACGGTCCCATGGTTGTCGGACTGGCTCCCCAAGACGCTAGTGACAGACTCATCATGTTTCAGGTGAGTACAGTGTGTATCTTCAAGAGAGGAATCTACAGTATATACTACTCTGCAGCACTTCATTTAAGTTGATACATTCACAGAGGTTTTCATTCACATGTTCTATGTCTTATTTATTTTTTATGTATTACTTATTTCTACCATATTTAACATAGACAACAACATGCATGATTGTATTATTGTGTGTTGCATGGTTTTGGAAATTACATATGTGACCATTCATGCACTTTACTGTCATGTGACCATTCATGCACTTTACTGTCATGTGACCATTCATGCACTTTACTGTCATGTGACCATTCATGCACTTTACTGTCATGTGACCATTCATGCACTTTACTGTCATGTGACCATTCATGCACTTTACTGTCATGTGACCATTCATGCACTTTACTGTCATGTGACCATTCATGCACTTTACTGTACTCATTTCATTTGGTCAGAATCGCTTTGACAACCTGTTCCGTAAGTACATCACCTACACTGGTGGAGAGGAGCTGTTTGGCCTGCCTGTGACCCAACACCCTCAGCTGCTGGAGATCAGGAGACAGCTCACCCTCCTCCAGAAGCTCTATGGACTCTACAACAGTGTCATCGACACCGTCAACGGCTACTATGACATCCTCTGGGCCGACATCCACATAGACAGGATCAATAACGAACTTCTTGACTTCCAGACGCGGTAAGGAAACCAAACTACAACCCAGACCATGAGAGACATTTACACAGAACTCATTGATGAATAATCTCATTGAGGATTTACATTTCCAAAAGGAAGTTAGATGTTCGGGTTTTTTCACCCCCCATTTCCAGTTGTCGCAAGCTGCCCCGTGCCCTGAAAGAGTGGAAGGCATTCCTTGACCTGAAGAAAAGTATAGATGAGTTCAACGAGTGTTGCCCCCTACTGGAACTGATGACCAACAAGGCCATGATGACGCGTCACTGGAAGAGGATCACCGAGGTGACAGGACACAGCTTCGAGGTGGAGACGGACACCTTCAAGCTGCGCAACATCATGGAAGCTCCGCTCCTCAAATGCAAAGAGGAAATTGAGGTGATTATGGATTTTTGTTGCTGTTGTTGGTGCTGAAACGCGGGTAGGTTCCAGGTAATGTATTCTCTATAGCCGTACAACTACCGGTACTCCACTCACCATAACTATTCTGTACTGTAAATTGAGGGTAGAAAAATGGTTTGACCTCAATGGGACAAACAAAGGTAAAACAAAGGTAAAATAAAGATGAATGTTGTTTGAACTCCCGCTGGGCAGGATATTTGCATCAGTGCAGTGAAGGAGAGGGACATTGAGCAGAAGCTGAAGCAGGTGATTGCTGAGTGGGACAACAAGACATTCACCTTCGCCAACTTCAAGACGCGAGGGGAGCTGCTGCTGAGGGGCGACAGCACCGCTGAGATCATTACTAACATGGAGGACAGCCTCATGGTGCTGGGATCACTCATGAGCAACAGGTTAGACTAGAGACCTACTGGAGGCACAAATGACTTAGCCTGGAAATTTAGACTGACTTCTGCTTCATGCTTGTTAACAATAGTTAAATGTAGCCTAATTCAGTCTTGATTTTGAGGCAACAAATGACCTGGAGGTTCGGAGGGATATATGATTTCTTCTCAATTGTTTATCATATTTCAGCACAGGAGGTTGATGGGACCTTCATTGGGGAGAACAGGCTCATGGTAATGACTGGAGCGGAATCAGTGGAATGGTATCAAACACATGGTTTCCATGGTTTTCAGGTGTTTGATGCCATTCCATTTGCTCCGTTCCGGCCATTATTATGAGCCCCCTCAGCAGCCTCTGTTGTATTTCAGCATCCAGTTGACTTGTCATCTAGAGTTCAACAGTTGTGTTGTTTGTGTTTAGACAGTTGTGTTTAGACTGGGGGTGCTATGCTTTGTACCGACTTTTAGTGTTTGTGTACTGTAGTAGTCAATGCTTGACTCAGATGATGACTTGGTGTTCCACAGGTACAACACGCCATTCAAGGCCCAGATCCAGAAATGGGTTCAGAACCTTTCCAATACCACTGACATCATAGATAACTGGATGACTGTCCAGAACCTGTGGATCTACCTCGAGGCTGTGTTCGTGGGAGGGGACATAGCCAAACAGCTACCCAAGGTAAGAACCAATACATTGACTTTTCATCTGAAAACATGTCTTTAACCTTACGCTATTAATCAAATGTATTTATAAAGCCCTTCTTACATCAGCTGATGTCACAAAGTGCTGGGGTTCCACAATTTCGGGAACTTTTACAGTGCCCTGGTTTTTCAGAAATCATGTTTTTTTGGGGGGGGAAACCCAGGAACTTTTGCAAACTTAGGAATGAGAAATCTAGTCTGAATCATCTGAATGACAGGAGGCGAAACGTTTCTCCAACATCGACAAGTCCTGGGTGAAGATCATGACGCGGGTCCATGAGATGCCCAACGTGGTGCAGTCATGTGTGGGGGACGAGACCATGGGACAGCTGTTGCCTCACCTGCTGGAACAACTGGAGATCTGTCAGAAGTCTCTCACTGGGTAAGTCTATCTGAATGTCTATCAGAAGTTTCTCACTGGGTGAGTCTGCCTGGAGGTCTGTCAGAAGTCTCTGGGTAAGTCTGTCTGGAGGTCTGTCAGAAGTCTCTGGGTGAGTCTGCCTGGAGGTCTGTCAGAAGTCTCTGGGTAAGTCTGCCTGGAGGTCTGTCAGAAGTCTCTGGGTGAGTCTGCCTGGAGGTCTGTCAGAAGTCTCTGGGTAAGTCTGTCTGGAGGTCTGTCAGAAGTCTCTAGGTAAGTCTGTCTGGAGATCTGTCAGAAGTCTCTTGGTAAGTCTGCCTGGAGGTCTGTCAGAAGTCTCTCACTGGGTAGGCCTATACTTATACTTTGAATTTGTTTTAAATAGTTGAATTGAAAGTATTCATGTACCAGTATGACACCTTCCAAGTTTGCCTGCGTTGTACATTGGTAGCTTGATGATGTGTACCAAACTAGTATTATTTTCAACCCTTTTTTTAGGGGGTAGATCAGCTTTAATGTTGCGGATAGATTGTAGCTTCTGGCTAACCAGTTTTCAACCCTTGGTTGTGTGTGTGATTGTGTGACTGATAGGTACTTGGAGAAGAAGCGTCTGCTGTTCCCTCGGTTCTTCTTTGTGTCTGACCCGGCCCTGCTGGAGATTCTGGGCCAAGCCTCGGACTCCCACACCATCCAGGCCCACTTGCTCAACGTCTTTGACAACGTTAAATGTGTCCGCTTCCATGACAAGGTACAGTAACGCACAGACAGACATATCATTTTTTTCCTAAAATGTTTCTACAAGTTACTTATTTGACTATTAGTAGTATCTGTCCTTCTGCAATAGTAACTACCCCAGATTCAGCAACATCAATAGTATCTGCCCTTCTGTCTCCACAGATGTACGACCGGATCCTGGCCATCTCATCCAGGGAGGGGGAGACGGTAGAGCTGGATCGGCCTGTGACGGCTGAAGGGAACGTGGAGGTCTGGCTCAACGCCCTGCTGAAGGAATCCCAGAGGTCTCTTCACCTGGTCATCAGACAGGCTGTCCTGGCCATCCATGACTCAGGCTTCCAGCTCATTGAGTTCCTAGACTCTTTCCCTGCTCAGGTGGGGAGACATGGGATACATCCTAAATGCCACCCTATTACATAGTCCACTACTTTTGACCCAGGTCCTGTTCAAAAGTAGTGCACTATATAGGGAATAGGCTGCAATTTGTGACACAGTCCTGGTCTTGGGGTCATCATTCATTCTCTTTTATAATGTGATAGATTACCTTAACCTTGACCTTGGACCTATGGCCTTGTAGTTAGACTTTCCCACGCCTATGTTTCATTACTCAATACCTGATCAGGGATTCCTGCTTTTCTGACATTATCCTCCATTATTGTATAACTGAAACTGATCTACACACTAGCCAAATTCTATACATTCCTGATTTTATACATTGTCCTGATTACATCCCTGATTGATAGGAAGACATCGAAGCCAGGAAAGATGACTTTACGTTCTCTCATTGATGTCCTATCATGATGTCCTCTCTTTCTGAATCCATCAACCAGGTTGGTCTGCTGGGAGTCCAGATGATCTGGACCAGAGACTCAGAGGAGGCCCTGACCAACGCCCGCTACGACCGTAAGATCATGCCCAAGACCAACCAGTTCTTCCTGGAGCTTCTCAACACCCTGATAGACATGACCACTAAAGACCTGGCCTCAATGGAGCGGGCCAAGTATGAGACACTGATAACCATCCATGTTCACCAGAGGGACATCTTTGATGACCTGGTGAGTGGACTGGAATCACAAACTGACTCAGTAGCTAAAATAGTACTTCAACCCCAAAGGTCCCTTTCAGTATATAAACTGAAGGTAATAATCGCTGTTGTGTAACAGGGCATGGTAGAGTCTGAGAATATCAATTTGAGTTTCCCCTGGTATTCAAATCACATTTGACAAATCATTTGCGGTTTTAGGAATTTCATAGGCTTTGGCAATGCTTTGTTTCCAGAATGGTTTCTCTTTACCCCTGCTCTCCCCTCAGTGTCGGCTGCATATCAAAAGCCCTACAGACTTTGAGTGGCTGAAGCAGTGTCGTTTCTACTTCAATGAGGACTCTGACAAGATGATCATCAACATGACTGACGTAGGCTTCATCTATCAGAATGAGTTCCTGGGCTGCACTGACAGACTGGTCATCACCCCTCTCACTGACAGGTAAGGACTAACTAGTCATCACCCCTCTCACTGACAGGTAAGGACTAACTAGTCATCACCCCTCTCACTGACAGGTAAGGACTAACTAGTCATCACCCCTCTCACTGACAGGTAGGGACTAACTAGTCATCACCCCTCTCACTGACAGGTAAGAACTAACTAGTCATCACCCCTCTCACTGACAGGTAAGGACTAACTAGTCATCACCCCTCTCACTGACAGGTAAGGACTAACTAGTCATCACCCCTCTCACTGACAGGTAAGGACTAACTAGTCATCACCCCTCTCACTGTCATGTAGGGACTAACTAGTCATCACCCCTCTCACTGACAGGTAGGGACTAACTAGTCATCACCCCTCTCACTGACAGGTAAGGACTAACTAGTCATCACCCCTCTCACTGACAGGTAAGGACTAACTAGTCATCACCCCTCTCACTGACAGGTAAGGACTAACTAGTCATCACCCCTCTCACTGACAGGTAGGGACTAACTAGTCATCACCCCTCTCACTGACAGGTAGGGACTAACTAGTCATCACCCCTCTCACTGACAGGTAAGGACTAACTAGTCATCACCCCTCTCACTGACAGGTAAGGACTAACTAGTCATCACCCCTCTCACTGACAGGTAAGGACTAACTAGTCATCACATCTCTGACTGACAGGTAGGGACTAACTAGTCATCACCCCTCTCACTGACAGGTAAGGACTAACTAGTCATCACCCCTCTCACTGACAGGTAAGGACTAACTAGTCATCACCCCTCTCACTGACAGGTAGGGACTAACTAGTCATCACCCCTCTCACTGACAGGTAAGGACTAACTAGTCATCACCCCTCTCACTGACAGGTAAGGACTAACTAGTCATCACATCTCTGACTGACAGGTAGGGACTAACTAGTCATCACCCCTCTCACTGACAGGTAGGGACTAACTAGTCATCACCCCTCTCACTGACAGGTAAGGACTAACTAGTCATCACCCCTCTCACTGACAGGTAAGGACTAACTAGTCATCACCCCTCTCACTGACAGGTAAGGACTAACTAGTCATCACATCTCTGACTGACAGGTAGGGACTAACTAGTCATCACCCCTCTCACTGACAGGTAAGGACTAACTAGTCATCACCCCTCTCACTGACAGGTAAGGACTAACTAGTCATCACCCCTCTCACTGACAAGTAGGGACTAACTAGTCATCACCCCTCTCACTGACAGGTAAGGACTAACTAGTCATCACCCCTCTCACTGACAGGTAAGGACTAACTAGTCATCACCCCTCTCACTGACAGTTAGGGACTAACTAGTCATCACCCCTCTCACTGACAGGTAGGGACTAACTAGTCATCACCCCTCTCACTGACAGGTAGGGACTAACTAGTCATCACCTCTCTCACTGACAGGTAAGGACTAACTAGTCATCACCTCTCTCACTGACAGGTAAGGACTAACTAGTCATCACATCTCTGACTGACAGGTAGGGACAACTAGTCATCACCCCTCTCACTGACAGGTAAGGACTAACTAGTCATCACCCCTCTCACTGACAGGTAAGGACTAACTAGTCATCACCCCTCTCACTGACAGGTAGGGACTAACTAGTCATCACCCCTCTCACTGACAGGTAAGGACTAACTAGTCATCACCCCTCTCACTGACAGGTAAGGACTAACTAGTCATCACCCCTCTCACTGACAGGTAAGGACTAACTAGTCATCACCCCTCTCACTGACAGGTAGGGACTAACTAGTCATCACCCCTCTCACTGACAGGTAAGGACTAACTAGTCATCACATCTCTGACTGACAGGTAGGGACTAACTAGTCATCACCCCTCTCACTGACAGGTAAGGACTAACTAGTCATCACCCCTCTCACTGACAGGTAAGGACTAACTAGTCATCACCCCTCTCACTGACAGGTAGGGACTAACTAGTCATCACCCCTCTCACTGACAGGTAAGGACTAACTAGTCATCACCCCTCTCACTGACAGGTAAGGACTAACTAGTCATCACCCCTCTCACTGACAGGTAAGGACTAACTAGTCATCACCCCTCTCACTGACAGGTAGGGACTAACTAGTCATCACCCCTCTCACTGACAGGTAGGGACTAACTAGTCATCACCCCTCTCACTGACAGGTAAGGACTAACTAGTCATCACCCCTCTCACTGACAGGTAAGGACTAACTAGTCATCACCCCTCTCACTGACAGGTAAGGACTAACTAGTCATCACATCTCTGACTGACAGGTAGGGACTAACTAGTCATCACCCCTCTCACTGACAGGTAAGGACTAACTAGTCATCACCCCTCTCACTGACAGGTAAGGACTAACTAGTCATCACCCCTCTCACTGACAGGTAGGGACTAACTAGTCATCACCCCTCTCACTGACAGGTAAGGACTAACTAGTCATCACATCTCTGACTGACAGGTAGGGATTAACTAGTCATCACCCCTCTCACTGACAGGTAAGGACTAACTAGTCATCACCCCTCTCACTGACAGGTAGGGACTAACTAGTCATCACCCCTCTCACTGACAGGTAAGGACTAACTAGTCATCACCCCTCTCACTGACAGGTAAGGACTAACTAGTCATCACCCCTCTCACTGACAGGTAAGGACTAACTAGTCATCACATCTCTGACTGACAGGTAGGGACTAACTAGTCATCACCCCTCTCACTGACAGGTAAGGACTAACTAGTCATCACCCCTCTCACTGACAGGTAAGGACTAACTAGTCATCACCCCTCTCACTGACAGGTAGGGACTAACTAGTCATCACCCCTCTCACTGACAGGTAAGGACTAACTAGTCATCACCCCTCTCACTGACAGGTAAGGACTAACTAGTCATCACCCCTCTCACTGACAGTTAGGGACTAACTAGTCATCACCCCTCTCACTGACAGGTAGGGACTAACTAGTCATCACCCCTCTCACTGACAGGTAGGGACTAACTAGTCATCACCTCTCTCACTGACAGGTAAGGACTAACTAGTCATCACCCCTCTCACTGACAGGTAAGGACTAACTAGTCATCACATCTCTGACTGACAGGTAGGGACTAACTAGTCATCACCCCTCTCACTGACAGGTAAGGACTAACTAGTCATCACCCCTCTCACTGACAGGTAAGGACTAACTAGTCATCACCCCTCTCACTGACAGGTAGGGACTAACTAGTCATCACCCCTCTCACTGACAGGTAAGGACTAACTAGTCATCACCCCTCTCACTGACAGGTAAGGACTAACTAGTCATCACCCCTCTCACTGACAGGTAGGGACTAACTAGTCATCACCCCTCTCACTGACAGGTAGGGACTAACTAGTCATCACCCCTCTCACTGACAGGTAGGGACTAACTAGTCATCACCCCTCTCACTGACAGGTAAGGACTAACTAGTCATCACCCCTCTCACTGACAGGTAAGGACTAACTAGTCATCACCCCTCTCACTGACAGGTAGGGACTAACTAGTCATCACATCTCTGACTGACAGGTAGGGACTAACTAGTCATCACCCCTCTCACTGACAGGTAAGGACTAACTAGTCATCACCCCTCTCACTGACAGGTAGGGACTAACTAGTCATCACCCCTCTCACTGACAGGTAAGGACTAACTAGTCATCACCCCTCTCACTGACAGGTAAGGACTAACTAGTCATCACCCCTCTCACTGACAGGTAGGGACTAACTAGTCATCACCCCTCTCACTGACAGGTAAGGACTAACTAGTCATCACCCCTCTCACTGACAGGTAAGGACTAACTAGTCATCACCCCTCTCACTGACAGGTAAGGACTAACTAGTCATCACATCTCTGACTGACAGGTAGGGACTAACTAGTCATCACCCCTCTCACTGACAGGTAAGGACTAACTAGTCATCACCCCTCTCACTGACAGGTAAGGACTAACTAGTCATCACCCCTCTCACTGACAGGTAAGGACTAACTAGTCATCACATCTCTGACTGACAGGTAGGGACTAACTAGTCATCACCCCTCTCACTGACAGGTAAGGACTAACTAGTCATCACCCCTCTCACTGACAGGTAAGGACTAACTAGTCATCACCCCTCTCACTGACAGGTAGGGACTAACTAGTCATCACCCCTCTCACTGACAGGTAAGGACTAACTAGTCATCACCCCTCTCACTGACAGGTAGGGACTAACTAGTCATCACCCCTCTCACTGACAGGTAAGGACTAACTAGTCATCACCCCTCTCACTACATTTACATTTACATTTAAGTCATTTAGCAGACGCTCTTATCCAGAGCGACTTACAAATTGGTGCATTCACCTTATGACATCCAGTGGAACAGCCACTTTACAACAGTGCATCTAAATCTTTTAAGGGGGGGGGGGGGGGGTCAGAAGGATTACTTTATCCTATCCTAGGTATTCCTTAAAGAGGTGGGGTTTCAGGTGTCTCCGGAAGGTGGTGATTGACTCCGCTGTCCTGGCGTCGTGAGGGAGTTTGTTCCACCATTGGGGGGCCAGAGCAGCGAACAGTTTTGACTGGGCTGAGCGGGAACTGTACTTCCTCAGTGGTAGGGAGGCGAGCAGGCCAGAGGTGGATGAACGCAGTGCCCTTGTTTGGGTGTAGGGCCTGATCAGAGCCTGGAGGTACTGAGGTGCCGTTCCCCTCACAGCTCCGTAGGCAAGCACCATGGTCTTGTAGCGGATGCGAGCTTCAACTGGAAGCCAGTGGAGAGAGCGGAGGAGCGGGGTGACGTGAGAGAACTTGGGAAGGTTGAACACCAGACGGGCTGCGGCGTTCTGGATGAGTTGTAGGGGTTTAATGGCACAGGCAGGGAGCCCAGCCAACAGCGAGTTGCAGTAATCCAGACGGGAGATGACAGGTGCCTGGATTAGGACCTGCGCCGCTTCCTGTGTGAGGCAGGGTCGTACTCTGCGGATGTTGTAGAGCATGAACCTACAGGAACGGGCCACCGCCTTGATGTTAGTTGAGAACGACAGGGTGTTGTCCAGGATCACTGACAGGTAAGGACTAACTAGTCATCACCCCTCTCACTGACAGGTAAGGACTAGGAAGTGGCTCCACCTCCACTCTAATAGCTTAACCAGTTATCATGCATTTTGGGCTAAAAGGGCACCATTCACTTGTGGCACTAAAAATGTACAGTTTTTTTTGACAAACTATTGCTAGGAAACACTAGAGTGCAGTGTTGCACACACATTGCAGTAACCAGTCTACCATTACCACAGCCCAGCCTAACTTTTTAGTGCCCACAAGTGTATGGTGTATCACATTGAATATCTTTGGGTGATTATCCTTGATATATATTTTCCTTGGTGTGTTTTTGTCCCAGGTGCTACATCACACTGGCCCAGGCTCTGGGGATGAGTATGGGAGGAGCCCCAGCCGGCCCTGCAGGGACAGGGAAGACTGAGACCACTAAAGACATGGGCCGCTGCCTGGGGAAGTACGTGGTGGTCTTCAACTGCTCCGACCAAATGGACTTCAGAGGACTGGGGAGGATCTTTAAAGGTAGGAGCTTCTACTCATATTGCCTGGTCCCAAATACACGTGTGCTCTCTTGCCAACTCCTGTTACATTTGCATGACAATGACCATAGGAGTTGGATATATGTATATGATTTTGGGGGATTATAGGCTATATAAGATGTCACTCATATTACTGTGAAGAGAATGATGATCTCAACCTGAACCTAATGAACAGTGTAATGTTGTGTGTCTTTGTGTTGATGTGCAGGTCAGGCTCTTGGGGTTGTTTTGAATGAGGAGTTTAATGTGAAGAGTGATGTGTAATGTTGTGTTGATTGACAGGCCTAGCCCAGTCGGGCTCGTGGGGCTGTTTTGATGAGTTCAACCGTATTGACCTATCAGTGCTCTCCGTGGCGGCCCAGCAGATCGCCATCGTGCTTACCTGCAAGAAGGAGCGCCGCAAGAACTTCATCTTCACCGACGGAGACAACGTGGAAATGAATCCCGAATTCGGCATCTTCCTGACTATGGTTATTATTATTATTAGCAGTCTATAAACTACTCACTGTAGAAACCCCTTCACAAACGCTTTGTCAAGTGGAGCATTCATTTAAAGTACTTCTGAAAGGAATAGTGAATTCTTGTCTTAAAGAAGATTAACTGAAACTAGTCCGAATCAGACAAGGTTTATTATTACTTTGATGATGTTAGTCATAGACTTTGTTTTGCATTTTCATAACATCAATCATCTGTAGTACACTATGTTCATGGCAGGTCATCATTGTAAATAAGAAATTATACTTAACAGACTCACCTGGTTAAATAAAGATTTGATTATTAAATGTTTTTGCCCCCCATCAGAACCCGGGCTACGCAGGTCGTCAGGAGCTTCCAGAGAACCTGAAGATCAACTTCCGCTCGGTGGCCATGATGGTCCCAGACCGTCAGATCATCATCCGGGTCAAGCTGGCCAGCTGTGGCTTCATAGACAACATAGAGCTGGCCAGGAAGTTTTTCACCCTCTACAAACTGTGTGAGGAGCAGCTCTCCAAGCAGGTCAGCTATGAAATGAAATGTAACTACTGTAGATATTTCAATGAGAGCTGAACATGCGAAGATATACGTTTAATGTAGTTCCATATGAGTAAACAATCAAATCAAGTGAAATGTTATTTAACGTGTATCATCACAGTCTCAAATCTATTTTTTTAATTTTTTTAACCCCAATTTTGTGGTATCCAATTGGTAGTTGCAGTCTTGTCTCATTGCTGCAACTCCCGTACGGACTCGGGAGAGGCGAAGGTCAAGAGCCGTGCGTTCTCCGAAACACAACCCAGACAAGCCGCACCGCTTCTTGACACAATGCCCACTTAATCCAGAAGCCAGCCGCACCAATGTGTCGGAGGAAACACCGTAAACCTGGTGACCGTGTCAGCGTGCACTGCACCCGATCCGCCACAGGAGTCGCTAGTGCGCGATGGGACAAGGACATCCCTGCCGGCCAAACCCTCCCCTAACCCGGAAAATGACAATTGTGCACCGCCCCATGGGTCTCCCGGTCGCGGCTGTATGTGACAGAGCCTGGACTCAAACCCAGAATCTCTAGTGGCACGGATAGCACTACGACTTAGACCACTGCACCACTCGGGAGGCCTCAAATCACTTTAGAGGGAATTAATATACCACCTGTCAGGTGGATAGATTATCTTGGCAAAGGAGAAATGCTCACTAACAGGGATGTAAACAAATGTGTGCTCAAATGGGAGAGAAATAAGCTTTTTTTGTGTATGGACAATTTCTGGGATCTTTTATTTCAGCTCATGAAACATGGAACCAACACTTTACATGTTGCGTTTATATTTTTTGTTCAGTATAAAAACAACCAAACTGTCCATGTGTTGATTATGATCTTTGTGTAGTTCATAGTTCTATTTCCATACAGTCCATGTTGGGTTCACTCTGTTTTTAAGGTGCATTACGACTTTGGACTCCGAAACATTTTGTCAGTTCTGCGAACACTGGGGGCGGTGAAACGAGCGAACCCCAACGACACAGAATCTACCATCGTCATGAGGGTTCTCAGAGATATGAACCTGTCCAAGCTGGTGAGTACAGTCACTCAGATATACAGGACATTCTCCTCAAAATCAACTGCCATTTTAGAAAAGCCATTTTTTTAAGCACCATTAAGTGTTACAGATTGTTATTTTTTTCATATACTATTCTGTAATACATGAATAAGGATTTCATCTTCAGTGAGGTGCAATACAACACAAGTGGTATCATGGTTAACTTCACTTACATAATACTATTTGTGTTGACAGATAGATGAAGACGAACCGTTGTTCCTCAGCCTGATAGAGGACCTCTTCCCCGGGATCCAGCTAGATAAAGCAGGCTACCCAGAGCTGGAGACAGCTATCGACAAACAGGTGAGAGGACATTTTATATAACATAATCACTTTACAGTTAGTTAGACTTCAGAGAGACACAGAGAATTTTCTATCTACATGTAGTTTCTCACAACCCTCCTCCTCACACTGCTTCTCTTCTCTCCTGTCTCTTCTCCTTTCCCCTACAGTACATTTTACATTTTAGTCATTTAGCTCTTATCCAGGGCAACTTACATGAGCAATTAGGGTTAAGTGCCTTGGTCAAGGGCACATCGACATATTTTTCACCTAGTCACCTCAGGGATTCGAACCAGCGACGTTTTGGTTACTGCCCCAACGGTCTTAAGCGCAAGGCTACATGCCGCTCCCACAGTAAAATACAGAGTTTAAGGGATGAATCTCGTCTTGGTATTAGCCTTAATACCATAGTAGCATAAAACCTTTTTTCGATCTATATGTGAGGTAAGGATTTATTTGTGTTAACATGAAGAGATCACCTCACTCTCTTCCATTGTTCTCCATACTGTAGGTGGAGGAGTCTGGTCTCATAACATGAAGAGATCACCTCACTCTCTTCCATTGTTCTCCATACTGTAGGTGGAGGAGTCCGGTCTCATAACATGAAGAGTTCACCTCACTCTCTTCCATTGTTCTCCATACTGTAGGTGGAGGAGTCTGGTCTCATAACATGGAGAGTTCCCCTCACTCTCTTCCATTGTTCTCCATACTGTAGGTGGAGGAGTCTGGTCTCATAACATGAAGAGATCACCTCACTCTCTTCCATTGTTCTCCATATTGTAGGTGGAGGAGTCTGGTCTCATAACATGGAGAGATCACCTCACTCTCTTCCATTGTTCTCCATATTGTAGGTGGAGGAGTCTGGTCTCATAACATGAAGAGTTCACCTCACTCTCTTCCATTGTTCTCCATATTGTAGGTGGAGGAGTCTGGTCTCATAACATGAAGAGATCACCTCACTCTCTTCCATTGTTCTCCATATTGTAGGTGGAGGAGTCTGGTCTCATAACATGAAGAGTTCACCTCACTCTCTTCCATTGTTCTCCATATTGTAGGTGGAGGAGTCTGGTCTCATAACATGAAGAGTTCACCTCACTCTCTTCCATTGTTCTCCATATTGTAGGTGGAGGAGTCTGGTCTCATAACATGAAGAGTTCACCTCACTCTCTTCCATTGTTCTCCATATTGTAGGTGGAGGAGTCTGGTCTCATAACATGAAGAGTTCACCTCACTCTCTTCCATTGTTCTCCATACTGTAGGTGGCAGAGGCAGGTCTCATAACATGAAGAGTTTCTCTTATCCCTATGTGTTCCATACTGTAGGTGGCAGAGGCAGGTCTGATCAGCCATCCTCCATGGAAGCTAAAGGTGATTCAGCTGTTTGAGACCCAGAGGGTCCGCCATGGCATGATGGCCCTGGGGCCCAGCGGAGCAGGAAAAACCACCTGCATTCACACCCTGATGAGAGCCATGACAGGTAAGAAACATCCCCATCAAAACACTGGACTTATTTGACCTTATTTGCTACCTCATGGCAGTCATACTAAACTAAAATGCACAGACATTTACATGCACTAGAAAAAAATAAAAAGTTGTGTTAAGTTAATTTGTGTGTGTGTGTTTGCACCCACAGACTGCGGTCAGCCACACAGAGAGATGCGTATGAACCCCAAAGCGATCACCGCCCCTCAGATGTTTGGCCGTCTAGATGTAGCTACCAATGACTGGACTGACGGCATCTTCTCTACCCTGTGGAGGAAGACCCTGAGAGCCAAGAAAGGTGAGACGGACACCTCTTATTTCATATTTTTATATCTTGTGTGTTTTTGTTCTACCTTGTTATTGTGAGTATTGCATTGTTATTGATTACTGCATTGTTGGGGTTAGAGCTTGCGAGAAAGGCATTTCACTGTACTTGAAAGAAATACGCATGCATAGTTACTCATGCATTACACCTGCTAGAGCATGAACCTACATATAGTGCATCCCGTATAGTCTCTATGGAATTCATATAGAACAATGGGGCAGACCATTTTCCCCCATCTCTATTTCCATGTGTTTTCAATATTCTCATATCTTTCTATTCATTTCTCTATCTTTTTACTAAAAGTGATGTTCTAATACTTTTCTCTGACCTCCATAGTTGATTTTGATTAGTTTAATAAGCAGACTGGTTCTAATGTCTCTCTCCTCTGCAGGGGAGCACATCTGGATAGTACTAGATGGACCAGTAGATGCTATCTGGATAGAGAACCTCAACTCTGTACTGGATGACAACAGGACTCTGACCCTGGCCAATGGAGACAGGATCCCCATGGCCCCCAACTGCAAGATTGTGTTTGAGCCCCACAACATCGACAACGCCTCGCCTGCCACCGTGTCTCGTAATGGAATGGTGTTCATGAGCTCTTCTGTGCTCAACTGGAGCCCCATTCTGGAGGTGGGCACAGGAACATTCTCTCACTCTTTATCAGTGGATGAAAATGTGTGTGTGTGTGTGTGTGTGTGTGTGTGTGTGTGTGTGTGTGTGTGTGTGTGTGTGTGTGTGTGTGTGTGTGTGTGTGTGTGTGTGTGTGTGTGTGTGTGTGTGTATATATGCATGTGTGTATCTTTGTCTGTGTGTGTGCATATTTGTGTGTGTGTGTGTGTGTGTGTGTGTGTCTTGTCTACATGTATACATGTGTGTTTGTCCCCATGCAGGGCTGGCTGAAGAAGCGTTCCCGTCAGGAGGGAGAGATGCTGAGAGAGCTGTTCTCCTCTTCCTTCCCAGAGCTCTACCGGTTCACTGTTCACTGTCTGGAGTACAAGATTGACATGCTGGAGGCCTTCGTCATTATGCAGAGCATCAACATGCTGCAGGGCCTCATCCCCGCCAAGGTAGGCACCTGAAACCTCCATACTCCAACCATATTAAAAACCCTGCAGAAGGGGGATAATATCCGTACATCACTGAGCTCTATGAATACTGTTGAAGTGAATTCCTCATAGAAACAAAATGGAATGTTCTAATGCCTAACTAATTGAATTCATCCTGTCATTGTTATTCCTGAAGCACTCTGATTTTCAATTACTGTTGGACTATAACTCTCTGGACTCTGCATCTACAGTGGCTTGCGAAAGTATTCACCTCCTTGGCATTTTTCCTATTTTGATGCCTTACAACCTGGATTTAAAATAGATTTGTTGTGGGTTTGAATCATTTGATTTACACAACATGCCCACCACTTTGAAGATGCAAAATATTTTTTATTGTGTAACAAGAAATAAGACAAAAAAACAGAAAACTTGAGCATGCGCAACTATTCACCCCCCCCAAAGTCGATACTTTATAAAGCTACCTTTTGCAGCAATTACAGCTGCAAATCTCTTGAGGTATGTCTCTATCAGCTTGCACATCTAGCCACTGGGATTCTTGCCCATTCTTCAAGGCAAAACTGCTCCAGCTCCTTCAAGTTGGATGGGTTCCGCTGGTGTACAGCAATCTTTAAGTCCTACAACAGATTCTCAGTTGGATTGAGGTCTGGGCTTTGACTAGGCCATTCCAAGACATTTAAATGTTTCCCCTAAAATCACTCAATTTAGTATGCTTAGGGTCATTGTCCTGATGGAAGGTGAACCTCCGTCCCAGTCTCAAATCTCTGGAAGACTGACACAGGTTTCCCTCAAGAATTTCCCTGTATTTAGCGCCATCCACCGTTCCTTCCATTCTGACCAGTTTCCCAGTCCCTGCCGATGGAAAAACATCCCAACGGCATGATGCTGCCACCACCATGCTTCACTGTGGGGATGGTGTTCTCGGGGTGATGAGAGGTGTTGGATTTGCACCAGACATAGCGTTTTTCTTGATGGCCAAAAAGCTCAATTTTAGTCTCATCTGACCTGAGTACCTTCTTCCATATGTTTGGGGAGTCTCCCACATGCCTTTTGGTGAACACCAAACGGGTTTGCTTATTTCTTTCTTTAAGCAATAGCTTTTTTTCTGGCCACTCTTCCGTAAAGCCCAGCTCTGTGGAGTGTACGGCTTAAAGTGGTCTGTGGGACAGATACTCCAATCTCCGCTGTGGAGCTTTGCAGCTCCTTCAGGGTTATTTTTGGTCTCTTTGTTGCCTCTCTGATTAATGCCCTCCTTGCCTGATCCGTGAGTTTTGGTGGGCGGCCCTCTTTTTGCAGGTTTGTTGTGGTTCCATATTCTTTCCATTTTTTAATAATGGATTTAATGGTGCTCTTTGGGATGTTCAAAGTTTCAAATATTTTTTATAACCCAACCCTGATCTGTACTTCTCCACAACTTTGTCCCTGACTTGTTTGGTCTTGGTCTTCATGGTGCTTCTTGCTTGGTGGTGCCCCTTGCTTAGTGGTGTTGCAGACTCTGGGGCCTTTCAGAACAGGTGTATATATACAGAGATCATGTGACAGATCATGTGACACTTAGATTGCACACAGGTGGACTTTATTTAACTAATTATGTGACTTCTGAAGGTAGTTGGTTGCACCAGATCTTATTTTCGGGGCTTTATAGCAAAGGGGGTGAATATATATGTACGCCCCACTTTTCTGTTTTTTCAAATGATTTGAAACAAGTTATTTTTTAAATTTCTCTTCACCAATTTGGACTATTTTGTGTATGTCCATTACATGAAATCCAAATAAAAATATATTTAAATTACAGGTTGTAATGCAACAAAATAGGAAAAATGCCAAGGGGGATGAATACTTTTGCAAGGCACTGTATGTAAGGGTGGAATTCCATTTCCCTTTACTGTAGGTGACTGATTCATTTGAGTGCCAAGTATGTAGATAAAGCTGTAGAAGGGTTGTGGTACAGTATGTTGTGTTGATAGTGACTGTTGTTGTGTTCCAGGAGCAGTGTGGGGAGGTGTCCAGGCAGCATGTGGAGCGTCTCTATGTGTTTGCTCTCATGTGGAGCATCGGAGCTTTACTGGAGCTGGAAGACAGGAGGAAGATGGAGAGCTGGCTCCGTGGCAACGACAACATCCATCTGGACCTCCCAGATATACCATCAGACAGCGAGGACACCATGTTCGACTACCACGTCACTACAGACGGTAAGGGGTAGATGTTCAGTAGATAGACTCCACAAAATCACAACACACACTCAGTCCTCTTTTTACTGTTATGGAAGATCCAGTGAACAAAAATATAAACACAACATGTAAAGTGTTGGTCCCATGTTTCATGAGCTGAAATAAAAGATCACAGAAATGTTCCATATGCACAAAAATCTTGAGTTTACATCTCTGTTAGTGAGCATTTCTCCTTTGCCAAGATAATCCATCCACCTGACAGGTGTGGCATATCAAGAAGCTGAATAAAGAGCATGATCCTTACACAGGTGCACTTTGTGCTGGGGGCAATAAAAGGCCACTCTAAAATATGCAGTTTTATCACACAACACAATGCCACCAATGTCTCAAGTTTTGAGGGAGTGTACAATTGGCATGCTGACTGCATGAATGCCAGAGCTGCCAGATAATTGAATGTTCATACCATACTGTACCATAAGCTGCCTCCAACGTCATTTTAGAGAATTTGGCAGTACGTCCAACCGGCCTCACAACCACATACCACATGTAACCACGCCAGCACAGGGCCTCCTCATCCGTCTTCTTCAGCTGCGGGATCGTCTGAGACCAGCCACCTGGACAGCTGATAAAACTGTGGGTTTGCACAACCTAAGAATTTCTGCATAAACAGTCAGTAATCATCCCAGGGAAGCTCATCTGCATGCTCGCTGTCCTCACCAGGGTCTTGACATGACTGCAGTTTGGCGTCGTAACCGACTTCAGTGGACAAATGCTCACCTTCGGTGGCCACTGGCACACTGGAGAAGTGTGCTCTTCACGGATGAATCCCGGTTTCAACTGTACCGGGTAGATGGCAGACAGCGTGTATGGCGTTGTGTGGGCGAGCCATGTCAACGTCGTGAACAGAGTGCCCAATTGTGGCAGTGGGCTTATAGTATGGGCAGGGATAAGCTACGGACAATGAACACAATTGCATTTTATCGATGGCGATTTGAATCCACAGAGATACTGTGACGAGATCCTGAGGCCCATTGTCGTGCTATTCATCTGCTGCCATCACCCCTTGTTTCAGCATGATAATGCACGACCCCATGTCGAAAGGATCTGTACAAAATTCCTGGAAGCTGAAAATGGCCCAGTTCTTCCATGGCCTGCATACTCACTAGACATGTCACCCATTGAGCAAGTTTGGGATGCTCTGGATCGACGTGTACAACAGCGTGTTCCAGTTCCCGCCAGCAACTTCGCACAGCCATTGAAGATGAGTGGGACAACATTCCACAGGCCACAATCAACAGCCTGATGAACTCTATGCAAATGAGATACTGTATGTCGCTCTGCATCTGGTCACCAGATTCTGACTGGTTTTCTTATCCACACCCCTCCTTTTTTTAAGGTATCTGTTACCAACAGATATATATCTGTATTCCCAGTCATGTGAAATCCATAGATTAGGCCCTAATGAATTTATTTAAATTGACTGATTTTCTTATATGAACTGCAACTCAGGAAAATCTTTGAAATTGTTGCATGTTGTGTTTATGTTTTTGTTCAGTGTAGATCATAAGATCATATTGATCTTTCACAGTGCTCTTGCTCAATTAAAAATATCACCATCAGATCTCTCATTAAACCATCAATATGCGTTAAATTCACCTGCACAGCTGATGTTGATGTTACCTTAGTCCTGCTTGCTACCAGTCTTTCATGATATGTTCACCCTCCGGTGGGTATTATCATCAGAAAAATGTTGTCCTTTTTGAACAGACTAAGGGTCATTTATCTATTTGACAGTCATTCCGTACAACTGAACTAAAGTATTTCCAGCTGAGGACATCGTGGATGGTGTTCATGATGCTCATATTATTTGTTTTTCAATTACTTATTCTTGTATGTCCTCCTGTGTGTGCAGGTCAGTGGGTCCACTGGAACACACGGGTAGAGGAGTACGTCTACCCATCAGACCTCACACCAGAGTACGGATCCATCCTGGTCCCCAACGTAGACAATGTCCGCACTGACTTCCTCATCCAGACCATCGCCAAACAGGGCAAGGTGGGTGTCCATATTCACAAAGGGACTCAGAGTAGTAGTGCTGATCTAGGATCAAGTCCCCTTTGTACACTATACAAAAGTATGTGGACACCCCTTCAAATAGGTGGATTCGGCTATTTCAGCCACACCCATTGTTGACAGGTGTATAAAATTGAGCACACAGCCATGAAATCTCCATAGACAAACATTGGCAGTAAAATGGCCTTACGGAAGAGCACAGTGACTTTCAACGTGGCACCGCCATAGGATGCCACCTTTCCAACAAGTCAGTTCGTCAAATTTCTGCCCCGGTCAACTGAAAGTGCTGTTATTGTGAAGTGGAAATGTCTAGGAGCAACAATGGCACAGCCACGAAGTGGTAGGCCACATAAGCTCACAGAACGGGACCGGCACGTGCTGAAGCTCATAAATATCGTCTGTCCTCTGTTGCAACACTCACTACTGAGTTCCAAACTGCCTCTGGAACCAATGTCAGCACAATAACTTAGTTGGGAACTTCATGAAATGGTATTCCATGGCCGAGCAGTGGTGTAAAGCTCGCCGCCAGTGGAAAGGCGTCACCATCTGGCAGTCAGACACACTAATCTGGGTTTGGCCGAATGCATAGTGCCAACTGTAAAGTTTGGTGGAGGAGGAATATTGGTCTGGGGCTGTTTTTCATGGTTCGGGCTAGGTCCCTTAGTTCCAGTGAGGGGAAATCTTAACGCTACAGTATACAATGGCATTCTAGACGATTCTGTGCTTCCAACTTTGTGGCAACAGTTTGGGGAAGACCCTTTCCTGTTTCAGCATGACAATGCCCTTGTGCACAAAGCGAGGTCCATACAGAAATGGTTTGTTGAGATCGGTGTTGAAGAAGTTGACTGGGCTACATGGAGCACTAACCTCAACCCCATCGATCACCCTTGGGATGAATTGGAATGCTGACTGTGAGCAAGGCCTAATCGCCCAACATCAGTGCCCGACCTCACTAATGCTCTTGTAGCTGAAATCCCTGCAGCAATGTTCCAACATCTGGTGGAAAGCCTTCCCAGAAGAGTGGAGGCTGTTATAGCAGCAAAGGGGAACCAACTCCATATTAATGCCCATGATTTCGGAAGGAGATGTTCAATGAGCAGGTGCCCACATACCTTTGGTCATGTAGTGTATATACAGTACATTCTGAAAGTATTCAGACCCCTTACCTTTTTCACATTTTGTTACGTTACAGCCTTATTCTAAAATTTATAAAATGCATTGTTTTCCTCATCAATCTACACACAATACCACGTAATGACAAAGCGAAAAGAGGTTTTTAGAAATGTTTACAAATGTATTAAAACAATAAAACAGAAATACCTATATTTACATAAGTATTCAGACCTTTTGCTATGAGACTCGAAATTGAGCTCAAGTGCATCTTGTTTCCATTGATCATCCTTTAGATTTTTCTACAACTGATTGGAGTCTGTCCACCTGTGGTACATTTAATTGATTGGACATGATTTGGAAAGGCACACATCTGTCTATATAAAGTCCCACAAAAACTAAGCCATGAGGTCGAAGGAATTGTCCGTAGAGCTCAGAGACAGGATTGTGTCAAGGTACAGGTCTGGGGAAGGGTACCAAAAAATGTCTGCAGCATTGAAGGTCCCCAAGAACACAGTGACCTCCATCATTCTTAAATAAAAAAGTTTGGAACTGCCAAGACTCTTCCTAGAGCTGGCCACCCGGCCAAACTGATCAATCAGGGGAGAAGGCCCATGGTCAGGGAGGTGACCAAGAACCCGATGGTCACTGACAGAGCTCCAGAGTTCCTCTGTGGAGATGGGATAATCTTCCAGAAGGACAACCATCTCTGCAGCACTCCACCAATCAGGCCTTTATGGTAGAGTGGCCAGACGGAAGCCACTCCTCAGTAAAAGGCACATGACAGCCCGCTTGGAGTTTGCCAAAAGGCACCTAAAGGACTCTCAGACCATGACAAACAAGATTTTCTGGTCTGATGAAACCAAGATTGAACTCTGGCTCCATCCCTACGGTGAAGCATGGTGGTTGCAGCATCATGCTGTGGGGATGTTTTTCACCGGCAGGGACTGGGAGACTAGTCAGGATCGAGGGAAAGATGAACAGAGCAAAGTACAGAGAGATCCTGTGCTCAGAGTGCTCAGGACCTCAGACCTAAGACCACACAGCCAAGACCACACAGCCAAGACAACGCAGGCGTGGCTTCGGTACATGTCTCTGAATGTCCTTGAGTGGCCCAGCCAGAGCCTGGACTTGAACCCGATCGATCATCTTTGGAGAGACCTGAAAATAGCTGTGCAGCGACGCTCCCCATCCAACCTGACAGAGCTTGAGAGGATCTGCGGACAAGAATGGGAGAAACTCCCGAAATACAGGTGTGCCAAGCTGGTAGCGTCATACCCAAGAAGACTCAAGGCTGTAATCGCTGCCAAAGTTGCTTCAACAAAGTACTGAGTAAAGGGTCTGAATACTTAAGTAAATTTGATATTTCAGTTTTCATTTTTAATACATTTGCAAAAGAAATCTAAACTGTTTTTGCTTTGTTATTATGGGGTATTGTGTCCATTTTATATTAAGGCTGTAACGTAACAAAATGTGGAACAAGTCAAGGGGTCTGAATACTTTCCGAAAGCACTGTATATTCTTATTATAATCTAAACTGATCCTATATTAGCAATCCTGTTCTGAGTGGACACGTATTGTTAATTAGGCTTGTACGTGGAGGATAAATTACCCCCTAGCCATGTGATCTTGGTCAGATCCTCAAGAGTAATCCCTTCCTCGTTTTGTCGCAGGCTGTGTTGTTGATCGGAGAGCAAGGCACAGCCAAGACTGTCATCATCAAGGGATACATGTCAAAGTACGACCCCGAAACTCACATGGCCAAGAGTCTCAACTTCTCCTCCGCCACAACTCCACTCATGTTCCAGGTATTACACCTCCAAAACAACACCACACACTTTCTGCTCTTTACTCTAACTGTCAGGTTTTGGCCAGGACTGTTTAGGTTTTGTTCACTAGATGTCCCCCTTGCACCTTTTTTGTACCTTTTGTTTTTCTTGCTCCAATTATTGTTTGCACCTGTAAGTCATTCCCTTGTTAGTATTTAAACCCTGTGTGTTCCTTAGTTCCTTGCTCAGTGTTTGTAAGTTAGCACCCAGCCCCAGCCCAAGCCTTGTTTTATATAGACTTTTCTCTTGTTGGATTTTCCAGAGGTTCTCTGGTTTTGTTCTTGTTTAGTATTTGAGTAGTCTTTTGAGGTTTGTTTTTCCCTGCTGTTTTTTACCACTTTGTGGATTTTTTGTTGTATTTTGGAGGATATCCATTTTTCATTAAACCACCATCTCTAGTACTGCTGTGTCTGCCTCATCTTCTGGGTTCTGCCAATTATTAAGTGACTGTTTCTCGCACCGGGTCCTGACAGAAACACTGAGCCATTAATATGAACCCAGAGGCAGCCAGTACCCAGGACTTTTTTCCCATGCTGTCCCACCACGAGGGGACTGTCCAACGTCACGAAGCTGCTCTGGTTCAGCAAGAGGCCTTACTGGCTGGACATTCTCAACTTCTGTCGGAGATGATGACTTCCATAAAGCAGATTTCTGATCAACTTTCTCCTGCAACCGCTTCTGCTCCAGTTCATCAGATTCAAGTGCCCGTGGCAGTTAACCCCCTGGCTGAACCTCGTCTGCCGCCTCCCCAACGGTTCTCAGGTGATCCGAGTGTTTGTAAGGGGTTTTTCACCCAATGTTCTCTATCCTTCGAGCTGCAACCCTCGTCGTTTCCCACCGACCGGTCCAAGATAGCATATATCATCACCCTGCTGTCGGAAAAAGCCCTAGCCTGGGCTACTGCTGTGTGGGATGCCCAAAGTCCCTGCTGTGCCAGCTACTCTACCTTTGCTGAAGAATTCAAGCGAGTGTTTCAAGGTCCTACCAGCGGTCCTGACTCAGCCAAACAGCTCCTGACTCTCCGCCAAGGTCGGCGCAGCGTGACGGACTATGCCATCCAGTTCCACACGGTGGCAGCAGCGAGTGGCTGGAACGACGAGGCGCTCACAGTGTGCTTTTTGAAGGGTCTTTCCGACACCATCCAAGATGAACTGGCCACTCGGGAACCACCAGACAACCTCGAGTCCCTGATCAAGTTGGCTTCACACATAGACCAGCGTCTGAGAGAGAGAGAGCTCAACCGTAGATCTCTCACCCTAGCTCCTATCGGTCCCAGCTCCGAGTCTCCACCTTTATCCTCGCTGACTCCACCGGAACCCATGCAGGTTGGACGCATCTCCCAGGCTGAGAGAGACCGCCGGATGAGGGAGCGATGCTGTCTATATTGCGGCAAACCGGGCCATTTCCTCTCCACGTGTTCCGGGCTCCAGGGAAAAGGCACTCTCCCGTGCAGGCCTGGGAGGACTGTAACGGGAAACATAACCTCCTCCCATCAATCCAACTCCCGCCTGCTCATTCCAGTTACCCTTTCCTGGGACAACCACGAGCTTCCCCTTCAAGCCTTGGTAGACTCTGGAGCCGCAGGTAACTTCATGGATGGTGTCTGGGCGAAGGAGAATGGCGTTCCCTCTGAACCTCTAAGTGACCCCATAAGGGTTACTACGTTGGATGGAAGCCCTTTGGGATCTGGACTTGTCACTCGTGTCACTACCCCCTTGCGACTTTCAGTTTCCCAACACCAGGAAGTGATGAACTTTCATCTGACCTCGTGTTCCGAGTTCCCTCTCGTCCTTGGATACCCCTGGCTTCACAGCCATAACCCTCACATCGACTGGTCTGTGGGCACTATCAAGCAGTGGGGTCCTACGTGCCAAGCCACTTGTATCTTCCCAAGTTCCCCGAGTTCCCCTCCCGAGTCTCTAGAATCCATCGACCTGTCCCGAGTTCCCGAGTGTTACCATGACCTCAAACCGGTATTTAGCAAACAGAGGGCCACCAAACTACCACCCCATAGACCTTACGATTGCCCCATCGACCTGTTTCCGGGCACCTGCCCCCCCAGGGGTCGGATCTTTTCCCTATCTCCTCCCGAACGAGCTGCTATGGATACCTACATCAAGGACTCTCTGGCAGCAGGCCTCATGCGTCCATCCACCTCGCCAGCGGGAGCAGGGTTTTTCTTTGTGGCCAAAAAAGACGGGGGATTACGTCCTTGCATCGACTACCGGGGACTTAATGCCATAACCGTCCGTAACCGCTACCCGCTACCCCTTATGGCCACAGCCTTTGAGCTGCTCCAGGAAGCAGTGGTCTTCACTAAGCTTGACCTGCGGAACGCATACCATCTTGTGCGGATCAAACCCGGTGACGAGTGGAAGACCGCTTTCAACATGCCTACTGGTCACTACGAATACTTGGTGATGCCCTTCGGCCTGACCAACGCCCCGGCTGTGTTCCAAGCGCTCATAAACGATGTGCTTAGGGATATGCTTAACATTTTCGTGTTTGTTTACTTGGATGACATCCTCATCTTTTCGAGCTCCCTTCAAGAACACACCAAGCATGTCAGACAAGTGCTCAAACGCCTCCTAGACAGCCATTTGTACGTTAAGCCGGAAAAGTGTGAATTCCATTCCTCTCGAGTACAATTCCTGGGATTTATAGTGGAACCCGGTCGAGTCCAGATGGACCCCAAGAAGGTAGGGGCGGTAGCGGATTGGCCCACCCCCAAGTCCGTTAAGGAAGTTCAGCGTTTCCTGGGCTTCACCAACTTTTACCGCAAGTTCATCAAGAACTTCAGCTCGGTGGCAGCCCCTCTCTCAGCTGTAACCAAGGGTGGCAACACAAGGTTTCTGTGGGGAAGAGAAGCTGAGACGGCCTTCCAAGGACTCAAGCAGCGCATCCTCTCTGCTCCCATCCTGACACTACCAACGGCGGATGAACCTTTTGTGGTGGAGGTAGACGCATCAGAGGTTGGGGTTGGAGCTGTCCTGTCTCAGAGGGGTGAAGACAAGAAGCTTCATCCTTGCGCCTTCTTCTCTCACCGGCTTACCCCGGCCGAGAGGAATTACGATGTGGGGGATCGTGAACTCCTAGCAGTTAAGATGGCATTGAAGGAATGGAGACACTGGCTCGAGGGGGCTTCTCAACCGTTTCAAGTGCTTACGGACCACAAAAATCTGGAGTATATCCAGCAGGCGAAGCGGTTGAACTCCAGACAAGCTCGATGGTCTCTTTTCTTCAGCCGATTTCAGTTTATCCTCACCTATAGACCCGGGTCGAAGAATCTCAAACCGGACGCCTTGTCACGAATCTACTCTCCTGCCATTCGAGAAGATACTGACATGACTGTCCTTCCGGCCGCTAAGATCGTGGCTCCGATCTCGTGGCAAGTGGAGGATACCGTGAAACAAGCTCAAGCCATCGAACCGGGCCCTGGAGGAGGTCCTGCTAATCGGTTGTTTGTTCCCAAGGCAGCAAGATCCCAAGTCCTTCTGTGGGGGCACTCCTCTCGCCTCACCTGTCACCCGGGCGTAGGTCGCACCTTGGAGTTCATTCAGCGTAAGTTCTGGTGGCCCACCATAAAAGAAGACGTTGCCACTTTCGTCAAGGCCTGTCCCGTGTGCTGCCAGGGCAAATCTTCTCACCTCCGCCCTCAAGGACTCCTTCACCTTTTATCTATTCCCCACCGACCCTGGTCCCATATCTCGTTGGACTTTATTACTGGCCTTCCTCCGTCCCATGGTAATACTACTATCCTAGTCATCATCGACAGGTTTTCTAAGGCGGCCCGGTTTGTTCCCTTGACCAAATTACCTTCTGCCAAGGAAACAGCTGAGTTGGTGATTAACCATGTGTTCCGAGTCTTTGGTATCCCGCAAGATATGGTTTCCGACAGAGGTCCCCAGTTCGCCTCAAGGTTTTGGAAGGCCTTCTGCCAACTCATAGGGGCCACGGCCAGTTTATCTTCAGGGTACCATCCGGAGTCCAACGGCCAAACTGAGCTGGAAACCACCCTCAGATGTATGGTTTCCAACAACCCGTCCACATGGTCATCCTTCATTGTTTGGGCCGAGTACGCGCACAACACCTTGTGCTCCTCCTCCACTGGTATGTCTCCGCATGAGTGTCAGTTTGGCTATGCTCCGCTATTGTTCCCGGACCAGGAGGCAGAAGTCAGAGTGCCTTCAGCCTCGAGGTTCATCAGACGCTGTCGGCTTACGTGGAAGAAGGCCCGTCTTAATCTTCTGCGTTCCTCACAGCAGTACCAGCGACAAGCCAACAGACGTCGCCGTCCCGGTCCTACCCTGTACCCCGGCCAGAGAGTATGGCTCTCAACAAAGGACTTACCGCTAAGGGTGGAGTCTCGCAAGCTGTCCCAGAGATTCATCGGTCCCTTTAAGATTGCCAGGAGAGTCAATCCCGTTACTTTTCGCCTGCACTTACCCAGATCCCTTAAGATCAATCCCACATTTCACATTTCCTTATTAAAACCTGTTGTTTTTTCTCCCCTTATCCCGGCAGGCAGACCTCCCCCTCCGCCCCGTGTCATCGGAGGCCAGTCGGCTTATACCGTCCACCGGATACTGGATTCCCGCCGGGTGCAGCGGTCCTGGCAGTATCTGGTGGACTGGGAAGGCTACGGTCCCGAGGAGCGCTCCTGGGTTCCTGCCAAGGACATACTGGACCCTGACCTCATTCGTCAGTTCAGGGTCCTCCACCCTGAGAAGGCTGGTAGGAACGTCAGGAGCCGTTCCTAGGGGGGGGATTCTGTCAGGTTTTGGCCAGGACTGTTTAGGTTTTGTTCACTAGATGTCCCCCTTGCACCTTTTTTGTACCTTTTGTTTTTCTTGCTCCAATTATTGTTTGCACCTGTAAGTCATTCCCTTGTTAGTATTTAAACCCTGTGTGTTCCTTAGTTCCTTGCTCAGTGTTTGTAAGTTAGCACCCAGCCCCAGCCCAAGCCTTGTTTTATATAGACTTTTCTCTTGTTGGATTTTCCAGAGGTTCTCTGGTTTTGTTCTTGTTTAGTATTTGAGTAGTCTTTTGAGGTTTGTTTTTCCCTGCTGTTTTTTACCACTTTGTGGATTTTTTGTTGTATTTTGGAGGATATCCATTTTTCATTAAACCACCATCTCTAGTACTGCTGTGTCTGCCTCATCTTCTGGGTTCTGCCAATTATTAAGTGACTGTTTCTCGCACCGGGTCCTGACACTAACTTTTCAAGTTTTAGATGGGTAGGACTTTCTAAGATCAGTTGTGAATGAATGAAAATGTTTTCCAGTCACTTTTCAGTAAGTTTATCTGACTACTTCAGGTCTATGCGCCATTTATTTACAGTAACAATACTACAAATATGTGTTTTGTTCTCTTATTCACTGTCTGTAAAGATGAAACGGCCAATCTTTCTTTCCTTCTCTCCAGCGGACTGTGGAGAGCTATGTGGACAAGCGGATGGGCACCACCTATGGCCCTCCTGCAGGGAAGAAGATGTCCATCTTTGTGGACGACATCAACATGCCAGTCATCAACGAATGGGGAGATCAGGTCGGACTCAAACTCAGCACTCGTTAAATCACCATAACGAAAGCCCAAAAATTACAGTTTTCCCATTTGTTTTCCTGGGAAACCTTACCATATGAAATTGCAATCCAAGAGTTTACAGATTATTCAGCCATTTTACCTAATAATTTGACTCACCCTGCTTTAGGTTACCAATGAGATAGTCCGCCAGCTGATGGAACAGAACGGGTTCTTCAATCTGGAGAAGCCGGGGGAGTTCACCAATGTAGTGGACATCCAGTTCCTGGCAGCGATGATCCACCCAGGGGGAGGCCGCAACGACATCCCCCAAAGACTGAAGAGGCAGTTCTCCATCTTCAACTGCACCCTGCCCTCCAACGCATCCATCGACAAGATATTTGGTGGGTTTGGCTCCTTTAAAAACTCTAGAATTGCATCTGTGTGGAGACTCTATGGTTTATCTTCTTGATCAGTTTCCCTCTCCCCCTCTAGCATATTTAAAAAAGAAATTGTATGAATACCATGTAATTTAAGTTACCTGTACTACTTCTCATCCATTTACACTGGGCTTGTTTGAATTTTGACTATATTAGATATCTATATATACATATATAATTACACCATTATATATCTCTCAACAAAAAACACTTTTCTTTCACTTATTTACCTCAATGCTTCGACCACCTTCACGTCGTCAACCCCTTTTCCCCTCATCTCATTCCTTTCCCTGACCAGGAGTCATCGGGACAGGACACTACTGTGCCCGGCGAGGCTTCACAGAAGAGGTGCGTGGAACTGTGGCCAAGCTGGTGCCGCTGACCCGTCGGCTGTGGCAAATGACCAAGGTCAAGATGCTGCCCACTCCGGCCAAGTTCCACTACATCTTCAACCTCAGAGACTTGTCCAGAGTCTGGCAGGGCATGCTCAACCCAACCGCTGAGGTGGTCAACTCTCTTACTGTGAGTCCATAAAAAATTCTAAATAGAATTTCCAGTAACACTTTATTTGGATAGTCCATCTGTAGATGTACTAGTAATATTTCAACTAACCCTAACCTTACCCTTACCCTAATTCTAAACCTAACCCTTACTGTAACCTTAGCGAGCAGCTGCTTATCACCAGATAGTTTGTTGATAATATGACATGCTCTACAGATGGACTATCCGGACTATCCAAATAAAGTGTGACTGAATTTCCTTTTGAAAGACATTAACATAATCAATCAGTCAATCCAATAGAACTAGAGGAATAAATATCAAAAGGCTTCTCACTGGATCCAAAGGTCTGAATGAACTGATAAAAATAGCTATGACTTCTGTCCTAAGTTACAGTAAGATTCTAGACATTTAATCAGCAGTCGTTCTGTGAATGTAGACTTAACATTTCCATGAGATAAAGTTAGTTTTATTTTGACCCTGAATGCTGTAGGTGTTGCTTCAGCTGTGGAAGCATGAGTGTAAGCGTGTGATCGCAGACCGGTTTACCATGCCAGAAGATGTAGCCTGGTTCGACAGGGCCCTGGCCAAGCTAGTAGAGGAGGAGCTAGGAGAGGAAGAGAGGTCTGTGGTCGACTTCGGAGTAGACGGCTACTTTGTTGACTTCCTAAGAGATGCTCCTGAAGCTACAGGTATAGCCAGAACACCAGGTACTGTATAGCCTCTTCACATACATACACTGTATCTATCACATGATCCTGCATGAGATAAGTCATTTACAGTTTCTGAACCCATATTGTATATATTAAATATGTGCTGTATTTTTCTACCATGTATTAAGGATTCAAACAGTACATTCTAAGATGGTGTGTTTAGCTTTATTATTATGTTGTATACATTGCAGTTTAAAATTGCAGGGTATGTGAATAAATACAATAATTATAAGGATATTAAATGAATATATATATATATTCATATTCATATATATATATATATATATATATATATATACAAAAGAAACGTTTTATTTACATTCTCATTTCTTAAATATAGCTACGTGCTACATTAGCAGAGAGTTGGATCATTTGAATGAATAATCTGGTATTGACAATGACAAAAAATTATTTCCCACCAGGTGAGGAGCCAGAGGATACAGACTTTGAGATGCCCAAGGTGTATGAGCCCATCGAGTCGCTTGAGAGCCTGATGGAGAGGCTCAACATGTTTCTTGGCCAGTACAACGAGAGCATCAGAGGAGCTGGCATGGACATGGTGTTCTTCAGAGATGCTATGATACACCTTGTCAAGGTAGAGGGAAACTGTCATTATGTTCACCTATAGGTGTTTATGAGCAATTATTACCACCTTTGTCATGCATTATAGTGCATTGTGTATAGATCATAAGGTATTATAAAACATGCTTAAATCACATTACAAAGAGGGTGTTCATAAAAAGTATTACTAAACATTCACATTGGAAGCTTTTGAAAGGCTTAGCTATCGTAAAGTCAGTCACCAATGAGTGTACACATCAAATCACTTGATATAAGAACGGAAAAGGTCTCCCACTCTAACACTCCGCCTGTCTGTCTGCCTGTAGATCTCCAGGATCATCCGCACCCCCAGAGGGAATGCCCTTCTAGTAGGAGTGGGGGGATCAGGCAAGCAGAGCCTGACTAAACTGGCTTCCTTCATCGCCGGATACAAGACCTTTCAGATCACACTAACACGGTACAGACACACCCTCCAATATCTATACTAGCATACTACTACATACTTCATACTAAGTAGTATGCTAGGAAGAGTATTGGAACAGACACACGGTCTCATATAGTCCGTCTACAACTGTAACAGGTGTTTATCATTGAATGTGGTCATGCAGTTCTGTTGTCCTCCTGTAGATGGTAGCTTTGCTTGCATTTCTGCAAGTGCACAGTGACTCTCTGCTAATTTGTCTTTCCTCGATTCCTCACGCCCCTGTTTTCGCCTCCTTCTCGAAACGCATTGGAGGAATGGAGGAAATACTAATTGAGAAAGAGTTGAGAAAGATAGAAAAATATGTATTTTCACACCTTTGCTATCACCTGTAACATCCCTGTGTTCTGTCCTCAGTTCGTACAACACTGCTAACCTGATGGAGGATCTGAAGGGTCTGTACAGGACAGCAGGCCAGCAGGGAAAAGGCATCAGCTTCATCTTCACTGATAACGAGATCAAGGACGAGTCTTTCCTGGAGTACATGAATAATGTGTTATCATCTGGGGAGGTCAGCACGTTGATCACATGAACACACGTAAAATATTAGAGCGTTTTCAAGAAGTTGTGTCAATCTGTGTTTGAGAAAAAAATATTGCACTCCATTATAACTTGGATAACTGTTGTTATATATTGTGCTGGTTTCTCAGGTGTCGAACTTGTTTGCTCGAGACGAAATTGACGAGATCATCAGTGACCTCATACCAGTCATGAAAAGAGAGTTTCCTCGGCGACCACCAACCAATGAGAACCTCCATGACTATTTCATGAGCAGGGTCAGACAGAACCTACACGTGGTTCTCTGCTTCTCTCCTGTTGGGGAAAAGTTCCGGAACAGAGCCCTGAAGTTCCCTGCCCTCATCTCCGGCTGCACCATGGACTGGTTCAGCCGCTGGCCCAAAGATGCTCTGATCGCAGGTGTGTGTGTGTGTGTGTGTGTGTATGTGTGTGTCCGTTGGTGTCCGTTTGTGGGTATGCATGTGTTTTTGTCTCTGTGTATGCACACATACAGTATAAATGTATACTGCACACTTTAATAGTGATTTGCTTCAATCTCCAATCTGTTTACTCTCCAGTGTCAGAGCACTTCCTGTCCACCTATAACATCGACTGTTCGACCGTGGTGAAGGGGGAGGTGGTGCAGTGTATGGGCTCCTTCCAGGACGGCGTGGCAGAGAAGTGTGTAGATTACTTCCAGAGGTACCGCCGCGCCACGCACGTCACTCCCAAGTCCTACCTCTCCTTCATCCAGGGATACAAGACCATCTATAAGGAGAAGCACTCTGAGGTGCAGACACTGGCACACAGGTAATTACAGTACTTCCTTACTCTCTTAATGCTCTTCGTTCCTATGTGGAACATACGGCTTCACAGTACACCATGGTCTAAAGAAATTGTAGATGTTTATCACAGCTTTTATCACAGCATGCTGTGTGTCTATCACATGATTTAATATAATACTAGTATTATATAGTATTCTATATACCAATATATGGTGTATACTGTACTATATCGCTCTTTTAGTATTCTGCCTTTCAGTCATCCTTTTACTCATTAGACCGAACTTACCTGGTATACTGGTATAATACAATGATTTCTGATCCAATTCTGTTTCCCCATCAGGATGAACACAGGTCTTCAGAAGCTGAGGGAGGCCTCTGTGTCTGTAGCATTACTCAGCAAAGAGCTGGAGGTCAAAGAGAAGGAGCTGCAGATCGCCCACGAGAAGGCAGACATGGTGTGTGTGTGTGTGTCTGTTTGGTGTATGCTACTCCTCTATCTCTTGTTTCCCAGCAACAGACTTACCAAATACCAATACCAGAACTTTGAAGTGTACATATACTGAACAAAAATATAAACGCAACATTCAAAGAGTTTACTAAGTTACAGTTCATATAAGGAAATCAGTAAATTTGGAGAGCATTGGCCCACCCACTGGGGAGCCAGGCCCAGCCAATCAGAATTAGTTTTTCCCCACAAAAGGGCTTTATTACAGATATAAATACTCACCCCCTCAGACATCCCGCAGGTGAAGAATCTGGATGTGGAGGTCCTGGGCTGGAGTGGTTAAGATTGTGAGGCCGGTTGGACGTACTGCCAAATTCTCTAAAAGGCAGCTTATGTAGAGAAATTAACATTCAATTCTCTGGCAACAGCTCTGGTGGACATTCCTGCAGTCAGCATGCCAATTGCACACTCCCTCAAAACTTGAGACATCGGTGGCATTGTTGTATGACAAAACTGCACATTTTAAAGTGGCCTTTTATTGTCCCCAGCACAAGGTGCACCTGTTTGATCATTCTGTTTAATCAGCTTCTTGGTGTGCCACACCTGTCAGGTGGATGGATTAACTTGGCAAAGGAGAAATGTTTACTAACATAGATGTAAACAAATTTGTGCTCAACATTTTTGAGAAATACGTTTGTTGTGCGTATGGATAAAAAAATATATATCTTTATTTCAGTTCATAAAACATGGGACCAACACTCTTCATATTGCATATTAACTGTTGCTTTATGCAAACCAAAAGATGCACCTCACTTCCTGTCTCTCTTGTGATGGTTTGTTGTGTCTCAGGTTTTGAAGGTGGTGACAGTGAAGGCCCAGGCAGCAGAGAAGGTCAAGGTGGAGGTCCAGAAGGTCAAGGATAAGGCTCAAGCCATAGTGGACAGCATCTCTGCGGACAAGGCCTTCGCTGAGGAGAAGCTGGAGGCTGCCAAGCCAGCCCTGGAGGAGGCTGAGGGTGCACTGCAGGTCAGTTGGGAGGGGGGGGGGGGGGGTCTTGTCCCTCAACATCAGGGGTTGGCAACATACGAGCCCATTCATAGTGGCCCAGGGGGGGTTGGAGTAAAAACATGTTTTATGATTATCTTGGGTTAAAAAACACTCCAGGCCACTCTTGAATGTCAAACAATATAGAAAGTATGTACAAAATATAATGGACCTGTATGTTTTCAATAACTGCCCTTTTTCTATGCCGCAAATTGCCCTCCGCTGAATTTTGAAATCCCGACGTGGCCCTCGAGCTGAAATGATTGCCCACCCCTCCCCTGCTCAACATGGTAGTTCTCTCTCTGTACATCAGGTGAGAATATTTAATGAACGCTCCCTCAGTTACTTATGTAGTTGTATTCCTTCCTCATGTATTCATCAGACCATCAAGCCGTCGGACATTGCCACGGTGCGGACCCTGGGTCGGCCTCCCCACCTCATCATGAGGATCATGGACTGTGTTCTGCTGCTGTTCCAGAGGAGGGTGAACACGGTGAAGATCGACCCGGAGAAGAACTGCACCATGCCCTCCTGGCAGGAGTCCCTCAAACTCATGACTGCTGGGAACTTCCTGGGCAGTCTGCAGGTAGGAAACAGATGGCCAGCATCTAAGTAATATTGCTTAGATAAGCAAATAAAGTATTACAGTGTGCAGGTACAACATCTACATCCTGTAACCAGACTACACTGTGCATTTCTACAGTAACATACTACACTATAGACACTACACTATAATAGGTACAGTTGAATTTAGAAGTTTACATACACCTTAGCCAAATACATTTTTCACAGATCTTGACATTTAATCCAAGTAAAAATTCCCTGTCTTGGGTCAGTTAGGATCACCACTTTATTTTATGAATGTGAAATGTCAGAATAATAGTAGAGAGAATGATTTATTTCAGCTTTTATTTCTTTAATCACATTCCCAGTGGTCAGAAGTTTACATACACTCAATTAGTATTTGGTAGCATTGCCTTTAAATTGTTTAACTTGGGTCAAACGTTTCGGGTAGCCTTCCACAAGCTTCCCACAATAAGTTGGGTGAATTTTGGCCCATTCCTACTGACAGAGTTCGTGTAACTGAGTCAGGTTTGTAGGCCTCCTTGCTCGCACATGCTTTTTCAGTTCTGACCACAAATGTTCTATAGGATTGAGGTCAGGGCTTTGTGATGGCCACTCCAGTACCTTGACTTTGTTGTCCTTAAGCCATTTTGCCACAACTTTGGAAGTATGCTTGGGGTAATTGTCCATTTGGAAGACCCGTTTGCGATCAAGCTTTAACTTCCTGATTGATGTCTTGTGATGTTGCTTCAATATATCCACATAATTTTCCTACCTCATGATGCCATCTATTTTGGGAAGTGCACCAGTCCCTCTTGCAGCAAAGCACCCCCACAACATGATGCTGCCACCCCCGGGCTTCACTGTTCGGATGGTGTTCTTCGGCTTGCAAGCCTCCCCCTTTTTCCTCCAAACATAACGATGGTCATTATGGCCAAAGAGTTATATTTTTGTTTCATCAGACCAGAGGGCATTTCTCCAAAAAGTACGATCTTTGTCCCCATGCACAGTTGCAAACCGTAGTCTGGCTTTTTTATGGCGGTTTTGAAGCAGTGGCTTCTTCCTTGCTGAGCGGCCTTTCAGCTTATGTCGATATAGGACTTGTTTTACTGTGGATATAAATACTTTTGTACCTGTTTCCTCCAGCATCTTCACAAGGTCCTTTGCTGTTGTTCTGGGATTGATTTGCACTTTTGGCACCAAAGTACGTTCATCTCTAGGAGACAGAACACGTCTCCTTCCTGAGCGGTATGATGGCTGCGTGGTCCCATGGTGTTTATACTTGCGTACTATTGTTTGTACAGATGAACGTGGTACCTTCAGGCATTTGGAAATTGCTCCCACGGATGAACTAGACTTGTGGAGGTCTACAATTGTTTTGCTGATTTCTTTTGATTTTCCCATGATGTCAAGCAAAGAGGCACTGAGTTTTAAGGTAGACCTTGAAATACATCCACAGGTACACCTCCAATTGACTCAAATTATGTCAATTAGTCTATCAGAAGCTTCTAAAGCCATGACATCATTTTATGAAAATTTTCAAGCTGTTTAAAGGCACAGTCAACTTAGTGTATGTAAACCTCTGACCCACTGGAATTGTGATACAGTGAAATAATCTGTCTGTAAACAATTGCTGGAAAAATTACTTGTGTCATGCACAAAGTAGATGTCCTAACTGACTTGAGAAAAACTATAGTTTGTTAACAAGAAATTTGTGGGGTGGTTGAAAAACAAGTTTTAATGACTCCAACCTAAGTGTATGTAAACTTCCGACCAACTGTACATATGACCAGGAAATCAACTTCAGTGGTGATGCAATGGCAGCTTGCTTTGAGATCTCCGGCTCTGTTGTCTCTCTCTAACAGCAATTCCCCAAAGACAGTATCAATGAGGAGATGGTGGAGCTACTGCTGCCCTACTTCGACATGCCAGACTACACCCTGGAGACGGCCAAGCGCGTGTGTGGAAACGTGGCTGGTCTGGCCTCCTGGACCAAAGCCATGGCCTCCTTCTTCTCCATCAACAAGGAGGTGCTCCCATTAAAGGTGGGCCTAACCCCGGTGGTGTTATGTAACACCACCCGCCTCTCTGATAACCTTTGACATGTGTACCATAAACCTGCTAATTGATTTCTTGTTTCCAGTACATTTTGTTGTCCCCGAGTGTCCAGTTAATATTTGATACTGTATTTCCTCTTAGGCTAACCTGGCAGTGCAGCAGAACCGGCTGGCCATGGCCAACATAGACCTGCAGGCGGCCCAGGCAGAGTTGGATGACAAGCAGGCAGAGCTGGATGTGGTCCAAGCAGAGTATGAGAAGGCCATGATGGAGAAACAGGTACTGAACACCTCTCTTCTCATTGCCTTACATTAAAGAAAATAATAAAAAGATGATGTTAAAAACATATATATTGTCTCTCTCTCTCTCTGCCTCTCAGACACTGTTAGAGGATGCTGAACGCTGCAGACACAAGATGCAGACAGCCTCTAGCCTCATCAGTGGTCTGGCTGGAGAGAAAGAGCGCTGGACAGAGCAGAGCAAAGAGTTTGCCGCCCAGACCAAGCGCCTTGTAGGTGGGTTCATTCAACCCTTTTTTCTCCACCTATTTTACAGTAATAACAGGACTAATTTTCCCAAAGCTTCGTATTACCTTTTGTCCATTGTCTACAATTCTCTACATCTTATTTTTTTGGGGAGATGCTCCGGTTGCTTCTGTACCATATTTTTCAATGTGTATTAGTATTTTATCTGTAGTTATGCTATACAGTAGAATGGATGCATGAACCAACCTATGTGTGCTTACTTCCTGGTTCAGGTGACGTCTTATTGGCCACGGCCTTTCTGTCCTACTCCGGCCCCTTCAACCAGGAGTTCCGGAACCTTCTCCTGACCGACTGGCAGAGGGAGATGAAGACCAGACACATCCCGTTCGGGAACAACCTCAACCTGACCGAGATGCTGATCGACGCACCCACGGTCAGCGAGTGGAACCTTCAGGGCCTGCCCAACGATGACCTATCCATCCAGAATGGAATCATCATCACCAAGGCCTCACGCTTCCCTCTCCTCATAGACCCTCAGACCCAGGGCAAGATCTGGATAAAAAATAAAGAATCCATGAATGAGCTGCAGGTTGGGCTGCATTCATTTTCACACTATTCTCTCCCATAACTATGCCCTCCCATTGTCCAGCCGATAGATTTTGTATGTTTCCAAACAGCGGTTACACTAGCCTTAGGCCTAACTAACCTTCCTTCTTGGTAAACTAACCTTCCTTCTTGGTAAAGAAACTCTGTGTAATACTGTGTCAGTAATGATACATTTCTGTGGTTCCCAGATCACCTCCCTGAACCACAAGTACTTCAGGAACCACCTGGAGGACAGCCTGTCGCTGGGGCGCCCCCTACTGATCGAGGACGTAGGGGAAGAGCTGGACCCGGCACTGGACAACGTACTGGAGAAAAACTTCATCAAGACGGGCTCCACTTATAAAGTATGTACTATTATCCTAACCACATTGTCAATCATCACATTATCAAATGAAACACATTATCGTTATGGGGTTATCTCTGGGGCTATTCTCTCTAATATAATACATTGAGAGCAAAATGTGTCAAAATGTTGTTATTGACATAACCTTGTTCGGTTCAATGTTCTCTAGCTATATAGTACTCTAAATACACCATTTCATGTTGTTAATTTCAATACAATATAAAAATCGCTGACACAATTCAAACCAATGTGGTTTCAGAACTTTAAAGCCAATTATCTCAGAATCATCTTTTTACAGATAGAACCTTGTAGTCCCAAGCTCTCGACATTCATGTGGTCTATGTAGTTTTATTTACCCTTATAACAGTCACTGCTGGCAAACAATTGCTTGGTACGTTTCTCTGGTTGAAAACGACGTCAGGAAAATATGTCATTATCCCGTTCAGCAGGATTGAACGTTTTGGAACGTTCAGAGAGAAATAGGCTATGAAGATCAAACATGCCTCTCTGTAGAATGTAGAATAAAGAATCACATCAACTCTATTCATGGAATTTCTATCTGCAACGTTCAAGAACGTTTGGCAACTGAACATGGCCTTGGTCTGCTTAATCTGGACAACGGCTTTTGTCACAATGGAGTGGTTTGGGAATGATTTCTGATGTAACCAGTGGAACCACATTGTCTTTCTCTCTTCATAACTGTCTTTCTCTCTTCATAACTGTCTTTCTCCCTTCATGGCTGTCTTTCTCTCTTCATAACTGTCTTTCTCTCTTCATAACTGTCTTTCTCTCTTCATAACTGTCTTTCTCCCTTCATGGCTGTCTTTCTCTCTTCATAACTGTCTTTCTCCCTTCATGGCTGTCTTTCTCTCTTCATAACTGTCTTTCTTCCTGCACCAGGTGAAAGTGGGAGACAAGGAGGTGGATGTGATGAGGGGGTTCCGTCTTTATGTGACCACTAAGCTCCCCAACCCTGCGTACACCCCAGAGATCAGCGCCCGCACCTCAATCATAGACTTCACTGTCACCATGAGGGGTCTGGAGGACCAGCTGCTGGGACGGGTCATCCTCACTGAGAAACAGGTCAGGAACCACGTCCAATCATATGCTTATGAAATCATGGATAAAAACATTTGAATGTATCAACAAAAAGTCATTTTGTTGTAGTTGTTTAATAGTGAGCCTTTATTAGAATTGTACATAATGACTGTGACCACCCATTGTGAAATGCACTGAATCAAATGAACACAGAGAGCATGAACCCAGCCAGGTCTGTATGCAGAGAAATGTTAATATGACCTGAAAAATGACCCCCAAAATCAGTGTCTGTCTGAATGGTGTGCCTGTTTATCTCTTGCTGTTGGTCTGAAATCAAATCAAATGTTATTAGTCACATGCGCCGAATACAACAGGTGTTTCACCTTACAGTGAAATGCTTACTTATGAGCCCCTAACCAACAATGCGGTTAAAAAAAATACGGATAAGAATAAGAGATAAAAGTAACAAGTAATTAAAGAGCAGCAGTAAAATAACAACAGCGAGACTATATACAGGGGGGTACCGAGACAGAGTCAATGTGCGGGGGCACCGGTTAGTTGAGGTAGTATGTACATGTAGGTAGAGTTATTAAAGTGAATAAGCATAGATGACAACAGAGAGTAGCAGTGGTGTAAAGAGGGGGGGGGGGTGGCAATGCAAATAGTCTGGGTAGCCATTTGACCTGATGTTCAGGAGTCTTATGGCTTGGGAGTAGAAGCTGTTTAGAAGCCTCTTGGAACTAGACTTGGCGCTTCGGTACCGCTTGCTGTGCGTTAGCAGAGAGAACAGTCTATAACTAAGGTGGCTGGAGTCTTTGACAATTTTTAGGGCCTTCCTCTGGCACCGCCTGATATAGTGCCTTGCGGTCGGAGGCCGAGCAGTTTCCTCTGTAGTGCCTTGCGGTCGGAGGCCGAGCAGTTTCCATACCAGGCAGTGATGCAACCAGTCAAGATGCTCTCAATGGTGCAGCTGTAGAACCTTTTGAGGATCTGAGGACCCATGCCAAATCTTTTCAGTCTCCTGAGACACTGTCTTGGTGTGCTTGGACCATGTTAGTTTGTTGGTGATGTGGACACCAAGGAACTTGAAGCTCTCAACCTGCTCCACTGCAGCCCCGTCAATGAGAATGGGGGCGAGCTCGGTCCTCTTTTTCCTGTAGTCCACAATCATCTCCTTTGTCTTGATCACGTTGAGAGAGGTTGTTGTCCTGGCACCACACGGCCAGGTCTCTGACCTCCTCCCTATAGGATGTCTCGTCGTTGTCGGTGATCAGGCCTACCACTGTTGTGTCATCGGCAAATTTAATGATGGTGCTGGAGTCGTGCCTGGCCTTGCAGTCATGAGTGAACAGGGAGTACAGGAGGGGACTGAGCACGCACCCCTGAGGGGCCCCTGTGTTGAGGATCAGTGTGACGGATGGGTTGTTACCTACCCTTACCACCTGGGGGCGGCCCGTCAGGAAGTCCAGAATCCAGTTGTAGAGGGAGGTGTTTAGTCCCAAGGTCCATAGCTTATTGATGAGCTTTGAGGGCACTATGGTGTTGAACGCTGAGCTGTAGTCAATGAATAGCATTCTCACATAGGTGTTCCTTTTGTCCAGGTGGGAACTCTCCTGTTCTGAGCTGTGTCTGACCGGTGTTTCTGCCTGTTGGAGAAGGAGTATACGGACCTGCTGGAGGATGTGACGGCCAACAAGGACATTAGTGTATGTGTCTGAACAGTGCTCTTATCTATCCCTGGTATATCTAGGAGTTGGAGAAGGAGCGCACAGACCTGCTGGAAGATGTAACGGCCAACAAGAGGAAGATGAAAGAGCTGGAGGACAACCTGCTGTATCGTCTGACCTCTACCCAGGGTTCCCTGGTGGACGACGAGAGCCTCATCATCGTCCTGGGCAACACCAAGCGCACCGCCGAGGACGTCACACAGAAACTACAGATCTCAGCCGAGACCGAGATCCAGATCAACACCGCTAGAGAGGAGTACAGACCTGGTGAGTTGGTTGTACTCTGGTTAGGGTAGAGTTATTCTCAGTACAGACCTGGTGAGTTGGTTGTACTGTGGTTAGGGTAGAGTTATTCTCAGTACAGACCTGGTGAGTTGGTTGTACTGTGGTTAGGGTAGAGTTATTCTCAGTACAGACCTGGTGAGTTGGTTGTACTGTGGTTAGGGTAGAGTTATTCTCAGTACAGACCTGGTGAGTTGGTTGTACTCTGGTTAGGGTAGAGTTATTCTCAGTACAGACCTGGTGAGTTGGTTGTACTGTGGTTAGGGTAGAGTTATTCTCAGTACAGACCTGGTGAGTTGGTTGTACTGTGTTTAGGGTAGAGTTATTCTCAGTACAGACCTGGTGAGTTGGTTGTACTGTGGTTAGGGTAGAGTTATTCTCAATACAGACCTGGTGAGTTGGTTGTACTGTGGTTAGGGTAGAGTTATTCTCAGTACAGACCTGGTGAGTTGGGTGGGTTGTACTGTACCGGTTTGTTTTAGAGTAAGGGTCAAAACATTTTGGGCTCTTTATTGATTGGCTGACCAACCAATCACAGTGCTCTGGTGGATAGCGACAGGCACTAACCACCTTGTGTTGACTGTTCTTCAGGAGCAATCTGTTCCTCACACTTTTCCAGTGGCAAGTTTGAGCAGAAATGGATGTATGATAATATAGAATGAGCATTGTCTGTCACTCACTGTCAGCCTGTGTGTTATTGTGCTGTTACAGTGGCCACCAGAGGCAGCATCCTGTACTTCCTCATCACTGAGATGTCCATGGTTAACGTCATGTACCAAACGTCACTACGACAGTTCTTGGGAATCTTTGACCTCTCTCTGGCCAGGTACAGTAGTAATACACTTTGTCTCATACTGAATAACATGTATTTGTATTTATGTATTTCATTCAAATTGTTGGTCCTCAGATGTGGTTCAGTCATTTTATGTGACCATTGAATTGAATGAATATGTAATCAACAATTTTTGAATTGACACTGAGGGATTTGTGCTTTTGCATAGTTTTTTGTGTAGTTGTAGGAGTTGCCTGATTCTTGAAGTATCATATCTGAAACCATAGAAACAGTTATATTTTAATATTAACATAATAACCACCACACTATGACTTCTGAACAGATCAACCAAAAGTCCAATTACCAGCAAGCGAATAGCGAACATCATTGAGCATATGACCTTTGAAGTGCACAAGTACGCAGCCAGGGGTCTGTATGAGGAGCACAAATTCCTGTTTACCCTCCTGCTGACGCTGAAGATCGACATGCAGAGTAACCGCGTGAAACACGCCGAGTTCCTCACCCTCATTAAAGGTGTGAAACAAACTCCGTCCTCCAATTAATTCCACCAATCTGTAGTCCAAAGTTACTGAAATGTTGAATAGCAAAATGTTGTTCATTGCTCACAGACCATTGAACATCCTCCGTCTGTCCTCTGCAGGGGGTGCCTCTCTGGATCTGAAGGCTTGCCCCCATAAGCCTGCCAAGTGGATCTTAGACATGACTTGGCTCAATCTGGTGGAGCTCAGTAAACTGTGGCAGTTCTCTGATATCCTTGATCAGGTGTGTTCCCCATGCGGTGCTTCCTTACGCTGCTACTTAATGTTGTCACACTCTCTAATACCCTCCCTCAATAAGTCTGTTTCATGGCCGCCTCAATAAGTCTGTTTCATGGCCCCCTCAATAAGTCTGTTTCATCGCCCCCTCAATAAGTCTGTTTCATGGCCCCCTCACCCCGGTAAACCCCCTTATTCATTGTAGTGCTCCTCTATGATTACAGTGCTCCTTTTACTCCTCTGAGCTCTGTCACATATGGCATTGAACTAGTCATTTTACTGAGCTGTGTGTGTGTCTGTGTGTCCAGATCTGTCGTAATGAGAAGCAGTGGAAGGCATGGTTTGATAAGGAGGCCCCTGAGGAGGAGGTGATCCCTAATGCCTATGACCAGACCCTGGACTGTTTCCACCACCTGCTGCTCATACGCTCCTGGTGCCCAGACAGGACCATCGCACAGGTACACCGGTAACTCTCATTGAATGATTAAGTAATTAATCAATCAATCCAAGACATAATACTTTATGAAATGTCTACGCTTTTTGGTATTTTCATCAAAGCTTTGGACTGAGTTTTAGAGTGTATTTCTACTGCATATTGCTTGAATCTAGTAGCAGGTGACTTTTTAACTCATGCTTTACCTGTTATCCTCCAGGCCCGTAAGTACATCATGGACTCGATGGGAGAGAAGTATGCAGAGGGAGTGATCCTGGACCTAGAGAAGACGTGGGAGGAGTCAGACCCCCGGACCCCGCTCATCTGCTTCCTGTCCATGGGCTCAGACCCCACCGACTCCATCATCGTCCTGGGGAAGAGGCTGAAGATAGAGACGCGCTATGTCTCCATGGGCCAGGGACAGGAGGTCCACGCACGCAAGCTGCTCCAGCAGACCATGGCCAACGTGAGTCCTGAACACAGCATTACAGTACACACTCACTGGACTCCTAACAGTCAAGTTATAATTATCCCTTGTCCCCAGGCTATTGCGCTTAGTGAAGAAGTCTGGTGAGCGAAACTATTTTATTAGGTATCAGCATTCTGCCATGAATTATGGTCCATGTCATCTCATTTGTAATCAAATTGGGAATTAAAATAGCGATAGGGATGGAATATGAATTGAAATTGAACCATGGTGTTAATGAAAATGGATGTGATTGATTTAGACCGTATTAGACTGTATTACAAATTAAATGGACTAACACCACATGCATCTCCCTCACATTATTAATTTCATTACATAATGACATTAGTAATTAATTACTCTCCCAATATGGACAACTATGTAACTATGTATTATTTTTTATTTTAATTTATCCCGAATGCACACACAGGGAGGCTGGGCCTTGCTCCAGAACTGCCACCTGGGCCTGGACTTCATGGATGAGCTGATGGATACTGTGACAGAGACAGACACCATCCATGAGACCTTCCGCCTGTGGATTACTACAGAGGTCCAAAAACACTTCCCCATCACACTGCTGCAGATGTCCATCAAGTTCACTAATGAGCCTCCACAGGGACTGAAGGCAGGGCTGAAGAGGACTTATGGAGGTGGGTCACACCACAGTTCACACATACATATCCATGCATGTGTACGCACCGACACAAACAAACACACACATACACCCCCGTTTCTTCCGGTTAACCCTAAACAACAACCCTAGCCTTAACCCTTAATCTAGCTTCATGTCCAAATTATGGTTCAACCCTAGCCTCAACTACAACCTTAATCCTAACCCTAGCATCATGTCCACATCCCAGTTCAACCCTAACCCTAGATTCATGTCCATATCCCGGTTCAACCCTAGCCTCAACTACAACCTTAATCCTAACCCTAGCATCATGTCCACATCCCAGTTCAACCCTAACCCTAGATTCCTGTCCATATCCCGGTTCAACCTTAGCCTCAACCACAACCCTAATCCTAACCCTAGCTTCTTGTTTGTTGCTCCAGGCATTAACCAGGACCTGCTGGATGTCAGTAACATGGTCCAGTGGAGGCCCATGCTGTATGGGGTGGTGTTCCTCCACTCTACGGTACAGGAGAGGCGTAAATTCGGCCCCCTGGGCTGGAACATCCCCTACGAGTTCAACCAGGCTGACTTCAACGCCACCGTGCAGTTTGTTCAGAACCACCTGGATGACATGGACATCAAGAAGGTAGGTGCAGAGACGAGAAGCTCCTGCTGTAACTAAGTAAAGATCTATCTTTACTTCTACTGTTAGTACTGCTACCTGTCTTCCTATGTAAGATGTGTCTGTTCCTGTGATGATGGTAGTCTGACGTCTCCCCAGGGTGTATCCTGGAATACAGTGCGCTACATGATCGGGGAGATCCAGTATGGCGGTAGGGTGACAGACGACTATGACAAGCGTCTGCTCAACACCTTCGCCAAGGTCTGGTTCAGTGAAAACATGTTTGGACCTGACTTCTATTTCTACAAAGGCTACAGCATTCCCAAGTGTTCCAACGTGGACCAATATCTGACATACATTCAGGTCAGTCCATTTTTCACACTTAAAGTCTCTACTGCAGTTTACAGTGCTGTGTAACATTATATTGAATTAATGTAGTCAGACTGCATGAAGATGTGTGCTGTATACATTATGATTGGCATTGAGGCATTTGATAACACTTCCTATGAATAACTTGTTCATAATGCATTATAAGGAGGTATCCACAATGCATTACACGTTTTACTGTAGTTTGGTAATGCACAGACATGCGGACTCTAATCCTAATTTATGTGTTTTCCTCTGCAGGGCCTACCGGCTTACGACACTCCAGAGGTGTTTGGCCTGCACCCCAATGCTGACATAACGTACCAGAGCAAGCTGGCCAAAGACGTCCTGGACACCATCCTGTCCATCCAGCCTAAGGACAGCTCCAGTGGCGGAGGGGAGACCAGGGAGGCCATTGTGGCCAGGCTAGCTGACGACATGCTGGAGAAACTACCTCCAGACTACGTACCGTTTGAAGTGAGTAGCACTGGTCTGGAGTTAGCTAACCCTAATGGAAATAATCACCCACGATTAATACAGTGCTGGCCATTAAAAATATTATTTCCCATAATACCTTGCTGCAGCAAGGTAGATCGTTAAAAAACTCTCACAGGGTGACGGCAAGTCATCTAACAATAACCCATGCAATAAAATGTATTTCTAAAATATGCCCCATAGTGTCACGTTCATTGAAAGGATCGGACCAAGACGCAGCGTGCATAGAGTTCCACATTCTTTAATAGTGAAACTTACAACAAAACAACAAAGAATCTAACAAACGTGCAGTATTGCAGTGCACAAGGCAACTATGCAAAAACAAGATCCCACAACACAAATGAGGAAAATGGCTACCTAAATATGATCCCCAATCAGAGACAACGATAAACAGCTGTCTCTGATTGGGAACCATATCAGGCCAACATAGACATACAAAACCCCCTAGACATACAAAAACCCTAGACATACAAAAACTAGCGTACTAGTCACGCCCTGACCTAACCAAAATATATAGAAAAACAGAGATATCTAAGGTCAGGGCGTGACACATAGTGCAGTGAAATCCACTTGAAGTGAATGTTTTTACTGCAATACAGGTTTACTTTTTAATGTTTAGAACTGTGTTATGCATTTGCATTCCAATATGTTAAGAATCAAATCAAATCAACATTTATTTAAAGCGTAATTTCACAAGAACATGTTTTCAATATATCCAGGTGAGAGAGAGGCTACAGAAGATGGGTCTGCTCCAGCCCATGAACATCTTCCTGCGTCAGGAGATAGACCGCATGCAGAGGGTCATCGTGCTGGTCAGGAACACGCTGACCGACCTCAAACTGGCCATCGACGGCACCATCATCATGAGTGAGAACCTACGGGACGCGCTGGACTGCATGTATGACGCACGCATCCCCTCACGTTGGAAGAAGGTACGTTTATTACTGCCACTGGATACACATATATTCAGTTTTCTACTTATCTATTCCGTGTTCTATTTCTACTTCTGTATTCCTGTGTTCTAGGCATCATGGGCCTCCAGCACTCTAGGGTTCTGGTTTACTGAGTTGCTGGATAGAAACCGTCAGTTCCAGGCGTGGATCTTTGAAGGACGGCCCAACTGTTTCTGGATGACAGGGTTCTTTAACCCACAGGGCTTCCTGACCGCCATGAGACAGGTACAGACGGCACATTCACACATTCTAATGCAATCACAATTGAACATACTTACTGACTTGGCCACTGTGGTTATATTTAGAGGTTGCACACACCACACAGTCATAGTTGATCATGAAGCTACAAAGACAAAGCCAGTCTATGTAACTCTGTTTTTCTGTGTGTAGGAGATCACTCGTGCAAACAAGGGCTGGGCCCTAGACCGTATGGTGCTGTGCAACGAGGTGACCAAGTGGATGAAGGATGACGTCACCCAGCCGCCCTCTGAGGGGGTGTATGTGTACGGCCTCTATCTGGAGGGGGCGGGCTGGGACAGGAGGAACTGCAAACTCATCGACTCCAAACCCAAAGTGTTGTTTGAGATGATGCCTGTAGTCAGGATGTATGCTGAAAACAATGGTGAGTGCTGTAGTCAGTATTTACTGTAACTTCCTGGAGACTCATTGAACAGTATCTCAATCAGCTGCTTGTTGTTTTCATCTATACATTATATGTTGAATATGTCAGTAGAAATGATCTAACTTTTAGGTTCAATGGTTACGGTATGTCAGACCTACTGAATGGACAACATGCAGTGAAAAAGAAACTCATGTTATCATCATGTATAAGTAATGGATTTGTATCATTGCTGTGGTCATTTCAGGTGTCAAGGATGCCCGGTTATACTCCTGTCCCATATATAAGAAGCCTGTAAGGATGGACCTGAATTACATTGCTACTGTGGAACTGAGGACTGCTCCACCGCCTGAGTACTGGATACTACGTGGTGTGGCGCTGCTGTGTGAAGTCAAATAACCCACTTCTATATTGTATTATAAGCCTACATTTTGAAGAGTTGTGTTTCAGTGGTTAAAGGGGCAATCTTTCAAACAACAACAAAGTTGACACCCCGCCACTGTTTTGTTAAACAGCTGACGGATGTGGCTGGAGAAATGTAACCACTCTCAAATGTAAGTCTAAAAATGGATGTACCCTTTAAGGATTAAATGAGGGAAGTGTCTTCATTTAGATTAGAGTGGTAGGCTTCCGTAATAAAGTTTCACCTATCACTGGGTTGCAGGAATAATTGAAAAATAAAGTTGCACACACTATCTATACTCCCAATTATTTCATATCTGAACTATTTTGGGTGTGTGTTTACTTTTTTATTTTACTTGAAGGAATCATTTTAAATGTCCTTCTTTTTGTACTCATCATAATATGGTTGTTACTACACTAATATACAGTTGAAGTCGGAAGTTTACATACACCTTAGCCAAATACATTTAAACTCAGTCTTTCACAATTACTGACATTTCATCCGAGTAAACATTCCCTGTCTTAGGTCAGTTAGGATCCCCACTTTATTTTAAGAATGTGAAATGTCAGAATAATAGAAGAGAGAATGATTTATTTCAGCTTTTATTTATTTATTCACATTCCCAGTGGGTCAGAAGTATACATACACTCAATTAGTATTTGGTAGCATTGCCTTTAAATTGTTTAACTTGGGTCAAACATTTTGGGTAGCCTTCCAACAAGCTTCCCACAATAAGTTGTGTGAATTTTGGCCCATTCCTCCTGACAGAGCTAACTGAGTCAGGTTTGTAGGCCTCCTTGCTCGCACATGCTTTTTCAGTTCTGACCACAAATTTTCTATAGGATTGAGGTCAGGGCTTTGTGATGGCCACTCCAATACCTTGACTTTGTTGTCCTTAAGCCATTTTGCCACAACTTTGGAAGTATGCTTGGGGTCATTGTCCATTTGGAAGACCCATTTGTGACCAAGCTTTAACTTCCTGATTGATGTCTTGAGATGTTGCTTCAATATATCCACATAATTTTCCCACCTCATGATGCCATCTATTTTGTGAAGTGCACCAGTCCCTCCTGCAGCAAAGCACCCCCACAACATGATGCTGCCACCCCGTGGGTTAGGGTTAGGGTTAGGGTGGGCTTCGACTTGCAAGCCTCCCCCTTTTTCCTCCAAACATAACGATGGTCATTATCAGACCAGAGGACATTTCTCCAAAAAGTACGATCTTTGTCCCAATGTGCAGTTGCAAACCATAGTCTGGCTTTTTTATGGTGGTTTTGGAGCAGTGGCTTCTTCCTTGCTGAGTGGCCTTTCAGCTTATGTCGATATTGGACTCGTTTTACTGTGGATATAGATACTTTTGTACCTGTTTCCTCCAGCATCTTCACAAGTTGCTTTGCTGTTGTTCTGGGATTGATTTGCACTTTTGGCACCAAAGTACGTTCATCTCTAGGAGACAGAACACGTCTCCTTCCTGAGCGGTATGATGGCTGCGTGGTCCCATGGTGTTTATACTTGCGTACTATTGTTTGTACAGATGAACGTAGTACCTTCAGGCGTTTGGAAATTGCTCCCACGGATGAACCAGACTTGTGGAGGTCTACAATTTTTTTCTGAGGTCTTGACTGATTTCTTTTGATTTTCCCATGATGTCAAGCAAAGAGACACTGAGTTTGAAGGTAGGCCTTGAAATGCATCCATAGGTACACCTCCGATAGGCTAATTGACATTGTTTGAGTCAATCAGAAGCTTCTAAAGCCATGACATCCTTTTCTGGAATTTTCCACGCTGTTTAAAGGCAAACCTCTTTGGACTAGGTGGAGCGCTAGTGACCCACCTCCCCAACATCCGCTGAAATTGCAAAAAATGTAATATTAAACATTCATGAAAATACAAGTGTCATACATCATTTAAAAGCGTAACTTCTTGTTAATCCAGCCGCTTTGTCAGATTTCAAAAAGGCTTTATGGCGAAAGCATACCATGCGATTATCTGAGGACAGCGCCCCACATACAAAATCATTAACATTTTCCAAACCAGCAGAGGCATCACAAAAGTCAGAAAGAGCGATAAAATAAATCAGTTACCTTTGAAGATATTCCTCTGTTTGCAATCCCAAGGGTCCCAGCTACACAACAAACGGTCGTTTAGTTGGCGCGTTTGATTCAGTAATCCACCCGTTCCAGTCGTTCAACATGCAGACAAAGCAAACCCAAAGGTTACTAATAAACTTTGTCCAAACAAGTCAAACAATGTTTCTAATCAATCCTCAAGTACCCTAACATGTAAATAAACTATACAATTTAAGACGGAGAATAGTATGTTTGATACCGGAGATAAATAACGAAGTGGGCGCCCGCATCCACGCGCGCCACAAGACTACAGTCCAAATGAGAGCCACCTTGAAAAACTACAAATTCTAGCTCATTTTTCAAAAAACAAGCCTGAAACCCTTTCTAAAGACTGTTGACATCTAGTGGAAGCCATAGGAACTGCAATATGGGAGGATTTCCTTTGAATATCCCATAGACAAGTGTTTGAATGGGTGGTGACCTCAAAAAAAGAAATCTGGATGGATTCTCTTCGAGTTTTTGCCTGCCATATCAGTTCTGTTATACTCACATACATTATTTTAACAGTTTTACAAACTTCAGAGTGTTGTCTGTCCAATACTACCAATTATATGCATATCCTAGCTTCTAGGCCTGAGTAACAGGCAGTTTACTTGGGCACGTCAGTCATCCGAACTTCCAAATACTACCCCCTAGCCCTAAGAAGATTTATTAAAGGCACAGTCAACTTAGTGTATGTAAACTTCTGACCCACTGGAATTGTGATACAGTGAATTATAAGTGAAATAATCTGTAAACAATTGTTGGAGAAATTACTTGTGTCATGCACAAAGTAGATGTCCTAACCGACTTGCCAAAACTATAGTTTGTTAACAAGAAATTTGTGGAGTGGTTGAAAAACGAGTTTTAATGACTGATGTGGAAACTGGAACACACCTCAAACATGTTAACTTATTACAAGCGCACATAGTAAGACGTTGAAACACAGTTTAAGAGGATTAATTCATTAACTTCATGTTAGATTGTTTCTTACTCTGAAAGTAGTCTATGAGCTAGGATAAACACAGTTGCCTCATCACTCTTATTGGTTTTTATCTAACCGTGGTTAAAGTTAGCTGAAATTTGTCGTGGCTGTTTAAAGAAATACGAGACATGGATTACAGTTTTTCCTGGCTCATATAAATGTATCCTTTAAATGGGTCCCAAAACACATCCAGTGAAAACTAGCACACGTGAACACTCACAACAGTAATAAGATATCAATTAGTTTAGCTGTCTTCCCAAATGTCCTGCAGTCAGATCAGTGAGACACACATCAACCAGAGAGAAAGGAGGAAGGACAGAGGGGTTGCAGTCTCTTGCTCCCCTCCTGCCCCACCCCATCCCTCTGTGGTCTTTTCTCTGCCCTGTTGGACTCTCATCCACCTGAATACTGTCCTCCCCCTCATCCTCCTCTTGCTGAATGCTCTCTTTCCACCTGACTTCTTTGGCACAGATGTATCAGTGCACGCCTCACCTCTTGGTTACGGATGGTATAGACGACAGGGTTGATGCACCATGAGTAACACAAAAAATGTGTTGAGACAAGTGAAGAGGCAGAGTTTGCTCGTGTAGTTGCAGACGGGTAAGACAGTAGATTATTGGCACCAGCTGCAGTAGAAACAGACAGAGGTCGAAGGCTACAGTTCTACGAGCACGGTGGTTGTCTTGTTGGAGGGCCACAACAGCCCTGCGTGCCTCATTGTACATACGCCCAAAACAGAGGCAAGTAATTCAGATTGAAAGAGTTAGGGTGATGCCGGGAGGGCCATGGAACAGTGCCTCTTGCACAGGACTAAAGCTCACAGATGCTCTCACAATTCTAGACTCACATAGCAGCCCTGCAGTGGCTCTATTAAATGCACCATGTGTGTCCCATGTTGAGCTGGACCAAGTGATAATTACCAGCAATGGTACTCAGTACCCAGACTAGCCCCAAGGCAAGCCACACATTCCTGGATGTCATTATGCTCAGGTAGAGGATGCTGTGGCAAATAAACACATATCTTTTTATTTCCATGAGGGCCAGAGTCATCTGAGCGCTCCAAAGGATGGTACACATACTACTAAAATGTTCCATTCACCACCCCCTGAGTACGTTGGAGCAGAACAGAGTGCAAAACAATGAATGCTTCAATGAAGCTATGCAAAAGACCACATGTCATCTGAAAATGGAACAAAGTGTAGAACGGCTGCCAGAAGCGCTCTTTAAGTGTCACCAATCCAATGAGTAGGTTCATCACCAGAGAGAAGAGAAAAAGAACGACTAAAAATCAGAAAGATATATTTTTTCCCTGAAGCGATGTGCTGGAAAAAACAGGCAGACAGATCCAGCATGTCTTGCTCCTCTTGAAATGTTGTCCTGTTCAGAAGGTGAGGTTTAGAGAGAGCATTCAGTACTGTTTAACTTTGTTGAAGCCATGGTGCTGATCAGATGTAGTAGTACGAGTAGCAGATCTAGGAGGGATAGCTCAGAGCGTTTTCTCTTCTATCTACACTCTACAGACTCATCAGAAGTCTCCTCTACATTTTATACACGTTGTATGCAGCTGTGTGGTTAAAGGATACTTATAACCAGTCTAAACACTTACCAAAGGTCGCCTACTAAGAGTGGGCTGGAGGTTACATTTTTTGTGGCATGTTTTTAGTTTAAGTAATTTACAACTGCAGTGGAATAGAGAAAAGTGATAGTGCTATACATTATAATGGGCAGTGGTGGAAAATGTACCCAACTGTCATACTTGAGTAAAAGTAAAGATAACTTAATAGAACATGACTCAAGTAAAAGTCACACAGTAAAATTCTATTTAGGTGAAAGTCTTAAAGTATTTGGTTTAAAATATACTGAAGTATCAAATGTAAAAGTATAAATAATTTCAAATTCCTTATATTAAGAAAACCAGATGGTACCATTTTCTTTTTTTTTTCTTTTTTTTTTCGGAAAGCCAGTGGCACACTAACACTCAGACATCATTTACAAACAAAGCATGTGTGTTTAGTGAGTCTGCCAGATCAGAGGCAGTAGGGATGACCAGGGATGTGCGGTTGATAAGTGCATGAATTTGACTGTTTTCCTGTCCTGCTAAACATTCATAATGTAACGAGTACTTTTGGGTGTCAAGGAAAATATATGGAATAAAAAGTAAGTATTGTACTGAAGTAAAAGGGGTCAAAAATATAAATAGTAAAGTAAATGAAGTAGTACTTTAATGTATTTTTACTTTAGTACTTTACACACCACTGATAATAGGGCTATCAGAAAATTGCTTTGAAACCATATCGTGAAGAGGTCTGCCTAACAGTATTTTGCCTAATGAATGTGATGGAAGAATAGACAGGGGGACACTTGAAAATGTTCCAGACAGTAATTGGCCTAATAAATGTGATGGGGTTCGTGACACCTTAACTGTTACAACAGGTGGTCCAAACCGCTTGACAAGGTCGCTATAGGTCACTATTGTTGGGTTAAGGTCATTAACCCCTTCCTTTGAGAGAGCGTGTCCCCAGGCTTCTCTATACCAAGTCCCTCATGTGTACACACCTCCCTCCTCTTGACTGCCCTGCCAACCCTACTTGTCCAAACCCCCTCAATACAATTCTAAGATTTGAATCTGTAACCAAATTAAGCATATTCATTCATATTAATGGTTATATTAAATATTACACATGACTTGAGTCAAATGTAAGTAAAACTAGAAAAGGTCAATTTTCCAAAGAAAATGTGTGTGCTCTATAGTCTACAATAGTGAATAGGAGCAAACACGAATCTCACACACCAAGTATCCATCCATGAGTGTTCTGGTCTCCCTGCATGGACCTGTAGTAGAGACATCTACTCCAGAGGTACTTGCTTAGGTCACAACATATGATGAGCTGTTTGGGCAATATGGCAGCACTCTCATGTTCTGTGGCTGGATCCCTCAATACAGGCTCTGAAAAACATTGTCACATTGGCTGCCACCCAGAGCCATAGAGACCTACAAATATGTCATGGGGGAAAGCAAAGATAAACTCTGTGGGAAAAGTGTTGCTTCTGTTATACTCAGGCTGTTGCCATGGTAACAATGGGGCTTGTCAACAACAGGTGGGTTTTGTTTTAGTAAAGAGATTAACGGTAGCAAGCAGGCTATCAAAGGGATATTAGCTAGCTGATGAGATCAAATGGCTGATAAAAGTGGTTTGGAGAAACTGGACTTTGGTGCATTAAGCATCGCGCAACAACAGCAACTCCGACAATTTAAGGTAAGTTAGCTAGCTAACACTTTAGCTACTGTAGGTAGGTAACGTCGTTCGCTCCATGAGTGCTCCTTGGCTTCTCCAACAACATTTAGTTAGCTAACGTTAGTTCTATCGATAGAATCAGGAATTAATATACAATAGGATTTCTTGTTCTATCACTGCATTGTTTTTGCATTCATCCAGCTAATAGTTAGCTAGCAGAAATTCCTTGGTTAAAGATAGGCTCAGCAATGACAAACATTACGTGGGGTAACTTTGAATCTGCTATTGCCATTGCCCACCTGGCTTTTCCCAATATCATTAAGCATGGGAAAGAGTAGAATGGACAGTAAAGTTAATGGACATTCACCTTTATACTTCCCCTGGACAAGCAAAGCCAACAATGTATATTAGACAGATCTTGAAGTATGATGTTAGGTTGTCTGTCGAATAAAATGGAAATTCAGATGTCTCCCCTCTCTTTTATCAGTCTTGACAGATTAGAATTGTCCCTCTGTCCTCTGCAGAGCCATTCGCTAATTCAGTATTTTTTATAGATCAATACGAGAATCAACAATGAAAAATATTTGAGAGAGCATCCAGAGACGGAGGTCTTAATAAGCGACTTTTTAAGGTTTGTTAATTGGCTGGCACTGACTGACGGTATATTTTCAGACATATTATTCTCCATCTCCATTAGGGCTCTCAAGCGCTCCAGCTCCAGACATCAATAACAAATAGAATTATATTTCATACTTAGCTACAGTAATGCAGTCTAACGGGCCAATTGCTTGGGTACCTGCTTCTTGTTTTTTTACAGAGATGTATTTCTCAAAAGACCCACAGACATTCGAGAGTATGCAGCAGGTGGGTTCAATCAACAACACAAACTGACACACACACACACACCAATATACAGACAGGGACAGTCCTCTACATAGAACTACATAGAACTAACATGATATTTTCTCTCTTTCAGATTACTTCACCAACCCAAACCTTTGTTTGATCATTGGCTCCAAACTGCAGGGCGATCCTGCCGACACAGGCACAGACTGAATCCTTACCGGATTGTTTGGCAGTTCAACTGTTATTGAAGTGTAAAGCTGTAACAAGCCTCTTTCTCTGTGTCCTGTACGTCCAGGGTATTGACTAGTTATTTGTTTCAAAGTAACATGATGTAAATATAAAACATTGTATAAAGTGGGAATGTACTGGCACCCAGGCAGATGTTCTTAATGAGCATCATTACAACAGGTTAGTTACAGGGCTAAAGAAGGATGTTTTATACCGCTGGTTGAGAGGAAAAGATAGAGGATTTCTAGGCCTATATGGTGGAGTGGACAGCCTCTTTACAGGAGTTCTCAGGGTAAAGTCTAAACGGGATCATTGGGACGTCCCAACTCTGACGTTACCCCACTGGAAGTTTAAATATTAAACGGTTAAGGTTACAAGGATTCCCGATAGCACTAACCGCTTTCTCAAGCCTCAGTTCCCCCTTCTGGACGCTTATGTACTTCCGTTTCCGTTAGCTCCCCAACTCATCAGATGAAACAAAAAAAACATTTAAGCAAGATGAGAAAATGTGACCGCAGCAATACTGACCACAAATGTTTAATGAATTTAAAATCATCAAGTAACCAGTGCATCAGGCGTTGCTGTAAAAACATACATAGCGTAGTAAAAACAGGTCAAATCCATCTCACAAAGATGACAAAATCATTCAGAATTCTGTTTGATTCACATATTAAAATCTCACACGCTACAAAAATAGGCACATCTGGTTTAACAATTAAGTGATTGTATAGAGAAGAAGACCCTGAAATTGTATAAAAACCTAGACCCTGACAATATTGGACATTTCAACAGTAGGCCTACGTAGTACATTCTGTAACCAACATACTGTGGTAGAGCATGTGAATAGAGCTTTTAAATCCTGAGTGAACAGGCACAAATCATCAATGTTTAGACACGTCAATGTTAAAAGGTAACAGAGATTTCCTTTTTATATATAAACAAGATTGTCAGTAACTTACATTGTTTGATTTTTGTTCAGGCAATTGATTGCCCATCTCTTATGGCTTGTATTGGGCTCCGGGAATCCAGAATTGTATCTTATACACAGATCTAGGATCAGATTACATTATGTAAAATCTTAAACATAATCCTTAGGGAGTAAAACACACAACTGACCTTCCACCAGTGTCTATAGGCAACATCATCCTACTGCCTTTAGCTCAGAGTAGTGTACTACTACTAGTCTCCTGACCCCAGCTACATTACACAGTATGATGGAGCTATCAATACACACTGATCTGATCCAAGGGCAGTGTTGCGTTATCCCCTAATGGTAATGGTTAGGATTCAAAGGGGGTAAACTGGCCCTGGATCTGTGCCTATTAAACAATCTCACACACACATACTGTACTTTAACCACACCATGCAAAGGAGTTTCAACCAACCGCGATACAAGTTAGTGTTGTTTTATGTTGTGTCTGACTTGCACAGCATTTTAACAGTAAAGCGGATCCCCCTTTAAAAAACATGATTCCCGTTATTAGAACCCAATATATACGCTCACTTTAGTTTACAATGTAAAATTCTAGATTGGAGACACTGATTGAACAGCGATGACTACAACCATCACACACTGCAGCCATCCCACAGACACACACATCCAGTGTCCGATGTTCTTCACGTACAAACAAGTTTAGTCCCACACACACTTCCAATGTCTCCCGTCTTCACACAAACATGGCCTGGGACACAAAGCTGTCTCCACGAGATGCTCCGGTGGCAGGGGGGTGGTCCTCCTCGTTGTCCTGTTAATCATTGGCCTTGTACTGATTGGGGGCGTACATGGGCGGGACTTCGTTCAGCCTGGGTTCATCCCAGCCAGAGGGGGCGCCAGCATAGCGCAACTCCGCACCACGATTGTATTCCTCATCACTACGCGTCCAAGTCCTGGTGGGAAAAATAATCATACAAAATAATCTGAATAATCATATAAAAATAAGGAGAACCAATGCAGTCTTCATAGTATTCTAGTGAACCTTGCATTAGCGAACAAACTGACAGAGCAACAAATCAAATCAAATTTATTTGTCACATACACATGGTTAGCAGGTGTTAATGCGAGTGTAGTGAAATGCTTGTGCTTCTAGTTCCGACCATGCAGTAATATCTAACAAGTAATATAACCTAACAATTTCACAACAACTACCTGTAAAAGGAATGAATACGAATATGTACATCAAAATATATAAATGAGTGATGGCCGAACGGCATAGGCAAGATGCAGTAGATGGTATAGAGTACAGTATATACATATGAGATGAGTAATGTAGGGTATGAAAACATATGAAGTGGCATTGTTTAAAGAGGCTAGTGATACATTACATCAAGATGGCAAGATGCAGTATACGGTATAGAGTACAGTATATACATATGAGATGAGGAATGTAGGGTATGAAAACATTATATAAAGTGGCATTGTTTAAAGTGGCTAGTGATACATTTAATTACATCAAGATGGCAAGATGCAGTAGATGGTATAGCGTACAGTATATACATATGAGATGAGTAATGTAGGGTAAGTAAACATTATAAAATATAAAGTGGCTAGTGATAAATTGATTACATCAATTTTTCCATTATCAAAGTGCATGGAGTTGAGTCAGTATGTTGGCAGCAGGTCTTGAACCCAGGTCTTCTAGCCAATGGACAAACTTGCAAACCACTGCTCCAATAGGGTTAAATCACAGGGGGGAAATTGTAACTAGCTTACCAAGGCAATGGTTTCTACAGTATTAAAAATACATGTTTCTATCTATAGCATATTCAGTGTAACAGCTTCTATCCACATAGCAGCCCTCCATACCCTTCAGTTTCCTACACGTTGTCATGTTTGTGGTAAATAGGGCAATCATGTTGAGTATATCAGCTTCTATCCACATAGCAGTCCTCCATACCCTTCAGTTTCCTACACGTTCTCATGTTTGTGTTCTGGTAAATAGGGCAATCATGTTGAGTAACTGATCAATTAATGATCAGAAGTAGATGTTAAATGATTTATTTATTTTTGTTTCATGAATCCTTTACCAGGATGTATTATGAATGATATAGATAATGAACTAAGAGTTGGGTTGAGACACTTTATAAGCCAAAGCTACAGAGCTTAATGTATCCCGATAGTCTAAAATGGCTTCCTCTCCTGGTCTACATTCACTCCATCTTCACTGATAGGAAAACACAGGCCAGCTGGAAGCAATATCAAGGAGGCCAGCTGGGAATTTGCTTTCACCCATCCAGGTCTATTTATGTCTGAAGATTGAGGAAAGGATTCGGGAGAGAAGGACTATTGAGAGATGCACCCCATGTTTGGCTGTGTTCTTACCGTGCTGGGCTCGGCATCCTGGGGAGCGTAGTACAGGTGGTCCACGGATCCGTCCTTGCTCTCCACAGGGTCTCGACTGGTGTTCAGCTGCAGATGCGCGCACACAGACAGGATTATTCTCATCTACTCATTAACCAATTTCAGATGGACGCTTTCCTAATCTGCATAATCTTTTAACAATGTTGATAAAAACATGTTGTGGTATTGTAAAATACAAATTGAGGGGCCATATAGAGATATATAAACATCTCCCATCACAGCATGTCTAAAAGTGTTATGGCTGACCAGCATCCCTCACCCTATCAGTAGAGCTGCTGCTGCTGGTGGTCTGCTGCTTCTTAGGGGGAGGGGGTTTGTACCACTGAGAAGGATGATCACTTAGTATGAGTGACAGACACATAAAACACTCACTCTCCATTGTGCTGGTTGCATTTTTTACGGACCAAGACCACAACACTGCCGATAATGGCCAGCAGCAGAACCACTGATCCCTCCTATAACACCGCTTGTAGTGGGACCCTTCACTGGCAGTCGAGTACCTGCAGAGAGAGAGAGAGAGAGGGATGAGAGAAAAAGTGAGATAGGAAGGAAGACAAAGAATAGAAGGGAGGTTTAAGGGGACAAGTACAGAGAGAGAAAAGAGAGAGAGAACAACAACAGAGTAGTGATAACATTCACATGCTGGAGTAGTCCCACATGCACAGGAATAACTACAGTGCATTTCAATACATATCGTTTCATTTGTGGTGAAAGGTTCTGAAAGCGGAATTCAAAATGTAATCCCCAAGTATGAAGTAGGCCTAACTACAGTCAATGGTGTGTGTGTGTGTGTGTGTGTGTGTGAGAGAGGTGCAAAGAAAGTGTGTGTGGATGAGAGGTATAGAGAAAGTGTGGACGTGTGTGAGAGAGCAAGCCGAGATGCAGAGAAAGTGTGTGTCTGCCTTTACAGAAGAAAGGTCTACATTAGTGTAGACTACAGTCACATGGGGAGGCAGACAATCAGACATAGTGACTGTAGTACCTTTCTCTAATGAACCATGACCACTAGTACCAATACTAACAATAAGATTATACACAAGTCAGAAGTACACACACGGTTTGACCCATCTCATTATTCTCCCCATCATTGCACAGGGGATTATGCTAATGAGGGAGTGTTAAATGGCAATGAGGAGCTCAGCTAATTGGAGGAGAGTTACACAGAAAAAGTAATTGGTTGTCCCATGATTGAATGTTGTTAGGCTTATAACTATGGCTGTGGTACTGATGACCTTATAGCAACGCTCTGTAATGTAAACAATGGAGCATCCAATGACCTTTTCACATGTAAAAAGCAGTTGTTTTCAATTAGACCACAACATGTAAATAAAATACAAACGCTTTGGTTTCCCACTAAAACGATCTAAAACAGTCAATAATAAATGACAATTTCTTAAAATGATCTCAAGAGTAGTTTACCCTGACATTTATAAAGTCATTATTGTTCAGAACATGGCATGTTTAATGTGTCTAGTTTAATAGGTCTTATGAGACAGAAAGATTTACAACATGGCAGTAGTCCAGTTATAGGACTTAGAAGGGAGTGTTACTAGGTGATTTTGATGTAATACAGCTGGTTGTCCACATGGCGGTGCTGTGTCTCCATAACAGCGGCTCTGAAGTACTAATAATCGTCACTACCTCTGTTCCGTCCTCTCTTTGCTCTTCATCACTCCCGTGGTCGTCGACTATGTATCTAGCTATATCCATGCTCCCTTGTTGTCTATAGTGCTTTCTTGCTCCATCTTAACTCAACCATCCATATCTTTTTTTATCCCTCACTTGTCCTCCAATCCCCCCTTCCCCGATACATGTGCGAATATTGTACTATAAATTGTGCCTTCCTGTATTATTCCGATGCTAAAATGTTTATTCTATTCTACTGAGCTGTTTACTTTATGTTCCTATTCATATATTTTATTTCTTATTGTTGTTGCTTTGTCAAGAAGGAACCTGCAAGTAACAATTTAGTTGGACGATATACAGCATACCATGTGTATCCTGTACATACTTTTCCTCCCTCTCTCCATAAAACTCAATAGTCCAAAGTGATTTCCTCCCCTCCTCTCCTTTCCTTTTTACTGATAGGGAATAAACTGGGCCGGTGACAGCTTTATCTGGTAAGCATAATTTATTAGGGTACTTTCTTTTCAGATCAGTTCAGATAAAGGAGAGGAAGCCACTTTAGAGTATTGAGATGCAGCCGCTGTCTGAGTAACTCCAGCAGTGGTGAATAGAGATCATGCCCTCTGTATCTGTGGTGGATGCCAGCCATGTCTCGTTCTAATGAAATCTCCCAGACAGCCCGAGCATGTCCGCTGTGTCTCAGCTGGCGCCGTGCTCCGCTGCCCTCCGACAAGGACGGACTGGGCTCCGTGAATTTAGCCAAACGGTTGCGCGCGCACACACACACACACACAAAGCAGAGTCCAGCTGGCAGGGCCATCTTGTATACTATCCAATATCCCCGTCACTCACACCAACATTTATACACACCCACAATTCTCTGTGGTGTGCTGCACACCCATACCCACTCACTCACTCACTCATACCCCCATAACCTCCCACTCACTCACACCCCCATACGCTCCCACTCACACCCCCATACCCTCCCACTCACACCCCCATACCCTCCCACTCACTCACACCCCCATCCACAGATTGAGACAGGGTTTAGCCACTCGGTGTATTCTCAAGGATTCTAACTGTATTCTCAATGTGAGGTATGGTCTAAAATACTGCTAGAGTTTTAAAATATAAAAAAAATACTGCCAAAGTTCTACAACACTAGAGCACTGCCGCATAAGACAGCTGGTGCATAATTAAGCGGTCTCCAGGTGATTGCTGGCCTGCCCGTTTTCCTCTCTCGGTGCGGCCTGCCCGTTTTCCTCTCTCGGTGCGGACTGCCCGTTTTCCTCTCTCGGTGCGGACTGCCCGTTTTCCTCTCTCGGTGCGGCCTGCCCGTTTTCCTCTCTCGGTGCGGCCTGCCCGCCTGCCTCTCTCGGTGCGGCCTGCCCGTTTTCCTCTCTCGGTGCGGCCTGCCCGTTTTCCTCTCTCGGTGCGGCCTGCCCGCCTGCCTCTCTCGGTGCGGCCTGCCCGTTTACCTCTCTCGGTGCGGCCTGCCCGTTTACCTCTCTCGGTGCGGCCTGCCCGTTTACCTCTCTCGGTGCGGCCTGCCCGTTTACCTCTCTCGGTGCGGCCTGCCCGTTTACCTCTCTCGGTGCGGCCTGCCCGTTTACCTCTCTCGGTGCGGCCTGCCCGTTTACCTCTCTCGGTGCGGCCTGCCCGTTTACCTCTCTCGGTGCGGCCTGCCCGTTTACCTCTCTCGGTGCGGCCTGCCCGTTTACCTCTCTCGGTGCGGCCTGCCCGTTTACCTCTCTCGGTGCGGCCTGCCCGTTTACCTCTCTCGGTGCGGCCTGCCCGTTTACCTCTCTCGGTGCGGCCTGCCCGTTTACCTCTCTCGGTGCGGCCTGCCCGTTTACCTCTCTCGGTGCGGCCTGCCCGTTTTCCTCTCTCGGTGCGGCCTGCCCGTTTTCCTCTCTCGGTGCGGCCTGCCCGTTTTCCTCTCTCGGTGCGGCCTGCCCGCCTGCCTCTCTCGGTGCGGCCTGCCCGTTTACCTCTCTCGGTGCGGCCTGCCCGTTTTCCTCTCTCGGTGCGGCCTGCCCGCCTGCCTCTCTCGGTGCAGACCTGCCCGTTTACCTCTCTCGGTGCGGCCTGCCCGTTTACCTCTCTCGGTGCGGCCTGCCCGTTTACCTCTCTCGGTGCGGCCTGCCCGTTTACCTCTCTCGGTGATACAGGTCTACCTCTTAACATGCTTCCCCAGCCAACAGGCCCATATGACTCATGTGACCTCGGCTGGCTGACCTGCCCTAGCTGCACTATGCTGCACTTATCCCTGCCTCTCCCTTCTCCCATCCTGCTATCCTCCACTGCTGCCTTCGTTTGGGATACGCTCGTTTATCTCTCCTTAATATGTCAGCCCAAATCTGTAGCGTCTCCAGCTCTGCATCTTTAATCTCCTAACGAGCAGAGATAAGCCTGTTTTATTACCCTCCCTGCCCTCACACACAAACGCCTGTGTGCCATCTCCGCTCCCGGAGCTACAAATTTATTATACCTCAGCTATAAAAGTCATTGACCCAAACAGATTAAAGGGTCATTCATCATTGGCCAAACAATCCAATTGTTGCTGATCATAAAATCCATCTGTATTGTTTTTTTGTTGACTTTTTAAGTTTGCGCATCAACGGACACATGAGACAAACACGGTTACATTGACCCCAGATGATGGGGTTACAGATTAGGTCTAGACGGATTGATCAGCACTGATAGAGATGAGGATGAGGATGAAGAGAGAGCTGAAGTAATCCCATTGCTCAGTCAGGGAGAGGAGAAATCTAGCCCTTAGATCCTAAAGGCTTAACAGTGGTACATTACCAACATCCATTCAGCCCAACACACCTCGCTCCCTAGCGACCCTGTATCCTGGTAACCAGGCGCCGCATACATAATCACACATATTGGAGGTGTAGGGGGGGGGGGATAGATAAGGACAAGGGCATACAGTGATAGAAGAGAGGATGAATGGGAGAGATGGGGTGATGGAGAGGAATTCAGATCACTTTGGGAACTGCCTCTTCAAGTATGCTAGTCTTATATTACTGCTGCTAATAATAAACACACTATACACAATATAACCACCACCACGTGGACTGCTGTTGGCTGCTGCCTGCTTGGGCCTGGTGCTGTACTGAAGCTGTAGTCTGTCAGACAGGCCCAGTATTAATCTAGGGTGACTCCAGAGCTGGCCCCATGCATTTACACTGGGATTAAACGGATGTCAGGGACACCAAGCCTGTGTCTGTGTGTGTCTGTGTATGTGTGTGTGTAACAGCAGGAAAGACAGTGTGTATGCATACAATTGAGTGTGGGTGTGTGAGTGTTTGACGTTGATCTCCCCCTCTCTCTGCAGGGAGACCGTGTGCTCCCTGCCATGGTGCATTAAGGCACCGACAGGCACCCTGGGAGAAGGCAGGGTATCTCTCTCTCTCCCTCATACCCTCTCTCTCTGACAAGGACGCGGCTCCCCTATCGCTGTCTCTGCGTCAATATTTACAGTCCACTTTACACTGGCACAGCGGTGGTTGGATCCAGTCCGGCCTGCTGCATTAGCCAAATGTAGCTGTCCAGTCCGGCTGAGAAGGACCAATAGGGATAGGAATAGGCAGGCTGTAGTAGTCCAAAGACAATATACACCAACCCACAATCACACCAAATAGCTGTTCATCCCAGCAACAGAGAGAACATACACAGGTTGCAGCTGGCAGGTCCATAACAAGGCATGCACACACAAGTACATGTGCCACACACACAGTCCAGTCCGGATAACTAGGAGTTGTACTATAAGAACCCAGGTCACCGCAGGTAGCTAGCGTGTCATAATGTGAACTGTCCCTAACCTCCGCCTCCCTCCCTGGGGCCTGGTCTGTCACCCATTGGTCTGTTTACCTGCCCTGTGACCTTCTGCCTGGGAGAACATCCCCTTCATTAACTACTGGAGCACTACTCCGCCATGCACAGAGGGATCACAGCCCAGGGCGCAGCCTCCTACTGAGGGGATTGAGGTGAGACAAACTAACATTTACACTACGGTTTCCTCTACTAACACATAAAAAGAGATGTTCTGAAATGGCATCTGTGCTAGTCTCAGGTGAGGCTGTGTTAGGTCAAAGCAATATCGAGGAGGATGCCTTGCAAGAATTTAATATCACTTATAGCTATCTTTGTTCAACGTCAGTAGAGATGGAGGATAGAGAGGAGATGACTTCAGGCTACTGAGATGTATCCTCTCGGCCACAGCAGGCGGCTAATTGGGGGCCGTCTCCAGTAGACTACCTCGAATAAGAGACTGATTAACAGAACGGGGAGCCGTAATGGCCCCGCTCTCCAGTTGCATTCTCTCTCCTTTTCATCCAATGCCCTTCAAGAGAATCTGCACAGCCAGAACGGCACAGGCCCGGCTCTAGCTCTGCATTTAAACTCTCATTAAGACAATTCTCCTCTGCCATGGTGAACTATTGGGCATAAAAACAATGGAATAGAATAGGCAATGAGGGTAAGATTTTGTATGTCGAAAATAAGGACTTATCGTTATGTGGCGAGCTACCGTGACTAGGTTTAGTTTGTTGTTGATTATGCAGGGTTACAGTGCAAGTAACATGCACATTCAAGTATGCACACGTTATTTGCATGGACATCTAATGGGCCTGTGGGCATATGGGTGTGGAATCACAATGCAAACCAGAACCACAGTTATATATAGTTCCTCTCACATCTCCTGTGTTCCCTGGGAGGTGTTCGAGGTTGTGGGAGCCTTGTGCTGATCATACATGGAAGTCACAGGAGGTTGGTGCCACCTTCATTGGGGAGAACGGGCTCGTGGTAATTACTGGAGCGGCATCAGTGGAATGATATCAAACACATGGTTTCCATGGTTTCCAGGTGTTTGATGCCATTCCATTTGCTCCATTCCGGCCATTATTATGAGCCGTCCTCCCCTCAGCAGCCTCCTGTGATGGAACTCATTACCACCTACTATGGTGTTGCTATAGATGTGCTCTTCACAGCGTCTGTCCTTAACACTAACATTACACATAGCACACTATAAATGCATGGACACATTTAGTGTTACAAAAACACAATCATACAGGCTGACACACACACATACTGTCACGCACACACAATGTATGCATACTAATAACCACATTTACACATGCACACCCACCCCCGCATGTCACATATGAAGAATATCAAACTGCTGTACATGCATCAAAAGGCATTACCGACAATATCCTCCAGACAGACAACCCCATGAGCACATAATGATCCTTCCTACAGCATCTAACACACCGCATCAAGTCTGTCTCTCTCAGATAATCATTTTTATGTCACAATTCATCAGAATCTCAATATACAGTTCGCTATATCATGCTCCTCCATCTCTCCCACCTCTCAGTGTGTGTGTGTGTCAGAGATAGACAGTTCAATAGCAACAGCAAAGTATAAAGTGGGTGAGTGGACATAAATAAATTGCAGTGGGCGAGGAGCACAGTGTGTGAGGTAATCAATAGGTAGCAGTGAAGGACACTTGGTGCAGTGTGGAACAGCAGGCCAGCCCTGCGTGAAAGACATGACACAAACACTGGTTGCGCGTTACAATGACGCTCAACATGACAGTCAACACAATACAGAAAGACACACATACACCGAGTGTACAAAACATTAGGAACACCCGCTCTTTCCATGACAGACTGACCAGCTGAATCGAGGAGATGAAGTGGAAGAGACAGGTTAAAGAAGGATTTTAAGCCTCGAGACATGTGTCATTCAGAGGGTGAATGAGCAAGACAAAATATTGAAGTGCCTTATGACGGAGTATGGTAGTGGGTGCCTGGTGCACCGGTCTGAACGGAGTACGGTAGTGGGTGCCAGGTGCACCGGTCTGAACGGAGTACGGTAGTGGGTGCCTGGTGCACCGGTCTGAACGGAGTACGGTAGTGGGTGCCAGGTGCACCGGTCTGAACGGAGTACGGTAGTGGGTGCCAGGTGCACCGGTCTGAACGGAGTACGGTAGTGGGTGCCAGGTGCACCGGTCTGAACGGAGTACGGTAGTGGGTGCCTGGTGCACCGGTCTGAACGGAGTACGGTAGTGGGTGCCTGGTGCACCGGTCTGAACGGAGTACGGTAGTGGGTGCCAGGTGCACCGGTCTGAACGGAGTACGGTAGTGGGTGCCTGGTGCACCGGTCTGAACGGAGTACGGTAGTGGGTGCCTGGTGCACCGGTCTGAACGGAGTACGGTAGTGGGTGCCAGGTGCACCGGTCTGAACGGAGTACGGTAGTGGGTGCCTGGTGCACCGGTCTGAACGGAGTACGGTAGTGGGTGCCAGGTGCACCGGTCTGAACGGAGTATGGTAGTGGGTGCCAGGTGCACCGGTCTGAACGGAGTACGGTAGTGGGTGCCTGGTGCACCGGTCTGAACGGAGTACGGTAGTGGGTGCCAGGTGCACCGGTCTGAACGGAGTATGGTAGTGGGTGCCAGGTGCACCGGTTTGAGTGTCAAACTGCAACGCTGCTGGTTGTTTTTCACATTATGATCGTTTTACTGTAGACACCAGTCAGTGTGTGTGAGTGCATGCCAGTCAATTTAAGTGTTCACCAGAGCACACTAAGTCATTGTGTGTGTGTGTGTGTGTGTGTGTGTGTGTGTGTGTGTGTGTGTGTGTGTGTTATGTGTGTGTGTACAGTAACAGACTACAATCCTCATTGTAAGTGCTTATGTACACACACGTCATTCAGAGCTGTGTTGATGGGAGTCATATCAGTGTTCCCTGAGGAGACACTACACTACCTCTTAAACACCCAGCACAGCACAGGGCTCTACATATTTAATACAGAGCTCAGAGGACAGAAGAGTGGAAGAAGGGAGAAGAGGGAGAGAGGATTGATTTCTTGCCAGCTTTACTGCCCAATCCTCCTGAAGTAGTTAGTGTGTGTGTACGCTTCTGCACAAGTGTGTGTCAGACCGCGTTAGACACGGCAAAAGGAGGGAACACACACACGGAGAGACAGGAGTGTGTGTGGGGAAGAAAGGTACCTGTGTAACAACACAGAGTCAGAAGGATGGAACAGAGCTGATGTGAGTGTTTTTGATCTGCTGCTAAGGGAATGGAGGCTACTCAATGTGAAGGATAAGGCAGAAATAGCAGCTATTACACACCTAGATGGGCAGTGACTTCCTTTCTACTCCAACTGTCTTCGCCTGGGCCGGTATTCTGTCTGTTCTCAACATCTCACAACGCTCAACTTTCTTTTGGTCTGTGTACCAGGGTTGGGGTAACTTCCATTTCAATTCAATCATTGAAAAGTTTCCATTCACTTTCTATGAGAAGTTTGCAGTTCTTGAATTTCAGTTCACTTCCTGGATTGAAACTGAATTGATCCCAACCCTGCTGTGTACACAGTAGCAGCCACCTGAACAGGAGCAGATCATGGCATTGTTCTCTGTGTAATCTATCAATGGCTTGTTGATGTTCAACACTTCCTGCAGGCGACACACACACGCACAGCGGTATCAGATAGACGTGTATCAGATAGACGTGTATCAGATAGATGTGTATCAGATAGATGTGTCTACTCTAGGTGACACATACCCATCTTTCTTCTAGACACAGACACACCTGTTAGACCTGTATCAGGTGCCTCGGTCTCTGCTCTACCAGCTCAACTGGAGGTGAACAACACCGGTCTCTGAGACACCTGTATTAGGACCATCAGTGTTTCCTCTAGGTGACAGAACTGTCTAGCAGGTAGCAGCAGCCAGGTAGCAAGAGTGACAGGAGCCTGACTGTCTGACTGACTAGCCAAGATAAAAGCTCAACCCCTTCCTCTGAAACACACCTGTCAGCAGACCATTAAGCAATATTAGGCTAGTTGACTTAGCATACATGCCATAGACAACAGTGTCCACTGTCACAAATAAAATGCCACCAACCCGTTTGACAGAAAGACACTCTCCCTTCACCCTCTGCTATATGACACCAAGGAATGTTCACCTGCACCAAAGCCCATCATCGCATTATCTTCACTCACTCCAACTCATTCTTTCTCTTTTTTCACGCACCAAACCTCGAGCTCCTTTCAAAAACGACTGCCATCATACCAGACTTAACACAGGTCCAACGCCTGAAGGAAAAGGGTGTTACTGAAAACTGAGGAAAAATATGACTGAAATAAGAATTCCAAAATGCCTGGCTGATTAAAAATGTGAATTAAACAAAACACTGGGGGGGGTAAAGTCTTTCAGAATACAGAATGAAAGAGAACAAAGGTTATACGAGTCTAATTATTCATCTATCGGTCTACAGATCTACAGTCGTCTATCCATTGTATAGTGGAAGAACATCTCTAGTGACCAGTAACTTGGGTAAATGCATACTGTGTCTGTGTGACATGTCTTGGCTGTGACATGCTCTCCCCACCGCCTGCAGGAGCGCGTGTGTGTGTACACGCTTGTGTGTAACATGCCTCTGCTGTATGGATCATGAATATTATTCATAAGGCTGAATGTCAACATTGATGAATCATTTTGCTGTAAAATGTCACCAAACACCAGTGTGTGTGTGTGTGTGTGTGTGTGTGTGTGTGTGTGTGTGTGTGTGTGTGTGTGTGTGTGTGTGTCTCGCAGCTCCACCGCTGGACGGGGTGGCAGGCTAGCTATGACCCTGGTTGTCATCACTGTACAAAAACATTACTACCACAAATAGAGACAGGAGGGATGGAGGGAGAGAAGAGAGTGGATAGGGAGAGGAGGGGGGAGTCAGTGAAGGAGACAGGGTGGACAGGGTGGACAGGACAGCCAGAGCTATAGGGGACAGGCATGGAGACTTAGCCTCAGAGACAGGCTATAGGCCTGGATACTGTACAGCACCTCAAGTTGCAGAGAGCCCAGTGAAACTAGTCTCTGGATATTAGATGATGTCAGCAGAGAGTTCAACACAATAGTATCAACCCACACAACTCCCTGGCAAAGACACACAACTTCCTGACAAAGACACACACAACTCCCTGACAAAGACACACACAACTCCCTGACAAAGACACACACAACTCCCTGAAAGACACACACAACTCCCTGACAAAGATACACACAACTCCCTGACAAAGACACACACAACTCCCTGACAAAGACACACACAACTCCCTGACAAAGACACACACAACTCCCTGACAAAGACACACACAACTCCCTGACACAGACACACACAACTCCCTGACAAAGACACACACAACTCCCTGACAAAGACACACACAACTCCCTGACAGACACACAACTCCCTGACAAACACACAACTCCCTGACAAAAGCTCCAGCAGATGTTACATAACGGAGCTTTTCTTGTTGCATTTTAAAAGCACTGCTCCATCCCACCATGCCTGTGACCTTTAAGGTTGAGAGAGTGTAATGAGGAGTGGGGCTATACACTACAGTCAGGCTCAGGGCCCATGGATGAAGGACAAGGAAGGAGGGAAGGAATGAAGGAGGGAGTGTGATCTCTGCTCCCTCTGCCTCTTCCAGCTGGTGTTCTCTTTCCCCTCTCGCGTTTTCTCCTCCATCACTTTTCATCTGCACTCATCTTTCACCCCTAACCACTTGTGCCCCTACTCCCTCCTTCCCTCCCATCGCGCTCTTTTTCGCTCTCTCCTCCACACAAATGACTCAGTGGAACCGGTCAACTGTTACAAAATTCCCCCTGCAGCTCAACCTGCCTAATACAAAGCCTGGCTCATCAAGTCAAATAGACTGCCTACACACAATGGGAGCAGACACACACACAAACAAACAAGAATTGAATACAGCAGCAGCCACGCACCCCCCCCACACAGTACTGAACGCAGCAGCCAAGCACCCCCCCCCCCCCCCACAGTACTGAACGCAGCAGCCAAGCACCTCCCCCCCCCCCCACACAGTACTGAACGCAGCAGCCAAGCACCCCCCCCACACAGTACTGAACGCAGCAGCCAAGCACCCCCCCCCACACAGTACTGAACGCAGCAGCCAAGCACACACACCCCCACACAGTACTGAATGCAGCAGCCAAGCACACACACACCCCCACACAGTACTGAATGCAGCAGCCAAGCACACACACACCCCCACACAGTACTGAATGCAGCAGCCAAGCACACACACACCCCCACACAGTACTGAATGCAGCAGCCAAGCACACACACACCCCCACACAGTACTGAATGCAGCAGCCAAGCACACACACCCCCACACAGTACTGAACGCAGCAGCCAAGCACACACACCCCCACACAGTACTGAACGCAGCAGCCAAGCACACACACACCCACACACACACACACACACACACACACACACACACACACACACACACACACACACACACACACACACACACACACACACACACACACACACACACACACACACACACACACACACCCCCACACAGTACTGAACGCAGCAGCCAAGCACACACACCCCCACACAGTACTGAACGCAGCAGCCAAGCACACACACCCCCACACAGTACTGAACGCAGCAGCCAAGCACACACACCCCCACACAGTACTGAACGCAGCAGCCAAGCACACACACACCCCCACACAGTACTGAACGCAGCAGCCAAGCACACACACACCCCCACACAGTATTGAACGCAGCAGCCACGCACACACACACCCCCACACAGTACTGAACGCAGCAGCCAAGCACACACACACCCCCACACAGTACTGAACACAGCAGCCAAGCACACACACACCCCCACACAGTACTGAACGCAGCAGCCAAGCACACACCCCCCCCCCACACAGTACTGAACGCAGCAGCCAAGCACACACACCCCCCCACACAGTACTGAACGCAGCAGCCAAGCACACACACCCCCCCACACAGTACTGAACGCAGCAGCCAAGCACACACACCCCCCCACACAGTACTGAACGCAGCAGCCAAGCACACACACACCCCCACACAGTACTGAACGCAGCAGCCAAGCACACACACACCCCCACACAGTACTGAATGCAGCAGCCAAGCACACATACACCCCCACACAGTACTGAATGCAGCAGTCAAGCACACACCCCCACACAGTACTGAATGCAGCAGCCAAGCACACACACCCCCACACAGTACTGAACGCAGCAGCCAAGCACACACACCCCCCCACACAGTACTGAACGCAGCAGCCAAGCACACACACCCCCCCACACAGTACTGAACGCAGCAGGTAAGCACACACACACCCCCACACAGTACTGAACGCAGCAGCCAAGCACACACACACCCCCACACAGTACTGAACGCAGCAGCCAAGCACACACACACCCCCACACAGTACTGAACGCAGCAGCCAAGCACACACACACCCCCACACAGTACTGAACGCAGCAGCCAAGCACACACACCCCCCCACACAGTACTGAACGCAGCAGGTAAGCACACACACACACCCCCACACAGTACTGAACGCAGCAGCCAAGCACACACACACCCCCACACAGTACTGAACGCAGCAGCCAAGCACACACACACCCCACACAGTACTGAACGCAGCAGCCAAGCACACACACACCCCCACACAGTACTGAACGCAGCAGCCAAGCACACACATTATACAAAATCGTCCAACCACATAAATTGTCACACATTCATATGTGAACCACACATGCTACAAAAGGTACATCACATTACACCAGTAGCCATGCAGTGCCAAAGCCACACACACACCCCAACTTCACACACACTACAGAAGGCAACCTAATGCATTGTTCCACAGACACTGTGAACAGTGATTAACTAGGGAAGAGGAGAGCTGAGAGAGACTGATATAAAAGACATATTACCACACCGGGACAGCAGCAGTGTAGAGGGCCCTAAGCAGGATAAACGACCACAGACAGCCTGGCCACAGACGTGATAGGCTACGCACGCAGAGAAAACCTCAGACACTAGACTGACCATGTAGCACAGAAACAGATCTAGAAATGGAACAGCTCCATACATCACATGGCCTGTGTCCCAAATTCACAACCTATTCGCTATGTAGTGCACTACTTTAGACCAGAAATGGGCTCTGGTCAAAAGTAGTGCACTACATAGGGAATAGAGGGCCATTTTGGCCGCATCCCTGGTGTGGGCCTATGGAGGATAAAGGACAGGAGAAAAGCTTATAGAGATAAATTGTAGAATAGAGGCATGGGGCTACAGATGATTGAAGACTAGAGACTCCCAGACCAGACACACACTAAAGTACAGCTAAACCAATATAGTGCTGCTACGCCCAAGGAGCCATAGGTGGTAAAGATGAGAGCTCTAATATTGCTCTGTGTGTGTGTGTGTGTGTGTGTGTGTGTGTGTGTGTGTGTGTGTGTGTGACTAAGGCCCAGGCTGCTCATTGCTCTCATATGTCACACACACTGCTCTCGTGTCAGACACTCCTCTGCACATGGACATGAATCAGGCCTCTCCATGGAGCCGACCCACAGCACCATATTTGTGCCCCTGTCACTGTGCACCTGTCACGGTGGCCCTGTCACTGTGCACCTGTCACTGTGGCCCTGCAGTGTGTTAAGAGCAGGGCTCAGCAGACAGGTAGATACACCACACAGTTCAATACCTTCAGCTCCCCTCTGTTCTGCCCTCTAGACAACGTCTGGCTTGCAACAGAGAAGCTCAATAAGTTGAAAGGGGAAGGAACTCCTTTCCTCACAGAATAGATTGTGATCTGATGGGCTGCAGGTAACACTGGGGGGTTGTCAGTCTCCTGTGGTAACCAGATCAGAGAAACAGGGAGAGAGATATAAGGGGAGGAAGAGAGACTGTGTCTCTGAGCAGTGAGGTGGGATGTCAGATTCTCACCATCCATCTCCCTTCTTTATTATGAGAGAGTGACAGAGAGAGAGTGAGAGAGAGTGACAGAGAGAAAGGTAAATAAAAGAGGTGAAAGAGTAAGCAGAGAGAGTGACAGAGAGAGTGACAGAGAGAAAGGTAAATAAAAGAGGTGAAAGAGTAAGCAGAGAGAGAGCGAGAGAGAGTGATGGAGATGGATGTCTGATAGAGAGAAGAAAAAGAGGTGTTTAGATGGAGAGACAAAGGTGAATGGAAGAGATAATACAGAGTGTGTGTAGAAGTGTCAAGAGAAGTTGCCTCACACACAGACATAGCTGTGTGAAGTAGTCACAGTACTTCCCACAACCTGACTCTATTTGATGTCAGACAAAGAGAACAGAAATAGACTTCACTCCTACAGAGAGACGAGACCACACAGTCACTGAATAAAATCACTCTGGACTACCTCAGAGAGAAGACGCACACAATCTCTATCCAGTGTGTGAGAGTTGCATGTACATCGTCACAAACACACACTGTGACCAGTTGATTCACTCTAGACCTGACAAGAGTCCAATAAAAATATCCTATGAGTTATCCTGATCAACCTAGAGCCAGAGTATTTCTGTTTGTTTCTGCTCTTCTCTTGGTCTGTCTGTCGTGAGAGCACGATTGAGAGCCTGTTGAGACGGTGAGTGCCCGAGCCAAACACACACACATCTATTCTTAGAAGCAGAGCAGGGGTAACCATTCTCATATGGATAAAGATCTGATTGACAGACAGTAGGTCAGTGCTGCCAGCTAACCAGGACCCTGAAAATGTATTATTATTATTCTGTGTGCTTCAGGGAGAGGTTTAGTTGCAGGTACATCCCAGCATGGGAACTTGATGTACGCACACACACACACACACACGCGCGCGCACGCGCACGCACACCTCTCATCTGCAGCTGCCGTCTGTTTTTGCAGGTGGTGGTTGAGGTCACTGCACCACTGAGTGGGACATATAGAGAGAACACACACACACACACACACGGATCTCACAGAATCTAAACGAACACAGCTGCACTAACCCCATGCCCCCCCTCGTCTAATCCTACTCCCCGCGTTCCTCTCCTCACCCCAAACCAACCCACTCCTAAACCTACATCCTCTATCACCTCCCCCTACACTATACTGAAACCCATCACCCTACAACAACCCCCCCGCTTCTCCTCCACAGTCCTCCTCCCAAACACACACTGTCATGTGGAAGGTGCATTCAACTGGATCTACATTCATCTATCTACCCCCCTCTACCTCCACCCCCATCTCAACCCTGTCAGATGCCCCCTCCCCTCCCCACCCCTACTGCTCTGGTGGCAGTGGGCCAACCATGCAGCACCCCTGGGAGCCCTGCTACCCACAATCCCCTGCTCCCTGTCTGCCGTCAGCTCCAGCCCGGTCAGCATCAGGACAGGAAGAGTAAACTCCTTGGGACGCTAGGGGATACAGGGGGATACAGGGGCATCCACCCCCCCCCCCCCCCCCCCACAACAGCAGACCAGGGGTTGAGTGTGTGTGTGTACAAAATGTAGCTTAATAAAACCCTGAGAAGAGTCAACATTATGACTTACTGATAAAGAGGAACAATACCATTTCCTGTGTCTGTTATGCTAAAGAGTAGTCTCAGTAATCTCAAGAGTTCAAGTGTGTTCTGCTTTAGTGTACTTGACATTGACAAGAATATGGTGTAGTAGTGTGGAATGCAGACATATTGCAGACAGACAGGTACCCAGGCTAGGCCAGGAGAAGCCATCATTTTGCAAACAGCAGGGAGTAGAAGATCAAATACAGCACATGGAAAAAGTGCTCTGTAAGGTGTCAAATATTGTCATTGGTGTGCAGCACCCAGCTCATACATAGTATTTGGTTTAAAAATATATATTTACATTTTTTTGAAAAACAGTACAAAAAAATGAATACACCGTAAATCTGTGGCTCTGGATTGGAGAAAGTCAAACAGAATCTACACAAAGCATGTGATGAAGCCAAAAGGAGTTTCCATTCACATTAAAAAAAGGTCAGAACCAGGCTGGCTACTCACATAGGTCATTGAAGAGATGCCCTCATGGGTCAGCCCATCAATACATCATACTGTGATTCACTCATCAGGCTAGCTATCACACTCTGGGATCGTTGAGTCAGGCCTGGAGCCTAAGGGTGAGGGGTTAAACGGAGACAGGTGGCGGTAGGCTAGCTTCTATTCATCCATCAGCAGACTAGAACAGGTTAATGTGTGTGTTAAGGCTGTGTGTTAATCTATACACTACTGTATGGACTGGACAGTAGCTCAGACAATTAGAAGCCATGGACAGTATAAACGTTGAATGCTGCAGGGTAAACGGGCGTACACACAGATATGTATACATATGTGTCTACCAACTCCGATGTCCACACACACAGGTCTCCTCACACACAGGTCTCCTCACACACACACAGCACACCCCTCAGGCCATCATACCAGACACAGAAACAAACTATCCCACTTTGCTGGAGTCTAAACACACAAATATGCCGTTACAGTACATTCTTCCGTGCACAAACACAGAAACACACGATTATTCCTAACCGAGTCCGACAGAGACACAAAAACAATGTCTGCCTCATCCTCCCGTCACAGGGAGCCAGAACAGGGCCACCATGACAGTGCCCCGGGTATCACTACAATATAACTACAGCGGATTGACACTGGACTGGTACAGCACTACGTTAGAACAGGGATTGGACAACATTGAGAGCTTGGCACCGCAGTGTCAGTTTGGATTCAAATCTAGATTATGTGGTTTTTGGTTGAACAGCCAGGTTTTGGTTTAAGGGGTCACTACTCTTAAACTATTCAATATTTCTGTTGAGCTCAACACAGTCTGGGTGTATCCCTCTCAGGTGTTTCAAGTGATGCCACCATTTCTGTTCTGTTGTGAAAGGAAGTCTTTAGCATTCAGCCAGGAGCCCAGAGAAGAGAGTGAGTGTCGTCTTCTCATTGTTCCAGCCTCAAACTCAAAGCAATTAGTGGAGCCAGATGGCTGTCTGGACTCTGAATAAATAGTTTGAGCATCGGCGGAAAAACCCTATAGACGACACACACACAGACCTGTGGCAATGAGTCAAGACACGGAAGATACGGACCTAAAGAACCAAATTGGTTCTAGCAGAGACTACAGGGCAGAAAAACATTCAAACCTTCACACAATGAATCCATTTCGACTTCATCTCTGCACTGTATTACTGTGGGGAGTGAAGGTCACACGGTTTTACAGTGATAAAATGATGGGCGCATGCAAGCACGCGTCTCCTCCCACTTTTTTGACCAAACCAGTCTGGTTGAGTCAGAGGGTTCAAAGAATGCAGCCCTTGAGAGCTGGTCTAATTACTTAGTTTCAGCCAGCATGCACATTCCCCAACTGATAAACTCTCCCTCTGCCTCCAGAGTAACACTAAAGCAACACCACATTCCTAAGCCATTACACACAATATCGGTATGTTTCCTTGACTCTCCCACTCTTGTCCAAACTACCCGTTACCACAGCAGCGGGGTCACTCCATCCAACCAGATGACATATGCAAATCAATCAAACAAACAAACAAACAAACAAACAAACAAACAAACAGGGGGAGGGGCTTGGGTGTGAGTTTTTTTATTTTACCTTTATTTAACTAGGCAAGTCAGTTAAGAACAAATTCTTATTTTCAATGACGGCCAAGGAAGTGGGCGAACTGCCTGTTCAGGGGCAGAACGACAGATTTGTACCTTGTCAGCTCGGGGATTTGAACTTGCAACCTTTCAGTTACTAGTCCAACGCTCTAACCACTAGGTGTGAGTGAAACGTGAGCTAACACAATTCACCTACAATGGCCTCTCACCCCCTCTAACCTTCATGTTGATTCCCATAGCCTATGTTATCAGCACTCTGTTGACAATGAACAGTTTTATCACAACCGAAACGAGACAAACAGCAAGACTCAGCACCCTCCATGGTGTGCCAACATGTGACACTAGCCAACAGAGGACATTGATAATAAATATACCCAGATACCTACATTAAATTATTATTTATATTCCTTCTATGTACATAATGCACAGCAACAAGGTCATCATTTCAAAAATCAAGAAAACTTTAATTGCAACCAAATAGAAAAAAATACATAAAAAATAGAAAGACATGACAAATAGTGACAAATTCTAAAATGATTCTTTAAAAAATAAAATAAACAAGTTCATAGAATGGTGAATAAAAAGCACATTTTGTGGTGAGATTGTTTTGAGTGTGCACCGTGCACCATTTTGTGGTGAAATTGTTTCGAGTGTGCACCGTGCACCATTTTGTGGTGAGATTGTTTCGAGTGTGCACCGTGCACCATTTTGTGCAGTAAAAGCACATTAAGCCTGTTTTGGCGTAGTAATCACAGCAAAGCAATCGAGAAATAAAGCACTCCAAAAACATAAATTATAAATCACTGCAATAAGAGATAAAAAGATAAGGACTAAGCATTGATACAGAAGAGAATAAATCCTTCATGCTTGCCGCTGAGAAATAGAACACGTGACACCATAAATTAGTAATTCTTTATTTTTCTTTCCGCTAGATACTGTATTTATATATTTATACTATGTACACGTCAGGGGAGAGCGATCGAGACAAGGAAGCTAAGGCTTCGATTAGTCATCAGTGTTTAGAGCCAGAGGAGGACGATGTGGATTATCAACAACAACTAAATAACCTAACGCTGTGTTAGCTGCAGGTCAGGAACATTACATCAACTCTCTAAAAGCATTTTTATATTAAAACCTTTGTGCCAGGCAGTACAAGTGGAGGTCAAGAGAAGTACATTCCCAGAAAACATTTACTTAAAAAAAACAAAATGTTGTAAAAGACTGAAGACATAGTTGGATAGTGATTTTCTAGAAGCATTTTACTTCGGGACCAGTCAGTGGAGGTCAAGTTTGGCCAATTGGGTATTTTATTTTGGGAAAGCTGTAAAACGTAGCACTCACAGAGAGAGAGCAACAGTACAGATGATTCTCAGAAAGTGTTCTTAGAACACATTCTACTTAAAATCCCTGACATTGGGCAAGAGGAGTGTGTGTGTGGCTCTCTCCCAGTCTCTGGAGAACAGAAGGGTCTGTGAATGTGCTGACAGAGTTCTGACCACTGAGCTTAGTTGGGATCACTGAGTGTTTGTGTGCGTTTGGGAAAGTGTCTCTCCTACTAGTTCCCTCTTTCTGTGTGTGTGTGTGTGTGAGAGCGAGATCAGGCTGCAGTGGACAGTGTACAGTAATGTCTCCTCTAACTCCCTATGCTAAGAGACAGAGGGGGCAGGAAATGGGGGTTACATTAGGGTTACACACCCTGTGGCACTGACAGATGTCCCAAAGCCCCTGAGCCACACACACAGCGCTGACTCAGAAACCACACACACACAGCGCTGACTCAGAAACCACACACACACAGGCGCTGACTCAGAAACCACACACACACAGTCGCTGACTCAGAAACCACACACACACACAGCGCTGACTCAGAAACCACACACACACACACACAGCGCTGACTCAGAAACCACACACACACACAGTCGCTGACTCAGAAACCACACACACAGTCGCTGACTCAGAAACCACACACACACAGTCGCTGACTCAGAAACCACACACACACAGCGCTGACTCAGAAACCACACACACAGAGCGCTGACTCAGAAACCACACACACAGAGCGCTGACTCAGAAACCACACACACACAGCGCTGACTCAGAAACCACACACACACACAGTCGCTGACTCAGAAACCACACACACAGAGCGCTGACTCAGAAACCACACACACAGAGCGCTGACTCAGAAACCACACACAGAGCGCTGACTCTGTGGGAGCTAGTCTATCTGATAAATAGTGAGTGTGTTTATGGGTGAAGGGGTAGGTATCTTAAGTATGCTGATTGAGTTTAGTGAACCTGCCAATCCAGTTATTTCAGTCATGAGCCTACTGAAAAACTCATAAGTTTACAAGTATCAACTATTGTTCTTGAGATGAACTAGATTCACCAGTATTTAATAGCTGAAGATGTGCATCATATACATCCTACACCTTTTCATTGAGGGTTGTCTATTCAAGCAGTTACATTCTGAGTACAGTATGATTGGCTCCGATGGAACTTTGACCATGGCCAAACCAGGAAGTGAGTTCCACATGACAACATTGACTCTATACAGAAGTTATTTACACGTATAAATATCCACATTTTTTCCACAGGAGTTCGACAAGAAAAATAAAGATCCGTACATATATACTATACAGATACCTCACACCAAAAAATACATACAACTTTCTCCCTTCCCTCCCTCTTCACATTACAAACAGAAGGACATTATCAATATTTCTCCAAAGACACACTTTATCACCTTCATACAAATATAACTCGTGGGCATATCCTGTTTTGGTGTTACACACAAGTGCAAAGATTGGAGATACGTGTTTGTTAGTGGTCATGATAAGTAGTTCACTACAGGCCTCTACGCTGACCTTCTTTAGGAGCACGTGTGTGGCTAAGTTGAAAAATGTAGGTGCACACAAAGAAATTTAGGAACACAGTGAAAAATATTTGAGGTAATAAAGCTAGAATTAAAAACTGTTCTCAGCACACTGGGGCTCCTAAATAAAAAGTTGCACAGCAAAATATTTAGGCGCATATGTGAGTAAAATGGTTGCACTGTAGAACCCTGCTCTAGGCATGTGTACTGTATCTATAATGTGTATGTAAGTCAGAGTTTTGGCCTATACTGAGGCCATAATGCTATCAATCTATTGTATTGACAGACTTAGGCTATCGTGTTATCAAGTGATGATGGTTAGGCGAGTCGCACAGTGGGTCAGTATCTATCCCTTCCTCTCTGTCTCCCCCCTCTCCGTTCCTTTCTCTCCCCCACACCAAGGTCAACCTCCACCACAAGAGTTAACGTCATCCTGGAACACTACTACACGTCGCTCTCTCACCAGAGTGTGTGTTTCTCTGTGAACCCTATGGGTTAAAGTTAAAGGGCCCTATTAGAGGTGCATCCCACAGGCACCCTCCACCCTCCACCCCATGACCTCTGGCTGGCTGTGACCCAGAAACAGACCCAGGCTTAACGGGCCAATCAGGTGCCTCACCTGGTCAGGGCGGCCAAGGAAACCCCACTGATTAACCAGGAAACACGATGAATCACAGGGGAGTCATGAGCTAGGAGTTGTTAAGGGGCGGATTCAGATCTGGGGTATTGAGGGTAGGAAACTAAGGCTCTTCAGGAAGACAGCTGGTCATAGCCTTCCAGTGGTCATCTGTTTGCCTCTAGTGATGTATAATAGTTGTACATGGTGATATTGGCTTGAACAGCCCTCGACTGTCTTGTTAGAAAGACAAATTAGTCACTAAACTATCAGGCTCCGGTCTGTCTGAATCATGAAGGATTATACCCAGACCTCTGCTAGTCAATATAGGTCCTATAATAGGTCATACACCCCCTGTGTATGCACAGAATCAATCAATTCATTTGACTTAATTTATATCTTAATTGGCTACAGATGCAAATATGCCATCATGTATTTGGATTTCTATATACCTTGTGATTGTATAGATTGACAGAGCAACATATACAATGGGATAGGAGGAAAAGCCGAGATGTACAGTGAGCAGGGCCATGGCTGTCTGAGTCAGGTCTGGCAGGAGGAAGGGGGTACAGTACAGTAAGTGGGGTGTTTGACACGTAGGGAGGGAGCCATGCAATACTCCCTCTGCTCTCCTTGTGTCCCTGACCTCCACACAGCCCTGTGTAAATCACACACACACACAGGGTAAAGAGAGGTGATGGAGAAAGACTGGTGGAGGAGAGACTGAGGGAGAGAAGGAGAGAGATGATGGAGAAAGACAGAGGTAAGAGACAGGGTAAGGAGGGAGGAGGGAGAACGGAGGAGAGGGAGAACGGAGGAGAGCGAGGAGGGAGAGAAAATGTCCACGTCATACCATCTAAGCGGCGGTAATTTGGTGTGTGTGTGTGTGGGCTAAGATGAGCAGTGACTTCACGGCTCATTAGCAATCAAACTCTTCGTGTCAGGAACACCACAAGAAGAGAGGGATCAAACAAAGGAGAGGGAGAACAGCCCTGCTGTTTGAGCCTTTTCTTTTTCTCCCTCTCTCAATTCATCCTAATCCCTCTCTCCCCGTCTCTCCGGACATGAGAACAGCTGTACGGTTCCCTCTATCCATTCCCTCCCTACTATCAATCCCCCTTTCATGCACTCTTCATCTAGATGACTACCCCTCCTTCAGTAAGTTGTTTATCATTTCAGAATGTCCCAAACTAAATTCTGCACATACTTCCAGTTGATGGCACAATAGCAGAGAGAAAATGAGGTAGAAAGAGGAGGCCTACTGCAACATACAGACACAAGAGAGTTTGACATTTTACTTAACGACAACTACATCGACCACTTCCCCTGCCAAACTTCCTGTTCCCTTCCCCAGTACTGTCCCATACAGCAGAAACAAGGTTACTGTAGCCGGAACAAACGTTGTCCCACAGGAGAGAGACGAGAATAGCAGGGAGCAGATACCATCGTGACACCCCTTACATTGCTACTGTGCATTTAGTGGAGATAAGAGTGAATATTTTAGTGAGGAGTTTCTCTAGCTAGCGAGGGAACGGCTGCACGGAGATGCCATTTTACCCACAAGTACCAACTACAATGTGTCTCTCTGGAGGCTTCGATCTCCAAGGTCCCTAAACTAAAGAAATGAGGAACACAACAGACAACAGAGCAGCGATGTGAAAAAGATAGTTTCAGGATTTCTTTCATTGTTTTGGTAGATAGACATCAAGTGATCCACTTTTCATATTGGGACCAGAGAAAAATACTTGTTTTATCAATGCACCAGTCCTCCATCTTGTTTCTGTACATTCCCTCCCTCAGCCACTTCATTCAGTTCATCTTGTTTCTGTACATTCCCTCCCTCAGCCACTTCATTCAGTTCATCTTGTTTCTGTACATTCCCTCCCTCAGCCACTTCATTCAGTTCATCTTGTTTCTGTACATTCCCTCCCTCAGCCACTTCATTCAGTTCATCTTGTTTCTGTACATTTCCTCCCTCAGCCACTTCATCTTGCTCTCTCTATGGGCTGCATTTGTGGTCGTTGTTAATATATTTCAAATGATCCAACAGAGGAGTACCCAACACCACCAACTCCTTTAGAAGGAGGACATTTTCATTCTTCCATCCCGCTTTCCCTTCCTCCTCCTCTTCCTCTGCCCGTTCTCTCTACACGTACACGGCAGTCCGTGAGATGACCGACCCGTCGCGCTGAGACTCCATGTCGTCGTCAAGGTAACCGCTCATGATTCCGTCCTGGTCATGTGGTGGGCGGAGCTGCAGGATGGGCCCGCCCCCTCCAAAGTTGTCGTAACTCTCCTCGTCGTCCTCCAGCTGGTCAAACTTCCTTCGCTCTGCCTCGTCCAGCTCGCCACTCAGCAGGATGTCCTGTGCCGTGGGCGCCGTGGCAACCGCCCCCTCACCACGCCCCCCCAGGTGCAGTGGCACGTGTTGATTGGCCTTGTCAGTCAGGCCATCATGGGCGGAGCCCTCCTTGTAGACGTAGATGGGGCTGTTGTTGTTGCCGCCCGCCCCGTTGCCCCCGGCGCCAGCACCAGTCCCGTTCTTGCTCCCCTTCTTGCCGGCACCGAAGAGACGCGACTTTATGTCGTAGGAGCTGTGGTTTGGGTTGCCACGGTAACCCTGCTGTTGCCGGCGGCTCCGGGTGACCAGGACGGCAATAAGGGCGGCGACGAGGAGGAGGGCCAGAAGGGAGCCAATCACAGCACCTGCCACCACAGCCGTGTTGGAGGGGACCACAGAGGGTTCTGTAGGAAGGAGGGAGGGAAGGGAGAGGAGAGAAGAAGAGGATGAGACCGGTGGAGGAAAGCAGATTGAAAATGAAAGCAGATGGAGGGAAAATAAAGAAAGAGGACAAGAGGGAGGAGGGAGGGCGAGAAGAAGAGGGGGGGTTGGATGATGTCAGTAGTCTGCACTGTATTCCATGTGATGTGTTCTTGCATGTGGGAGTGTGTGTGCTGAGGCTTTAACAGCAGTGTTTAACGTCACTGCCATTTCCTACTCTCCCTCTGAGCTGCTCTTGTCCCCATTCCCTCACAAACGTCCTAATAACGTCAGAGCAACATTTCAACAAGGTCTCTGCAACATCAAGGCAACGTGCCAATGACATCTCCTCCTAAACAGTGTGAGGGCAGTGTGCAGGTTCTCTTTAGTCTCAGCCCCCTCACCCATAAAATAGCAGAACGACTGAGCAAAAACAAAAGACATCCTCTGGAGTCCAGAGGGCAAGAACAGGTGGAGGCCATGCAGGAGGACAGGACAGGATGATGATAAATGGATGGAGGGATGCAGCCAGGGATGAAGGATAAGAGGAGTAGGATGCAGGGTGGTGGTGACTGACAGAGCGAGACAGCAGAATGACAACTCCTGCTTCAAGCTACTATAATGCAAAACAGGGGACAGTCCGTCTGCCCTCTCTCCCCTAGCTACTGAACACCCAGCTCTGTTGTATAAGCCCCGGACGGCGCGCATTTTCCCTCATACCTAGTTTGGTCCTATTACAAGGCTCATGACTCCAGACACACCAGCTGGCGAAATTGCTAGTTATTTGCTACCACTCTCTACCGCTTTCTTCTTAGCCATCTCTCCCATCCTCCTCCCCCTCTATCTACTACACCTTCCTTTTCTCCCTCCCTCTCATGTCCCCCACCCCTCTCCCTCAGCCCCTACTCTCAGTTTCTCTTTCCATACACACACACACACACACACACACACACACACACACACACACACACACACACGCGTACACGCGCATCCCCCCCCCCCCACACAGTAGCTAAACCTTTCCATTGATACATGACAGTGAGACTTGGTCCTCTAATCCATCCTATAATAAAAACACAGGAACTGCATTTACACCTCTGTCTCCAGTGGACCCAGAAGACCTAGAGCCTCAGTACCTGGAGGTGCTAAAGGATGGAGTAGGTACAGGGGTCCCCTAAACACTGATACAGGGTCAGGTGCCACACCCATCAAGATTGTCTCCGAGTAAGAGTGCTGATCTAAGATCAGTCCCCTCTGTCCATGTAATCTATATCATTATGATTTATAAGGCAAAACTGATCCTTGATCAGCAGTGAGACGCTTTATTAATACAGGCCCTGATATTTTCTAATCCTCCCCATGGTTAAAGGTTGGTTAATTAATCTGGTACTAGATATGTGGTTCGGGGCAAAAAGGTTGGTGTCTGGTCTGGGTGATACAGCAGAGGACAGTAGAGCGCTAGTAGAGCACTAGAGCAGAGGACGCTAGAGCGCTAGAGCAGAGGGCGCTAGAGCGCTAGAGCAGAGGGCGCTAGAGCAGAGGACGCTAGAGCAGAGGACGCTAGAGCAGAGGGCGCTAGAGCAGAGGACACTAGAGCGCTAGAGCAGAGGGCGCTAGAGCAGAGGGCACTAGAGCAGAGGACACTAGAGCAGAGGACACTAGAGCAGAGGACACTAGAGCGCTAGAGCAGAGGGCGCTAGAGCAGAGGGCGCTAGAGCAGAGGACGCTAGAGCGCTAGAGCAGAGAGCGCTAGAGCAGAGGGCGCTAGAGCAGAGGACACTAGAGCGCTAGAGCAGAGGGCGCTAGAGCAGAGGGCGCTAGAGCGCTAGAGCAGAGGGCGCTAGAGCAGAGGACACTAGAGCGCTAGAGCAGAGGGCGCTAGAGCAGAGGACGCTAGAGCAGAGGACGCTAGAGCAGAGGGCGCTAGAGCAGAGGGCGCTAGAGCAGAGGGCGCTAGAGCAGAGGACGCTAGAGCAGAGGACGCTAGAGCAGAGGACGCTAGAGCGCTAGAGCAGAGGGCGCTAGAGCAGAGTACACTAGAGCGCTAGCAGAGGACGGCAGAGCGCTAGTAGAGAGCGGCAGAGCGCTAGTAGAGGGCGGCAGAGCGCTAGTAGAGGGCGGCAGAGCGCTAGTAGAGGGCGGCCCTCTAGCTAGAGCAGAGGACACTAGAGCGCTAGTAGAGGGCGGCAGAGCGCTAGTAGATGGCGGCAGAGCGCTAGCCCTCTACTAGCGCTCTGCCGTCCTCTACTAGCGCTCTAGCGCCCTCTGCTCTAGCGCCCTCTGAGGGCAGAGGACGCTAGAGCGCTAGAGCAGAGGGCGCTAGAGCAGAGTACACTAGAGCGCTAGTAGAGGACAGCAGAGCACTAGCAGAGGACAGCAGAGCGCTAGCAGAGGACAGCAGAGCGCTAGCAGAGGACAGCAGAGCGCTAGCAGAGGACAGCAGAGCGCTAGCAGAGCGCTAGTAGAGGACAGCAGTGTTGTGCCCCAAAGTTTCACTAAACAGCTTCCTGTAAGGGAATGCTTCCTCTCCCACGGTGTTTGGCCTTTTAAACAGCATGAGACAAGCTCTCACCAGCATGATCACACACACAACATATGTTTTACTATCCTTGTGGGGACCTAAAATGGATTTCCATTCAACATCCTATTTTCCCTAACCCCTAAGCTTAAAATAGCTTTTGTCCTCATGGGGATGTGGGAAATCTCTCAACGAGAGAGAATTTTGCTTACACACACACACACACACACAGGGGAGACGCTTCTCCCAGTCAGGCAGTAAACACACTGAGCACAACGCCTTGGGAAGAGCGGTACACAATCCTGTCAATGAAAAATGCACTCATATCTCCCTCACTCTCACAGGACTGGCGCAACACAGTTTCTCTGGACCCCCACCAGGTCAGCCCCTCCCCTCCCTCAAATATAATCGAATGCCTCAGCCAGAGAGCCACTCACAAAGTATAGACAACCAATCACTGTCCACGATGCTGAAAGGGTCTATACAGCTGCCTATCAAAACCATGATAGGCTTTCTGTGGTGTCAGGGAATGTAGCCTATTGCTTTACTGGATAAATGTAATCAGTAATTAAAAAGTTGGAAATTCAAACATTGCCAATGGTCAAATGCATGTTCAATACAACAGCATACTAAATCAGCAACCAATTGATGTATTATTTTGATGCACAACTGTCCTGTATATCCTACCTGAACGTGCATGACATGAGCCATTCCTCGGGCTCTCTCCCAGCTTGGATAGAAAGTTGTGTGTAAAACCAGTATTAATGCCAATCTCTCTTTTTCTCTATGTAGAGGCCTATAGTAGCTACAGTATGCGGCTGCGTCGGCTTGCATTTTTGTGTGCAAATGTTTACCACGGCCTGTAGGTCCAGGTTACAGGCCCGACTGTTTTCTATACTGAGTATTGACAACCCATACAGATTTTTCTGCGACATTGTGCATTATTTGTCCATTGCGCTGCACACAATTTAAACTTAGTCTTGAATGACGCATGTCAAGATATACCAGCGATAAGGGACTGTTGAAATTGCAACCACACAACTCAAATGCCGGTTCACCAGTATGAATAGAATCACAACGTGCTTGCTTTGTTTGAGCTCTCAAGAACTGTTGTCCGCTGAAGATAATAATCTGTTTGCATCTGCCAATTTATTGGCTGTCCAGTATCCAGACAACCTGTCCCAGAGCTTCCTATTCAGTTCATCTCTTTCCGTAACCTGTTGAGTCCGGCAATTAAGGAGAATGCGAGAGGCTCAATTAAAGATGTTGCAGAACTGCTAGATTTGAAGCACCACTCCCTTCTGCCCAGTTCCCCTCGTCTTGCTACGGAAATCAAGCTGTTTATAACCATCCCTGTAACTGTCGCTTCTGCAGAGAGATGGTTTTCTAAACTAAAACTCATAAAGACCTACTTAAGAAGCATTAGGCTCTCGATCCGACATACGTTTTTTTAACTCCTGAGTAAGCTCCACTCACTGCACTGGCGCCGTCGTAACCTTGACAACGGCATTTGTTCACTGATATCCCCTTATACTTTCAATCAGTTCAGGCCTGAGGCACTTTGATCAGTCACATTCCTGAAGCCCAAGAAACAAATGCTTAGCTTCATAGTACATTAAAAAGATTCGTAATGGCTTTTTAGAGGGTTACTGTCACAATTATTTATGTCAAGACAGGTGCATGGGGCCAACGACAGAAACATCCCCAGAAACAAAACTATGCATCGCTCCAGCACAAAAACCACTGGCTGAGGAAAATGATGCTTTTTATAGATTGCGTCATGCACGACCATAAGCTCCAAGTAACCGCAAATAATGAGAGAGATGGTGCGGAAATAACGCCTGCTGCCGCCCGCCTCCCAAAGACATGCAGCAGCCCCCCACCACACACACACACACACACACACACACACACACAATGCTGCATGGGCATATATTACATTACATCATGGGAGAAGACTGATTGGTTGGTTTCGGGCTGGTTTCTTCACAGAGAGAGAGATGGTTAGCAGCAGTACTGAATGGTCTGGATCAGACTATTTATACATGTCTCTGGTCTTGATCATGTCTTACTGAGGGGTGGAGGGATGGCAGAGGACAGTCAGGCCTGGAGGCTTGAGAGGAAAAGACTTCATCCTCTCTGTAGCATGGCCAAAGAGTGACAGACCAGGAGGGAAACAGAAGGAAGGAGATGCATCTTCTGAAGGGGGGCTGACACCACATGTGAAATAGGAAGGATGCAGGTTAACTCATTAAGAGTTAAGAGTTTTGACGTGATACCATTGCAGGGGAATAAGGGACACGGAAAAGAAAAAGGTTTGTCTTCTGAGCGAGTGGGGAAGGATTTTGATGTGACACCAGTGCAAGGCAATATTGGAGAGACCAGGTCTGGAGACAGTGGTGATGGCAGAAAATGGGTTAGCCAACTGTGGCGGAGCAGGATCCAGTACAGGATCAAGGGAGCTAAGCAGTGATTAAGAGAGCCGGTATTTAAGAGAAGGAGAGACCAGCTCAACAAGATGAGAGACAGCGATAGGGAGAGGGTAAGGGAGGATGAGAGAGAGAGAGATAGGGGGAGAGGGTAAGGGGGGATGAGAGAGAGAGAGAGAGAGAAAAAGGAAGGGAGAGAGAATGGGATGAGAGAGAGAGGGGGGAGAGTGGACAGAGGAAGAGTGAGAGACGGGGTGAGAGGGAGATAGAGGGGAAAGGGAGACTGGCTCAGTGCTGTGAGCTGGTATTTGAGAAAGACAGAGAGAAGAGAGGGGGTCTCAGAGAGGGCTAACGGCATGTCTCTCCACTGAGCACAGATCAGTACAGTGTTGTAGGAGCCTGATAGAGGCCAGTTATAGAGGATCGGACCAGGGGCAGGGACACAGACAGACAAAAGAGACAGGTCCCAGGTCAGCTCGTAACCCTGTGCAGGGCTCTCTGCGTCAGTTGTCACACAACTGGGGACAGGACAGGCGCAGCAGCAGGACAGGAGCCTGCTCTAGCCTGGTCCAGACGCTGGCCATTTCACGGCCACGGCCCCTGTCAGCCCTGGTTGGACACAGCTCCACTGCATTAGCACTCCATCTGTATTCACACTACCTCTCTCTCCGTCTCAGTCTTTCTCTGTGTGGGCCTGCACTCAGTTCATTCATCCCCCTTTTTACTGTCTTTCTCACTGAGGGGGAATGACAAGAGAAAAGAAGAGAGGACGGAGATGACTGGACAGGACAAGGGAAGGGAGGGAGTAGGTCGTTCTGCCCCTGAGCAAGGCAGTTAACCCACTGCTCCCCAATGGCGTGGATGTCGATTAAGGCAGCCCCCTGCACTTCTCTTGAGAGGGGTTGGGTTAAATGTGGAATTCACATTTCAGTTGAATGCATTCAGTTGTACAACCGACTAGGCATCCCCCTTTCCCTGTAGCAGGAGAGAGTACAAGGACTAGATGAAGGGGGAGGGAGGAAGAGGACAGAGGGAGTTAAGAGGGAAAGAATTTAGGGGTGATGGACCAAAGAGGAGAGAGAGGGAGGACAGGAAATCATTCTGGGAGACAGGAAAGGACAGCATAGTTTATAGGAGACAGGATGATGAGGGGGAGGACAGAAGAGAGGGAGTTAAGAAGGAGAAGCAGCCAGGCGCTGAAGCAGCAGAGGCCGACTGATCGGCTCAGAAAGGATAGTGAGACTACAACACTACACACTCACAGCACCGTCAGCCTGCTCGCTCTCTCACACACACTAAATCAGAGAGAGCGAGAGAGAAAATGGAGGGGGTGATAGTGGTAGAGAAGAAGCAGTACCATAGATTCCCATAGGGGTTTTAAATGGCATCAGCATCCTGTTCCCCTCTCACCCCCCTCTTTACTCTAAAAGCAGACACCCTCTACCCCTCCATCTCACTCGTTCAATCACCCCTTTTTATCCTCTCTACCTCCCTCCCTCCCCCCAACCACCTACCCTGTACCTATACCCAGCCCTGTACCCATAGCCAGCCCTGTAATACCCTGTGGGCCTGCATGGGGACGTCCGTTATGTTCCAGAGAGATGCTAGTGGCCCATCAGAGAGAACACATTAGTAGCATGGGGAGGCGAGGGACGGAGCGAGGGAGGGACGGAGCGAGGGAGGGAGGTGCCTTTTAAAACACATTCACCAGTGAATTGCACTTTTTCTCCATTTGTCCTGCATTCCCCCGCGTCAGCACAAAACAACTTCAGGTAAAGTGCAGATCAGGGGGGCAGATGTATTTTTTATAAGAGAGAGAGAGAGAGAGCAAGGTGGAACTCGTGGAGGGGGAGCTAAATCTGTAGAGGGATGGAGGGATATTTATTTAAACGGCGCGGTCGACCGAACAGCTCTTTCAAGTGGTGTAGTGGTTGTCTAGTCACAGTACACAACAAGGAGATAGCAAGGTTGAGTTCGGTCCAACGCAAACCGTACCCTCAAACAAACCCTGCCAGTGTGTGGAGACCTGAAACGGTCTCTGATGATGATGCAATCCATTCTACCAGTAGATGAACAGACGAGTAGAGCTCAAACATCACAGCTAGGATCCATGGCTATGAACAGAAGGAGAGGATTGCATGCAAACAAGGAGGGATGGGTGATAAAGTTTCAAAGGGTAGAGGATGGATAGATGGAAAACCCAAACCGAGAAATAGAGGCCCAGTAAACTGCCCCCCAACCACTAACCCCAGGGACAGAGCATGCTTCTCTCCCTGACTACAGGCAAGCATCACCACACCCTTTGTGTGTGTGCGTGTGTGTGTGTGTCGTAAGTGTGTTTTCAGGTGTGTGTCCAGGTGTGTTTGTAGCATAGCATGTACATGTGTATGATTACAGTCATTTCAGGTGTGTGTGGACTCACCTCGGACCATAACAGTGACCTGGTCCTTGCCGGTGCCCAGGCGGTTCTTGACCTCACAGACGAAGGTTGTGTTGGCCTGCTCGTCCACCTTCAGCACGGTCAGAACGTTTTCTTTTACCTGCACTGTGTCTGGCATCTGACCGGACATACTGGGGGTAGAGGGAGAGGAGGAGAGGGTGGAAAACATAAGTATTGGAACATGGCCCAGATCTCCCTACTTTCAACTTTCACCTTTTCATACAAGTAAGTGATTATGGAGGAGCCAGTCAGGCCACTGCAGGCTTGTTGTTTCTACTGGGGTTAAACACCACTATGGAAAGTTACACTTCATTTCTCCATCATCAAGATAAGAGGCCAGTGGCTGTCGAGTTGATCCTTATTATCATAATACTATCTGTGGTTTATAGTGGCCTGTGGATAGACTGATAATTAAAGAAGGAGAGAGACCGATACACAGACTGACAAAGAGACAGGCCGACACTCACGTTTTCCATGTGATGGTGGTAGGGATGGGGTTGGCAGTAGCCTGACAGGTCAGAGCCACGTTGGTCCGACCCACGTACCAGTTATTATCATAGCCCACGATGGTCACCTGTGGGGGGTCTGAGAGAGAGAGGTTAATTAGTGGGACTTCCTACACACAGAAAATAATTGTATTTGGATGCATATGCAACATTAAAGAAGGTCTGACAATACGGTCTGCATGAGTAAGTGTGTGTGTGTGTGTGTGTGTGTGTGTGTGTGTGTGTGTGTGATGCGTGTGTGCACCAGTGTGTGCAGTGGCCTTACACTCGACGGCCAGTTTCATCAGGAAGCTCTCAGGCTTGGCCTGGGTCCTATGGGACACCAAACAGCTGATGTCTTTGCCGTTGTCTGCTGCTGTGGGAACCAGCATGTACTGGCTAGTTATCGTCACGGTGTTGTCAGCGCCCGCCGTAGAGGCGGAGGTAGCGTTGCCGTTGACAGCCGTCACCCATGCGATCTGGGCAGCAGGGCGACCGTCGGTCGACTCACAGCGGGCCACGACAACTGGCTGGGCTCCCGCGGCGACAGTGGAGGCTATCACTGTTACCCCGGAGGCAGCGTTCCTGGGTTTGGCTGATGAAGGGATGGAGGGAATAATAATTAATGAATACCAATATTGATAAACGAATAGACCGGCGAAAACAAGACAGACTATCTGTTTGTTTCCCCCCCCCCTTCTCTCTCTCTCCCCATGGCTGTTGAATGTGAATAGAGCAATCAGGACAAGAGCTGACACCAAGCATGACAAGCAGCCGGATCAATAAACGCCAGAGGGGAGAGAGGGGAGCTGCGTCCAGGTTAGAGCAATGGTTCTAACCCATTAACAGAAACACAATTGATCTGACAATACCACTTATAATAGCAATTAAGCTGCATAGACAGGATTTTAACCTGTAGGGTAGAGGTCAGATGGGATGGGGGTAGAGGTCAGATGGGATGGGGGTAGAGGTCAGATGGGATGGGGGTAGAGGTCGGATGGGATGGGGGTAGAGGTCAGATGGGATGGGGGTAGAGGTCGGATGGGATGGGGGTAGAGGTCGGATGGGATGGGGGTAGAGGTCGGATGGGATGGGGGTAGAGGTCAGATGGGATGGGGGTAGAGGTCAGATGGGATGGGGGTAGAGGTCAGATGGGATGGGGGTAGAGGTCGGATGGGATGGGGGTAGAGGTCGGATGGGATGGGGGTAGAGGTCGGATGGGATGGGGGTAGAGGTCGGATGGGATGGGGGTAGAGGTCGGATGGGATGGGGGTAGAGGTCGGATGGGATGGGGGTAGAGGTCGGATGGGATGGGGGTAGAGGTCAGATGGGATGGGGGTAGAGGTCGGATGGGATGGGGGTAGAGGTCGGATGGGATGGGGGTAGAGGTCGGATGGGATGGGGGTAGAGGTCGGATGGGATGGGGGTAGAGGTCAGATGGGATGGGGGTAGAGGTCGGATGGGATGGGGGTAGAGGTCGGATGGGATGGGGGTAGAGGTCGGATGGGATGGGGGTAGAGGTCGGATGGGATGGGGGTAGAGGTCGGATGGGATGGGGGTAGAGGTCGGATGGGATGGGGGTAGAGGTCGGATGGGATGGGGGTAGAGGTCGGATGGGATGGGGGTAGAGGTCGGATGGGATGGGGGTAGAGGTCGGATGGGATGGGGGTAGAGGTCAGATGGGATGGGGGTAGAGGTCGGATGGGATGGGGGTAGAGGTCGGATGGGATGGGGGTAGAGGTCGGATGGGATGGGGGTAGAGGTCGGATGGGATGGGGGTAGAGGTCAGATGGGATGGGGGTAGAGGTCAGATGGGATGGGGGTAGAGGTCAGATGGGATGGGGGTAGAGGTCGGATGGGATGGGGGTAGAGGTCGGATGGGATGGGGGTAGAGGTCGGATGGGATGGGGGTAGAGGTCGGATGGGATGGGGGTAGAGGTCGGATGGGATGGGGGTAGAGGTCGGATGGGATGGGGGTAGAGGTCGGATGGGATGGGGGTAGAGGTCAGATGGGATGGGGGTAGAGGTCGGATGGGATGGGGGTAGAGGTCGGATGGGATGGGGGTAGAGGTCGGATGGGATGGGGGTAGAGGTCGGATGGGATGGGGGTAGAGGTCAGATGGGATGGGGGTAGAGGTCAGATGGGATGGGGGTAGAGGTCGGATGGGATGGGGGTAGAGGTCGGATGGGATGGGGGTAGAGGTCGGATGGGATGGGGGTAGAGGTCGGATGGGATGGGGGTAGAGGTCGGATGGGATGGGGGTAGAGGTCGGATGGGATGGGGTAGAGGTCGGATGGGATGGGGGTAGAGGTCGGATGGGATGGGGGTAGAGGTCGGATGGGATGGGGGTAGAGGTCGGATGGGATGGGGGTAGAGGTCGGATGGGATGGGGGTAGAGGTCAGATGGGATGGGGGTAGAGGTCGGATGGGATGGGGGTAGAGGTCGGATGGGATGGGGGTAGAGGTCGGATGGGATGGGGGTAGAGGTCGGATGGGATGGGGGTAGAGGTCGGATGGGATGGGGGTAGAGGTCGGATGGGATGGGGGTAGAGGTCGGATGGGATGGGGGTAGAGGTCGGATGGGATGGGGGTAGAGGGAGGCACAAGAGCACTCACAGATACATAATAGAACATGGACACACACACACTAGGGAAACAGAAAACACACACACATCCTAAAGAAAGACACACACATACGGTCCTACCTAGCATGACGAGGGAGGTGACACCCTGTTCATTGCCGCTGGGGTAGGTGGCGTATTCACAGATGTATTTCCCCTCGTCAGTCATCTTGACGTCCGAGATCTGGATGGAGGGGTTGCTGAGGGAGGGGGGGTCCGTCGTGAAGCGAACCCGCCCCTTCAGGGGCGATGTGGGGTAACTTGCCCCAAAGTTAGGGTGGTACACGGCGATGTTGAGCCGCTCGCCCTCCTTCGGCTCATAGATCCAGGACACCTGCGTAGTAGAGTCAAGTTCATTCATTCAAATATTACACAACCTGTCAAATGGGGAAAAGGGGTCAATAAATAACAGCGACTCTTAATCTTTTCTTTGTGAACATGTATTACTATCTACCAGACGTATGGACTCGAGTCACAAATATGATGACTTGCAACTCGACTTTGACTTTAACTCCAATGACTCGTGACTTGACCTTGAGCCTTATGACTCAAACTGACCTGATACCCTCCCCAAACTGACCTGATACCCTCCCCAAACTGACCTGATACCCTCCCCAAACTGACCTGATACCCTCCCCAAACTGACCTGATACCCTCCCCAAACTGACCTGATACCCTCCCCAAACTGACCTGATACCCTCCCCAAACTGACCTGATACCCTCCCCAAACTGACCTGATACCCTCCCCAAACTGACCTGATACCCTCCCCAAACTGACCTGATACCCTCCCCAAACTGACCTGATACCCTCCCCAAACTGACTTGATACCCTCCCCAAGCACAAATATTAAAAATGATGCTATTAAAAAAAGTGTGCAGCGCATCAACTCTTCATTTAACGGATTACAGTTTGAATCGGACAGCAGCCAATCAAATTGTGGCAGCTGAGAAAAAGTTGCGTGTGGCAGTGCAGAGGAACGTCGGCGGGCGAATTCAGATGGAGCCCTTGGAAAGATGATACCCAAAATGATTATTTTCGGATATGAAGACGACATTGTATCAACAAAAAACGGATTGCAACTTGCACAACATGCGGGAAGAAAATGACAGACGGAGGCGCAACAACTTCCAACTTTGTTCGACATTTGAAGCTGCACAAAGAACGGTAAGTCGTGGCTAATATAGCCGACAGGTATATATTTTATTACTTTACTAGTGTATCATGTAGTCTAACGTAACATTAAATCAATGAGCCTCCACAAAGTCAGTCGGTGCGGGAACGTGATCATTGCACCCAAGATTGAGCTACAACTGGCTAGGCAGTTGGCAGCCTAAATCCTGCCTGATGTTACTGCTGTTCCTAAAACCATTGACATACGTTAGCCTACTGTAACTACACAGAGAGAGAGAGAGAGAGAGTGTGTGTGTGTGTGTGTGTGTGTGTGTGTGTGTGTGTGTGTGTGTGTGTGTGTGTGTGTGTGTGTGTGTGTGTGTGTGTGTGTGTGTAGGTTGGGCGATTGAGTACAAGCCTACAACGCCCGATATTGCGCCCCATAGCGATCCTTGACAGTCGATCACCATTGGGGGGGGGGGGGGGGGGGGTTCTCATGGCTACCAATGTATTTCCAAGGAAATATAACGTTTATTTGTAAAGTAATAAATATATAGATATTTTTAAAAGCATTCATGATTTGCGTAAATGTCATATACTAACTTACTCTTGTTAAAAATATGAAATGGTATTACATTTGGTGAAGAGCACATTATGACTTGTTTGGGACTTGAGACTTGACTCGGACTTGCCTGTCTTGACTTGGGACTTGACACTTACTTGTGACTTGTAAAACAATGACTTGGTCCACCTCTGCTATCTACACTATGGTAGATAAAAGACCCTCCATGTACAGTGTGCACGTACACTTGGATGATCAGGGACAAAATGTCTTAATAATAATTTTATCTTGTTATTGGTCATGGACGTAAATTGTTATGACGGTAAAAGCCACGAGTCCAGACATTAGTTCCTGTATGTGTGTCTGATCATTTAAGACTTTCTTCTCATGTTGTAAAAACAAATCCATTTGTCTACATACGAGTTCCTGTCTGACACTGACCTGTGTGAGCTGTATCCCTCCAGCATCTGCGAAGGCACACCTCAGGTTGACCGCCTGGCTGGGGTAGGACATCACTTCCGGTTCCACCTTCACCTGCTGAGACACAGTCCCTGGGAGGAAGAGGAGAGGACGTTAGTGCACCTTTCACCACGGCTTCCTGTTTTCCCCTCCATGTTCTACATCAGAGGCCATGAAGGAAAGGGGAGTAGGAGAGGAAGCTTGTTGAGACTATTGGGACCAGGCCACAGCCTGCCTGATGAGAAGAGGAGGCGTGTTGGGACTATTGGGACCAGGCCCCAGTCTGCCTGATGAGGAGAGGAGGCGTGTTGGGACCAGTCCACAGCCCCAGTCTGCCTGATGAGGAAAGGAAGCTTGTTGGGTCTATTGGGACCAGGCCCCAGCCCCAGTCTGCCTGATGAGGAGAGGAAGCTTGTTGGGACTATTGGGACCAGGCCCCAGTCTGCCTGATGAGGAGAGGAAGCTTGTTGGGACTATTGGGAGCAGGCCCCAGTCTGCCTGATGACAGATTGTAGTGCTGTGGAATGGTCTGGTACACCATTAAGACTACCTACAGTAAGCAAGTAGGTCAAAGCTCCAGGAGTCTGCTAGAGGGGTGTGTGTGCGCCTCCCCCATTCTAGCGATGAGTGGAGGAAACAGGACATGTAGTGAAGAGGAAAAAGCCCAGTACGCTCCACACCGGTCATAAATCATTTGGATGGCTTATGCTTTTCTAGAACCAGCCATTTACTCTGGGCTCACACACACACACACACACACACACGCTGTGTACAGGGATTGGTGTGTGTTTGTGTACATGTTTTCCTACATTATCAGGACCACAACGTCCTGACAAGTCACCAGAAGGTGTCTTTCGTGCATGTCTGAATGAGAATGTAATTAACTGTATGAATGAGTGTGCGTCGGTGTGTCTGTCCGGTCTACCTGTTCTACGTAAAAACAAATTATCTGCTGCGACACACCTGTCAATGTTTACCAACATTTCAATCTCTCACTCTGTGTGTGTTCCCACACTTCTTAATATGATGCACACACCGAAGTGATTGATACTGAAATTTATTTTAGCATCATAACTGGTTCTACTGGTTTGTCCATCCTCTCTGAGTGGAGAAACACAAACTACTGTGGAAGACAGAGAAGAAGGTGGGGTGGAAAACACACCATCCCTATAGAGACACGAGTCAAAGGCCAGGACTGACGGTCTTCTCTGGTGGTGGTTATGAGCAATCCACACAGCCTACCTCTGCTACCATGGTCTTTAAACAGGAAGAGCGACACACACACAGAAACACAGACAGAGAGACAAAAAGAGACAGACAGGGAGAGAGAAAGAGAGAGAGAAAGAGAGAGAGACAGGGAGAGAGAAAGAGAGAGAGACAGAAAGACAAAGAGAAGACAGACAGGGAGAGAGAAAGAGAGAGAGAGACAAAGAGAAGACAGACAGGGAGAGAGAAAGAGAGAGAGAGAGAGACAAAGAGAAGACAGACAGGGAGAGAGAAAGAGAGAGACAGAGAGACAAAGAGAAGACAGACAGGGAGAGAGAAAGAGAGACAGAGAAACAAAGAGAAGACAGACAGGGAGAGAGAAAGGGAGAGAGAAAGAGAGAAAGAGAGAGACAGGGAGAGAGAAAGAGAGAGAAAGAGAGAGAAAGAGACAGACAGGGAGAGAGAAAGAGAGAGAAAGAGAGAGAGAGACAGACAGGGAGAGAGAAAGAGAGACAGAGACGGGGAGAGAGAGAGAAAGAGAGACAGAGACAGAGACGGGGAGAGAGAGAGAGACAGAGAGACAGAGACAGGAAGAGAGAAAGAGAGACAGAGAGAGAGAAAGAGATGGAGAGTGAGAAAGAAGAGAGCAGGAGAGAGCAAAGAAAACAAGCAAGGCATTTCCTAGAATTACCCACCATCTCTCCCAGCACTGACCCAATGTCAGACTCAAACCACAAAATAACCCTTCTGCAACCACAGAACCTCTTTACAACCACCCACCCACCTGGAGACTCTGCTGTGGATTAAACAGAGCCAGAAGCACTGGTATTCCCCTCATACTATTAACAGCATTAGGTTGATGAAAGCATGGGGCCAAAGGGAGTTTCCGCCATATTCCTTCACAGATAAGGTTCCTTTCTTATACTGACAAATCAATGAGGGGGAGTGAGGTGAATGAGTCAGTGCACAGAGTGAAGGGTTCAGAATCTGAGCGTGTTCTAGCTGGATCCTGGTGCCTCTCCAGGCCTTGTGACCTGTGTGTATATTGTGTCCTAGTGTAGGGGCCTACTGCTGTGTGATCTAGGTGTTTGGAGTGTTTGTGAGGGATCAGGCAGCAGCCTCACTTCAATCCACCTGCAGCAGATAGACCAACTATAGATTAGCTCTGGGACCTGCTCGGCTCTAGTGAGGGAAGGAGGGAGGCATGGAGGGCTATTGAATCCCAGGATTGCTCGTCTTCACTGGGGAGTATGAATTGAGTCAACCTTGCACGCCACAGGTCATTACACAGACCTGTATTGATAAGCATGCACACATAGTACGCAAGCACACAATACACGCACACTCAACACACACACACACACACACACACATGTTTAATCCCGGGAAGGCAGGCAGGCAGAAAGCCCAGAGGGACAGGGCTGAGGAAAGCCTGCCTGCTGTCAGTCACAGACAGAGCAATAAGAGGAAAACCAACCCAGTTTAACTCTCTCTAAGCCAAGATGAGAGGAGGATGAGGAGAGGAATGGTTTGAGACATTCGACCCCCCAGGGATATAAAATATAACCCACCCTCTGAAATGACTAACCCCCCGGGGGTTGTAGACTATCATTAGAACAGCATGGGTTGACTAGGATATTTATGGTGTGTGTGTGTGTGTGTACGCGCTGTGTCGCTAAGGTAAGGATGCCTTAAACAGATAACTAATATTAAAAACTATAAAATACAGAGAAGAGTGAAGTGGACAAATAAAAATAGAATGAGGAGGGGAGAGGGATTTGGAGATGAGAAGATTAAAGGGAGAGAGAGCGAGAAAGAAAGAAGATTGAAGGGTAGAGAAAACCGAGAGTGAGAGGAGTCTGTAACCAACAAGACCCTGAACATATTCTACCCCCAAGCCATAAAACTGTGTTAAATATACTGAACCAAAATATAAAAATGCAACAATTTCAATGATTTTACTGAGTTACAGTTCATCATATGAGGAAATCAGTTAATTGAAATAAATGAATTAGGCCCTCATGTATGGATTTCACACGACTGGTCAGGAGGGCAACCTTGGGAGCCAGGACCAACCAATCAGAATGAGTTTTCCCACAATAGGGCTTTATTACAGACAGAAATACTCCTTAGCTTCATCAGCTGTCCGGGTGGCTGTTCTGAGACGATCCTGCAGGTGAAGAAGCCGGATGTGAAGGTCCTGGGATGGCATGGTTACACGTGGTCTACAATTTTGAGGCCAGTAGGACATACTGCCAAATTCTCCAAAACGACATTGGAGACAGCTTATGGTAGAGAAATTAACATTCAGTTCTCTAGCAACAGCTCTGGTGGCCATTCCTGCAGTCAGCATACCAATTGCACACTCCCTCAAAACATTGGTGGCATTGTTTTGTGTGACAAAACTGTGTAATGATCATGCTGTTTAATCAGCTTCATAATCGATCCACCTGATAGGTGTGGCATATTATCTTTAAAAAGGACAAATGCTCAAACAAGGATTTAACAAATATTAGGCCACAAAATTTGAGAGAACTAAGCTTTTTGTGCGTATGGAGAAATTCTGTGACCTTTTATTTTAGCTCATAAAACATGGGACCAACACTTTACATGTTGCGTTTATATTTTTGTTCAATATAGTTAACCAATAGCTACCCGGAGTTACTGCATTGACCTTTTTTTGCACAAACTCTTGACTCATCACATACGCTGCTGTTACCGTTTAGTCTATCCTGTTGCCTAGTCACGTTTTCTATTATTATTTGTCTTTTCTCCCTCTCTGCATTGTTGGGAAGGGCCTGTTAGTAAGCATTTCACCGCTAGTCTACACCTGCTGGTTACCAAGCATGTGACAAATAACATTTGATTTGAGACAGTTGAAGGGTAGAGGAAACAGACAGAGAGGGGAGACGGTTGAAGGGTAGAGGAAACAGACAGAGAGGAGACAGTTGAAGGGTAGAGGAAACAGACAGAGAGAAGACAGTTGAAGGGTAGAGGAAACAGACAGAGAGAAGACAGTTGAAGGGTAGAGGAAACAGACAGAGAGAGGAGACAGTTGAAGGGTAGAGGAAACAGACAGAGAGAGGAGACAGTTGAAGGGTAGAGGAAACAGACAGAGAGAGGAGACAGTTGAAGGGTAGAGGAAACAGACAGAGAGGGGAGACGGTTGAAGGGTAGAGGAAACAGACAGAGAGAGGAGACAGTTGAAGGGTAGAGGAAACAGAGAGAGGAGACGGTTGAAGGGTAGAGGAAACAGACAGAGGGGAGACGGTTGAAGGGTAGAGGAAACAGACAGAGAGGGGAGACGGTTGAAGGGTAGAGGAAACAGACAGAGAGAGGAGACGGTTGAAGGGTAGAGGAAACAGACAGAGAGGGGAGACGGTTGAAGGGTAGAGGAAACAGACAGATAAGGGAGACGTTTGAAGGGTAGAGGAAACCGACAGAGAGGAGACAGTTGAAGGGTAGAGGAAACAGACAGAGAGGAGACAGTTGAAGGGTAGAGGAAACAGACAGAGGGGAGACGGTTGAAGGGTAGAGGAAACAGACAGAGGGGAGACGGTTGAAGGGTAGAGGAAACAGACAGATAAGGGAGACGGTTGAAGGGTAGAGGAAACAGACAGGGGGGAGACGGTTGAAGGGTAGAGGAAACAGACAGAGGGGAGACGGTTGAAGGGTAGAGGAAACAGACAGGGGGGAGACGGTTGAAGGGTAGAGGAAACAGACAGAGAGGGGAGACGGTTGAAGGGTAGAGGAAACAGACAGAGAGGAGACGGTTGAAGGGTAGAGGAAACAGACAGAGAGGGGAGACGGTTGAAGGGTAGAGGAAACCGACAGAGAGGAGACGGTTGAAGGGTAGAGGAAACAGACAGAGAGGGGAGACGGTTGAAGGGTAGAGGAAACAGACAGAGAGAGGAGACAGTTGAAGGGTAGAGGAAACAGACAGAGAGGGGAGACGGTTGAAGGGTAGAGGAAACAGACAGAGAGAGGAGACAGTTGAAGGGTAGAGGAAACAGACAGAGAGAGGAGACGGTTGAAGGGTAGAGGAAACAGACAGAGAGAGGAGACGGTTGAAAGGTAGAGGAAACAGACAGAGAGGGGAGACGGTTGAAGGGTAGAGGAAACAGACAGAGAGGGGAGACGGTTGAAGGGAAGAGGAAACAGACAGATAAGGGAGACAGTTGAAGGGTAGAGGAAACAGACAGAGGGGAGACAGTTGAAGGGTAGAGGAAACAGACAGAGGGGAGACGTTTGAAGGGTAGAGGAAACCGACAGAGAGGAGACAGTTGAAGGGTAGAGGAAACAGACAGAGGGGAGACGGTTGAAGGGTAGAGGAAACAGACAGAGAGGGGAGACAGTTGAAGGGTAGAGGAAACAGACAGAGGGGAGACGTTTGAAGGGTAGAGGAAACCGACAGAGAGGAGACAGTTGAAGGGTAGAGGAAACAGACAGAGGGGAGACGGTTGAAGGGTAGAGGAAACAGACAGAGAGGGGAGACGGTTGAAGGGTAGAGGAAACAGACAGAGAGAGGAGACGGTTGAAGGGTAGAGGAAACAGACAGAGGGGAGACGGTTGAAGGGTAGAGGAAACAGACAGAGAGAGGAGACGGTTGAAGGGTAGAGGAAACAGACAGAGAGGGGAGACGGTTGAAGGGTAGAGGAAACAGACAGATAAGGGAGACAGTTGAAGGGTAGAGGAAACAGACAGAGGGGAGACGTTTGAAGGGTAGAGGAAACCGACAGAGAGGAGACAGTTGAAGGGTAGAGGAAACAGACAGAGGGGAGACGGTTGAAGGGTAGAGGAAACAGACAGAGAGGGGAGACGGTTGAAGGGTAGAGGAAACAGACAGATAAGGGAGACGGTTGAAGGGTAGAGGAAACAGACAGGGGGGAGACGGTTGAAGGGTAGAGGAAACAGACAGAGGGGAGACGGTTGAAGGGTAGAGGAAACAGACAGGGGGGAGACGGTTGAAGGGTAGAGGAAACAGACAGAGAGGGGAGACGGTTGAAGGGTAGAGGAAACAGACAGAGAGGAGACGGTTGAAGGGTAGAGGAAACAGACAGAGAGGGGAGACGGTTGAAGGGTAGAGGAAACCGACAGAGAGGAGACGGTTGAAGGGTAGAGGAAACAGACAGAGAGGGGAGACGGTTGAAGGGTAGAGGAAACAGACAGAGAGAGGAGACAGTTGAAGGGTAGAGGAAACAGACAGAGAGAGGAGACGGTTGAAGGGTAGAGGAAACAGACAGAGAGGGGAGACGGTTGAAGGGAAGAGGAAACAGACAGAGAGAGGAGACAGTTGAAGGGTAGAGGAAACAGACAGAGAGGGGAGACGGTTGAAGGGTAGGATGGAGAGGGAGGAGACAAAGAGAGAAGGTTGCAGGGGAGGAGAGAGAGAACAGAAGCTGTGTGTCAGTCAGTGCTGCTCTACTTTACTGTGCTCAGTTTAACGCCTAAAGGATGGGTGACACACAACACGCCAACCAACACACACACCAACACGTACACAGATTTAGCATCTAAAAGTAGCACATCACTGTTCAAGTCAGCATCCTAAGTACTGTCACCAATCATTATGTCTCTCCCTCTCACACACCCTGAGAGCAGTACCACCCCTGCCATATTAACCCCGTCCTCTCTGAGCTCTGCATGACATCTACATATTTCCCACCATGCCTTTGATGAAGGGAAAACGGATGGGAAAGAGGAGGTGTGCCGGGAGGATGGAAGGATGAGACAGCTAGGAGATGTCAAAGTGATGCAGGATGAGTGGACAGCAAGCAAGAGAGCGAGAGAGAGAGGGAGGGAGGGAGACAGCAGGGTGAGTGACCGGTGAAAGAAGAGATATGAGGGAGAAATGGAGAGAACAGGGTACAAGCAATGGAGGGGGAGGGAAAGAGTGAGAAACCGAGACAGACCTCAAGAGAAGGGGAAGCAATCAACAAATTTGATGAGCAACATCTGAGGGGCACAGAGAGAAAGAGAAGGAGAGCAGGAGACAGACAGTGAAAGTGAGATAAATAAAGTAGGAGAGATGTTTAGACAGAGGAAAAGTAGAGAATGAGAGCGAGCACAGGAGAGGGAATCGGTGCATGGAGAACGGAATGACAGAAGGAAAGAGGAAAAGGGAGAGAGGGAGGTGTGGAGCAGTAGAGGAGAGCAAAGGTAGACTACACACACACTTGACCTTGAGAGAAAATGAGGACTGTCTCAGAATAGAGGGCAGAGGAACAGTGGGAGTATGACACCACCCCCCCCCCATTTGAACGGCCGTGGCTTTAAAGGGAACATACGCCTATTACCCTTTCCCTGCTTCCCTCCCTCCCCGTCGGTCTGCCCGGTCGGTCTGCCCGCTTCCCTCCCCGTCGGTCTGCCCGCTTCCCTCCCCGTCGGTCTGCCCGCTTCCCTCCCCGTCTGTCTGTCCGCTTCCCTCCCCCCCTCCCCGTCGGTCTGCCCGTCTGTCTGCTTAACTCCCCGTTGGTCTGCCCGTCTGTCTGCTTAGCTCCCTGTCGGTCTGCCCGTCTGTCTGCTTAGCTCCCCGTCGGTCTGCCCGTCTGTCTGCTTAGCTCCCCGTCGGTCTGCCCGTCTGTCTGCTTAGCTCCCCGTCGGTCTGCCCGTCTGTCTGCTTAGCTCCCCGTCGGTCTGCCCGTCTGTCTGCTTAGCTCCCCGTCGGTCTGCCCGTCTGTCTGCTTAGCTCCCCGTCGGTCTGCCCGTCTGTCTGCTTAGCTCCCCGTCGGTCTGCCCGTCTGTCTGCTTAGCTCCCCGTCGGTCTGCCCGTCTGTCTGCTTAGCTCCCTGTCGGTCTGCCCGTCTGTCTGCTTAGCTCCCTGTCGGTCTGTCTGCTGCTTACCTGAATCAGCGTGTGACTGAGTGAGGGAGTGAGGCTGATGGCTAATGGTTCTCTTGTCCTCTGTCTGATGGTCACTGATGCAGCACAGTCCATCTCCAGCCCCAAAGAGGCCAGTTATTTACAGAGTAACACCACATCCCCAGTACTCACTAGACCATTTACTGGCCAAAACAAGCATTCCGCCTACTGTCTAATACCATGCGGGCTTAACCCTCAAACAGTATTCCCTGCTGGTCTCAAGTCCTGTTCAGTTGGGAGGAAACTGAAAATATTTGGAAATTGAGTAAAGCAGGGAGGTTCAACCTGCATGTGTCCAATAAGAACAAAGAGTTGTGTTTTCCACTGCTAAACATTGTGCTGCGATGTATCCTACTGAGAATGGCCTTGTACATTAGCCCCTATGCTACCCTGTTCTCTCCAGAGCTCTGTGGTGGTCCATTTGTTCAATCATCCTGGACCTTGATTTATTTCATTACCTACATTATCTGCTGCACTCCCTCTGGTATTCAACCAAACACATTTAGTCTTTTATCTCCTCAGTGTGATCCTGTGGGCTGGCCAGTGGTTGGTCTCTGGGCTTGGAGCCAAATAACCTGCATCTCTGCAAGTACTCTGACTGCCATTGTGTCACTGACATCCGTCCCAGATGGAACCCTAGTCCCGATATAGTGTGTGTTTAGAGCCCTGCGGGCTGTGATCAAACATAGTACCCTATTGCCTAAGTAGTGCACTATCTGAAAGAATGCCTGTGACTGGGCTAATAAAGTAGTCTAATAAGTAGTTGCTGCTGTAGGCTGTGTGGTGGCGAGGGAGAACATACATTAGCCTTTGTGCCTTCTGGTCTAGGAGAATAACAGCCTTGATACAGGCTACAGTGGTAGAATCTACAGTAACTGTGTATAATGGCGGGCATTTGCCCTCTAAACTACACACTCTTCTCTCAAAGTAACAGCAGAATTGGGATGCTGTGTAGTCTGTACAGCATCTCTACTTGAAGTGCCTCATCTTGAGGTGTAAAAAACATCCTTTGCTCTTTAGACAACCATAACAACCTGTACTGTAGACAATAAGTAATAACTTTAGTTGACTGTTTATTCAGCAAATTAAACATCCACCTGAAATATCCCCTTATTCAATTACATTGTTAGACTCGTTCAATGACATTCATATTTCAAAAAGAGGGAACATGTCTACACACACAGTTTGGTACGCAGGGAGCAGAGTGTTGCGTAGTAAGGCTTACATGCTGACCAGACCGGACTCGTCACGTGTGCAAGCGTAGCAAAAATGTACACATACATGTTGGGCCTCCCGGGTGGCGCAGTGGTCTAGGGCACTGCATCGCAGTGCTAGCTGCGCCACCAGAGGCTCTGGGTTCGCGCCCAGGCTCTGTCGCAGCCGGCCGCGACCGGGAGGTCCGTGGGGCGACGCACAATTGGGCTAGCGTCGTCCGGGTTAGGGAGGGTTTGGCCGGTAGGGATATCCTTGTCTCATCGCGCTCCAGCGACTCCTGTGGCGGGCCGGGCGCAGTGCGCGCTAACCAAGGGGGCCAGGTGAACGGTGTTTCCTCCGACACATTGGTGTGGCTGGCTTCCGGGTTGGAGGCGGCTGTGTTAAGAAGCAGTGCGGCTTGGTTGGGTTGTGCTTCGGAGGACGCGTGGCTTTCGACCTTCGTCTCTCCCGAGCCCGTACGGGAGTTGTAGCGATGAGACAAGATAGTAATTACTAGCGATTGGATACCACGAAAATTGGGGAGAAAAGGGGATAAAATGTAAAAAAAAAATAAAAAATTAAAAAATGTACACATACATGTTATTCAATCATCGTAGCCAGGCGCTAAAATAGAACTTGGTTCCATTTCAGGTAAAATAACAACCCAATGTTTATATCCCAGGACAAATTAGCTAGCAACAGCAAGCTAGCTAGCTAAAATGGCATCAATGTTTAATGCTTTTCGACATGTCCCCAAATTAATATAGTTGGTTCAGAGTTTGTTTTGATATTTCAACCTGCGTGTCCTGATCGCATCTGGTGTGGGTGGACAGAATCAACATGTGCGCGTGTTGGAATATATACACAGTGAATAACCAGTGCAGAGCGGATGTGCAGGAGTACGAGGTAATTGAGGTAGATATGTACATATAAGTAGGGGGTAAAGTGACTAGGAAACAGGATAGACAATACACAGTAGCAACAGCGTATGTGGAGAGTGTGAAAGTGTGTGTGTGTGTGTGTGTGTGTGTGTGTGTGTGGCATCAGTATGCATGCGTGTGTATGTTGTGTATGTGGGCGTGTGTGTGTGTGTGTGTGTGTGTGTGTTCCTCCTGTCTGTTTGCATACCAAAGCTTGTTTGCTTACATGCTTTGTATTAGAATTTGTTCTGTAGGGAGTATGTTAATATTTACGCACAAAAGTCAAGTTTGTTCCTTAATTACACAAAAACAAAAACTAGTTAATTTAAATAGTAAAGTGACCCTACCTGTACTCTCAGGTCACTGACGCGTACTGTATATGACTGAGTGTGAGAACTACTACAGCAGGATCTGACAGTGGCCTCCAGTCCCTTTACTACAGGGACCCAGCAGGATCTGACAGTGGCCTCCAGTCCCTTTACTACAGGGACCCCAGCAGGCTCTGACAGGGGCTTCCAGTCCCAGGCTCTGACATGGGGCTTCCAGTCCCTTTACTACAGGGACCCCAGCAGGATCTGACAGACTAAATGTATTACATGCTGTATCTCAGTGGATTTCCACCCTTCCCCCCTCTCGTTCCTCCCTTGCTCTCTCTCCCCCCCGTCTCTCCCTCTCTACCCCATCCCCTCCTTCTCAACAGGTATGCACATACCAGAGAACAGAAGGTCAATTCTGGTCCAGTGAGTTTGTGTGGATCGAGTGATCGTTATAAGAGCAGACTTTGAATAAGGCTCCACCCCAAATGGCACCCTATTGCCTAAATACAGTAGGGTACTACTTTTGACCAGGGCTCATAGGGCATGCATCATATGACTGAGTGCAGCCATACAGTAGCTGAATTTAGTTGCAACAGTAGTGCACTAAATGTCCAGAGTAGCGTAGTCTCCTAAGGGGGTTACCTACTAACATACAGTACTGAACATTGACATGGTTTTGTACCATTCTGTACAGTACATTCTACATAATTTAAGAGGCACAGGCAAAGCAAAAGCCCAGTACTCAACTAAACAAAAAACAAGCGGGCGCACACACACCCAAGCGGACACACGGCGAGGCCCAGGCAGGCACTCGTCTCTACAGGCTGAATTATTCATTTCCTGGTGAAAAAGAGCACAGCGGTCTCCTCTTCTCATACCTCCATTATTGATAAAGAGAAACATTTACACTGGGGAGGGAGGGGGGGGGCGCAAGACAGAGCGAGCGAGCGAACAATATAAAGAAAGAGGATGGGTTTGTGACTCGAGAGACTACAGGAGGATGCACATGTGGTTGTGTTGTGGGCCTTTGTCTGGTTGTTGGCCTGTTCAGGCCCCATAAAGACAACACATGGTTGTTTACACAGAACAGAGAGGACACTGCTCTCCTCAGCCAAATATACTGCTGCTACTGCATGACTCCGTCTCTCTGCAGTTATACTGCTACAGTCTCGATGGATGCGTGGGCCCGGGTCAAACGTAGTGCACTGTAAAGGGAATAGGGTGGCATTCGGGACACATCCGACTGCTACAGTACAGTCCACCTCTCCTCTGGGACTGTCTGGCCATGACAGCTTTGTTATTTCCTCACTTTATTTCAGTCCAGGTCCTCTCACTCTCACGTTTTATCCTTCTAGCTTTGGTCTATCCTTGTTCATCTGGTTCTGGCCTAGTCTTCTCACTCCACCTCATTCCAACCAATACCTCCCCAGGGAGATCCTAGCTAATACAACCCAGACCTCAGATCAATGTCAGGGGAAACTTCAGGATCAGTTCCTCAAAAACTTCCCTGATCTCTCTTCTTAGTTTTAGCCTTGTCCGACACCTCTTTAGCGAGTCTAGCAGGCTGCCAGCTTCAGCAGAAAAACACAGGTTCCCCGACATCTCTCTCACCCGATCTGTCTGTCTGCCATTATCTCACCTCAGCCCCAGAATAGTTTCCATCAACTATACAGGTCTAGGATCACAGGGAGTGGCAGGTGATCAGGTAGACACACTCTGCACCAGACAGGTATTCCTCCAAAAGGTTTTTAAGTTATGGACATAAATAAATATACACAATAGCAACTTTATCGCGTGCTGGCCTCTTGTACTACTCAAAACTGTCTGCATTCTATGTGGGTATGTGTGAACGAGTCCATCACTCCTGTGCAGTGTAACAATGTGTCTATAACAAGGGGATATGTCTGGTTACAGTAGGTGTGAGCTTCTGATTCATCTGCTGTATAAAAATCACTCCTGGGGTTTAGTGAAAGATTCCATGACAACACCTCAGTTTACACCTCGTCAACAACACAAACACAGCTGTGTTGCCACACTCCCTCGCTGCCATCAGTTACATTCAACTTTAATTCACCTTGGGCTGTTTCCCCAGCTGCTTTGTCAAAGCTGTCACTCAAACCTAATTACACACGCCCATTGGGTCGCCGTCATGACTTGTAAGAGTCCGTTCCCTAATCAAAGAGACCAATCCAATTTCTGATACTTTTAGAGGATTAATGAAGATGACTTCAAGGTTTTACTGTTAACCTACAAAGCGTTACATGGGCATGCACCTACCTATCTTTCCGAGTTGGTCCTGCCGTACATACCTACACGTACGCTACGGTCACAAGACGCGGGCCTCCTAATTGTCCCTAGAATTTCTAAGCAAACAGCTGGAGGCAGGGCTTTCTCCTATAGAGCTCAATTTTTATGGAATGGTCTGCCTACCCATGTGAGAGATGCAGACTCAGTCTCAACCTTTAAGTCTTTATTGAAGACTCATCTCTTCAGTAGGTCCTATGATTGAGTGTAGTCTGGCCCAGGAGTGTGAAGGTGAACAGAAAGGCTCTGGAGCAACGAACCGCCCTTGCTGTCTCTGCCTGGCCGGTTCCCCTCTCTCCACTGGGATTCTCTGCCTCTAACCCTATTACAGGGGCTGAGTCACTGGCTTACTGGTGCTCTTTCATGCCGTCCCTAGGAGGGGTGCATCACTTGAGTGGGTTGAGTCACTGACGTGATCTTCCTGTCTGGGTTGGCGCCCCCCCTTGGGTTGTGCCGTGGCGGAGATCTTTGTGGGCTATACTCGGCCTTGTCTCAGGATGGTAAGTTGGTGGTTGAAGATGTCCCTCTAGTGGTGTGGGGGCTGTGCCTTGGGAAAGTGGGTGGGGTTATATCCTTCCTGTTTGGCCCTGTCCGGGGGTATCATCGGATGGGGCCACAGTGTCTCCTGACCCCTCCTCTCTCAGCCTCCAGTATTTATGCTGCATTAGTTTATGTGTCGGGGGGCTAGGGTCAGTTTGTTATATCTGGAGTACTTCTGTCTTATCCGGTGTCCTGTGTGAATTTAAGTATGCTCTCTCTAATTCTCTCTTTCTTTCTCTCTCTCGGAGGACCTGAGCCCTAGGACCATACCTCAGGACGACCTGACATGACTCCTTGCTGTCCCCAGTCCGCCTGGCCGTGCTGCTGCTCCAGTTTCAACTGTTCTGCCTGCGGCTATGGAACCCTGAGCTGTTCACCGGACCTGCTACCTGTCCCAGACCTGCTGTTTTCAACTCTCTAGAAACCGCAGGAGCGGTAGAGATACTCTTAATGATCGGCTATGAAAAGCCAACTGACATTTACTCCTGAGGTGCTGCACCCTCGACAACTACTGTGATTATTATTATTTGACCATGCTGGTCATTTATGAACATTTGAACATCTTGGCCATGTTCTGTTATAATCTCCACCCGGCACAGCCAGGAGAGGACTGGCCACCCCTCATAGCCTGGTTCCTCTCTAGGTTTCTTCCTAGGTTCTGGCCTTTCTAGGGAGTTTTTCCTAGCCACCGTGCTTCTACACCTGCATTGCTTGCTGTTTGGGGTTTTAGGCTGGGTTTCTGTACAGCACTTCGAGATATCAGCTGATGTACGAAGGGCTATATAAATAAATTTGATTTGATTAAAATAGTGTATGTCAGAGGTAGGGCAACCCTGGTCCTGGAAGACAACCCTGGTCCTGGAAGACAACCCTGGTCCTGGAAGACAACCCTGGTCCTGGAAGACAACCCTGGTCCTGGAAGACAACCCTGGTCCTGGAAGCTATAGGCTCTTCATGTTTTTGATTTAACTGACCTGGAAGACCAGGTGTCTTGAATTTAGGCTGAACTGAACTGATCAATCAGCTCAGTTGGTCAGGGCTGGGTTCAGTATACAAAAACATAATATAAGGTTATATTGAACTGAAACGGTGCGGTACTGACCAACCAGTTAAACAGGGAGGAGCTGGGTTGTGAGTTTAAAACTCACCACTGCCCTTTAAATACGTCACTCATTACTTCAAACCATGACCCGGCACACCTTCCGAACGGAGAAAACCTCTCTCAGAGTCCGTATAAGAACATACAAGAAGATTTTGGGAAAACGTGTCGTTCAGTAGAAACCATTCCACAACATAGAAAATGTTCAAGCTAACTAAACGCACCCCTGGTGTGGTGCCTAGTTGGAACAAAATCCTGCAGTACCTGCAGCACACAAGTAACAGGGTTACCTACCCCTGGTGTATGTGATATGTAGAGTGCATTAAACCACAATCTGTCTGACTGGATCAGGACTCATGCATCAAACCAATATGGCTGGCTAACAGAACGCTGACTGAGGGACAGGGTAGTGAACGCTTAGTCAGATATCAGCTGATTGTCAACATCAGAACAGCGGAGGATGACTCTGGCCTAAATTAGAAAGCTAGCCCGTTGGAATGAATCACTGCTGACAAGCAAGGGAGGAGAGAAGAGAAGGGAGACACAGACATAATGTGAGACACACCAAGAGGCTGAGAGAGTGAGAGACAGAAAGGGGTAGAAAGAGTCTTTGTGAAGGAAGTAACAGAACAGTTCGATTGTCCTGCTGTTCCTCTCAGGTCTGTTAGGACCGGTAGACGGATGGGTTTCCTCCTGCTATTGTTCCCATTCTGAATAGGTGGCGGGCTATATGAAACCCAGCGCTCTAACACACGCCTCCCATAGGCTCTCACCTCACTGGAGGTAAAGAAGAAGAAGGATGGGATAAGAGAGAGAACACAGCCTTCCTTCCTGTGTGATCATGAACTGGATTTAAATAGAAGCTTTAGTTTAACATTGTAAGAGAGAATGGTGTGAACCAACCAACAGCACGGTCCTATAGCGCTTTCAATCAAACACCTCTACAGCACAAATAGGGAGTTGGTATATTACCTACGTCACCATGGTGACTGGCACTGTGAACACTGTGTCCATCGTGAGCTAGCAGGTTTAAACAGTGTTATTAGTAAAGTGGTCCAAACGTTATCACATCACTGAGGGTTTATTAAAGCAACAATCATTGAGTGGACATTTACCTGCCTCTCTTTGGGCTTTGCACACTGATCTAAGGCAATGGCAGCTCTCTGAAGATCACACAGGAACAATAGTGCACACGATTACACAGTCACACATCATCAGGCAGGAACAGTCACCCATCTCCCAGTCATTACAGTTGGAAAGGGCTGCCTTTGTTGACTGTCAATTCTGTTAAGATAGAGTGATGGATATAGAGATGGAGGAGGGGAGAGATAGGACATAGTCCCTAAATAGACCCTCTCTCATGGCCCTCCAAGTCCCAGTCATGCTCTGATTCCCTACTACAACAGGGGCCCATAATCAGACTGTAATCAGTAACACAGACAGAGAAACAAGCAATTGAGGCTGTATTCTGTTGTAGCCTAATTGACTGTGTTCTCCACATTTCACTGTTTCTCATTTCTGTTCAAAAGGGAAAAGATGTTCACCGTTCCCCCCCAAACCAAGACCTGAAACTATTCATTCAGTTATCACAACGTGTTCTAATTTTGTTCACTGGTATCAAAGTTCACAGTTCTGATTTGGGCCAGAGGACTTCTTTCAGAAAAGGGATGCAAGGGGAATTTGTAAATCACACACACACTTTCATCTGAAGCTGTAACATATAGAGTCCAGTAGAATGGGTGGATTAGTTCCCATCCAGTGGACTACATTCCTTACTAAGCAACACGCTGGTATTTTAGGAGAATTTCCCGTTTCAGTGTAATGGTCAAATTCCAACAGAAAGTGCAGCTGCGAAAACTGAAACCTGCCCAAAACGTCACCATCAAACCAAGACTGTCGGTTGTGAAAGTGAAAGTTAATGTCTTACCGTATTTGTGTGGGTAAAAATGAACCACTGGTCTTTTAGGGGAATTTCCTGTTTCAGCGTCACGGTCAAATTCCAACTGTAGAAACTGAACCCTGCCCATAACGTTACCATCAAACCAAAACTGTCGGGAGTGAAAGTCTTACTCAGTAAACATTGTACTCTGTATTTGTGTTGGTAAAAATAAACCACAGTAACAGGCAGCTTTTTTCTGCTGAGTCAACATGGAAACGAACAATGTCTTCTAGTGTGAGAACTCTGTTATGACTGACAGGTTAATAGATCTTCCTCCCGTCTTCCTCCCCTCTCCAGGTGTGGGATGTTGGGAATGAAAGGACACCTGGGCTGCTACCTACCTGAGGGCAGTGCTGCTGTGCTGTAACACACAAACCAAGTATCACATCAAACGCTAGCTGGCTAATCACACACACTAGCTAATGAGTCAGATCCTCAAAGGAGAGCCAGGAATTGACTGATCCTTCCTTTGAATCTCCATCAGCCCAGGCAGGAATATTCAGATGAACAGCAGCTCTACAGAGAGAGGGAGAGGTTGAAGGTCATAGGAAACATGGAACCAGCTTGTCTTGTGAAATCTGATCTAATAGTATGAGGACAAAGTGCTGTTCCATATCTCTGTTCTCCACATGAGACAAGTAGCACACACACACACACAGCACACACACACAGCACACACACACAGCACACACACACAGCACACCACACACAGCACACCACACACAGCACACCACACACAGCACACCACACACAGCACACCACACACAGCACACCACACACACACACCACACACACACACACACACAGCACACACACACAGCACACACACACACACACACACACACACACACACACACACACACACACACACACACACACACACACACAGCACACACACACACACACACACACACACACACAACACACACACACACACAGCACACACACACACAGCACACACACACACACACACACACACACACACACAGCACACACACACAGCACACACACAGCACACACACAGCACACACACAGCACACACACAGCACACACACAGCACACACACAGCACACACACAGCACACACACAGCACACACACAGCACACACACAGCACACACACAGGAAGGGTAGAAGCTTTATCTCTGCATCCTTTAAATTAGACTGCTTGTTGCGGATTTGAGTGACGGTTAAATCCCAGCTCCTGTGATATTCCGGAGCCGCCGTTCCTGCCTGGCGTTCCAGGGAGCAGCGTTGATTAGGAGCGGATCTGCCACGCTGATCCCAGATTTCCACCCCAGATCAGATCAGAGCCCCATCCATCAGCATAGAGGGAGGAGGTCAGAGGAACTAATTACAACGGTGGCAGCTAGTCTCTCACATACACACCCCTAAGCCCGGCCAATGCCCCCAGTGCTCCAGACATCAGAATGACACGACCCCCCTCCTTTTCAGAGAGCAATACACATAACCTTCAATGAGTTTCTCAGGTACTGTAAGGAACCAATACACACTCTACACACTCACAGCTGACATGTCTATCAATGTCTAGTTCAGGCCAATACAAGCCCCTCAATACTACAGTATAGTCAACAGCAGTCAATACTACAATATAGTCAACAGCAGTCAATACTACAGTATAGTCAACAGCAGTCAATACTACAATATAGTCAACAGCAGTAAATACTACAGTATAGTCAACAGCAGTAAATACTACAATATAGTCAACAGCAGTCAATACTACAATATAGTCAACAGCAGTCAATACTACAATATAGTCAACAGCAGTCATTGGCTTTATGTGACCGGCAGTCAATCCTCCAACATCCTGCTCCATTCAGTCAGACTGGACATAGACTGGCCCCTTGTTCAGATCACAACCCAGTTGTGCTTTCAACCTAGCCAACAGAATTAGAGGGGAATGAGAGACAGTGAGAGAAATAGATGGAGACAGAGAGAGATGCTCCAGAGTTGAGCAACAGCTGCTGAGCATCACATCTGTTCAGAGCAGAGTCATCAGCAAACAGACTGAAAACAGACCCCACGGAGCACTGCCATAGGGAGAGAAAGAGAGAAAGAGAGAGGGATGATGAGAGAGCGAGAGGAGGGAAATAGCATAGATGGAGATAAAGCCACAGCAACAACCAGCTACTCTGAAATGGTACAGGAATCTAGAAGCACATGTTCTCTTCCTGCCTCTGCCTTCCTCAGCCCTTCACATCCCCCTCTCCCTTCCTTCCTCCATCCCTCGCTTTCTGAGACTGACAGAACAACAGGGGCCTGTGAGAGTGGAGATGAAAGGCTGGGGGTGGGGCGTGTGTGTGTTTGTGTGTGTGTTCTCATGAATGAATGACCCCTTGTTGAAAACCCCTCACAAACTGCCCTGTCCTCGACACAATGGCTAAAAACATAAACCACGGGGCAAGAGGTCACACTGTGTTAGAGAAGGGGAAAGTCTATAGAGTTACATATCAGGATATTATTTTTAACGTTATATCGTATTGACGGCAGTTGGCTACACCAAGACTCCAGTATTTGTATAACTTGTTCACCATCTTGTTAAATAGGGCGCCAAATTGTTTTCAGCACTTTCATTTCTGGGCGGCAGGTAGCCTAGTGGTTAGAGCGTTGGACTAGTAACCGAAAGGTTGCAAGATCGAATCCCCGAGCTGACAAGATAAAAATCTGTCGTTCTGCCCACTGAACAAGGCAGAGTTAACCCACTGTTCCTAGGCCGTCATTGAAAATAAGAATTTGTTCTTAATTGACTTGTCTGGTTAAATAAAGGTGAAATTAAAACATTTATTTCCACGATGATCCAAACTCATTTTCTCATGGCTCTCGCTCGTCTCTCTGCAGCAGACATATGGTGAGCAATATGTTTGGAACATCGAATCAGCACCAAAGTATCGTGATCATATCTTATCGTGAGGTCCCTGCTAATTCCCAGCCCTACTGTGTGTCCTTACTGTCCCCCCATCTCATGGGTGGTATTACCAAGTAAACCCCACTTCACCTCTAACAAACATGTCTAATCTCATCTTAGTGCAGGTGAAAGTCATGGCCTCATCCCAGCTCCAGCAACAATACTGGGTGTACTGCGCTATAGCGGCCATTCCACCTGGAGGAACAGAACACAGTACTAGGAGAGGAACTCACTGTCCAGTCATGACTGCATGCCAAATGGCACCCTATTCCCTTTATAGTGCACTACATTTGACGAGGGCCCCACATGTCTATGGCCAGAGTGTGACAGAGGGCAGTTCTGTAGCAGTGTGCTCTACTGTACATCACATGTCATTTGACAGCAAAGGGAGAGAACAGAGTAGTTTATGTTGATATCTCTCCATGGTCCCTGAGCAGAGCACAGAGCAGACTTTGTTGCTATCTCTCCATGGTCCCTGAGCAGAGCAGAGCAGAGCAGAGCAGACTTTATGGATCTCTCCATGGTCCCTGAGCAGAGCAGAGCAGAGCAGACTTTATGGATCTCTCTCCATGGTCCCTGAGCACAGCACAGAGCAGACTTTATGGGTAGCTCTCCATGGTCCCTGAGCAGAGCACAGAGCAGAGCAGACCTTATGGATAGCTCTCCATGGTCCCTGAGCAGAGCACAGAGCAGACTTTATGGATAGCTCTCCATGGTCCCTGAGCACAGAGCAGACTTTGTGTTGATCTCTCTCCATGGTCCCTGAGCACAGCACAGAGCAGACTTTATGGATAGCTCTCCATGGTCCCTGAGCACAGCACAGAGCAGACTTTATGGATAGCTCTCCATGGTCCCTGAGCACAGCACAGAGCAGACTTTGTGGATAGCTCTCCATGGTCCCTGAGCACAGCACAGAGCAGACTTTATGGATAGCTCTCCATGGTCCCTGAGCACAGCACAGAGCAGACTTTATGGATAGCTCTCCATGGTCCCTGAGCACAGCACAGAGCAGACTTTATGGATAGCTCTCCATGGTCCCTGAGCACAGAACAGAGCAGACTTTGTGTTGATCTCTCTCCATGGTCCCTGAGCACAGCACAGAGCAGACTTTATGGATAGCTCTCCATGGTCCCTGAGCACAGCACAGAGCAGACTTTATGGATGTCTTTCCATGGTCCCTGAGCACAGCACAGAGCAGACTTTATGGATAGCTCTCCATGGTCCCTGAGCACAGCACAGAGCAGACTTTATGGATGTCTTTCCATGGTCCCTGAGCACAGCACAGAGCAGACTTTATGGATAGCTCTCCATGGTCCCTGAGCACAGCACAGAGCAGACTTTATGGATGTCTTTCCATGGTCCCTGAGCACAGCACAGAGCAGACTTTATGGATGTCTCTCCATGGTCCCTGAGCACAGCACAGAGCAGACTTTATGGATAGCTCTCCATGGTCCCTGAGCACAGCACAGAGCAGACTTTGTTGATGTCTCTCCGTGGTCCCTGAGCACAGCACAGAGCAGACGTTGTTGATGTCTCTCCGTGGTCCCTGAGCACAGCACAGAGCAGACGTTGTTGATGTCTCTCCATGGTCCCTGAGCAGAGCACAGAGCAGACTTTGTTGATGTCTCTCCATGGTCCCTGAGCAGAGCACAGAGCAGACTTTATGGATGTCTCTCCGTGGTCCCTGAGCACAGCACAGAGCAGACTTTATGGATGTCTCTCCGTGGTCCCTGAGCACAGCACAGAGCAGACGTTGTTGATGTCTCTCCATGGTCCCTGAGCAGAGCACAGAGCAGACTTTGTTGATGTCTCTCCATGGTCCCTGAGCAGAGCACAGAGCAGACTTTATGGATGTCTCTCCATGGTCCCTGAGCAGAGCACAGAGCAGACTTTGTTGATGTCTCTCCATGGTCCCTGAGCAGAGCACAGAGCAGACTTTGTTGATGTCTCTCCATGGTCCCTGAGCAGAGCACAGAGCAGACTTTGTGTTGATCTCTCTCCATGGTCCCTGAGCACAGCACAGAGCAGACTTTGTTGATGTCTCTCCGTGGTCCCTGAGCAGAGCACAGAGCAGACTTTGTTGATGTCTCTCCATGGTCCCTGAGCACAGCACAGAGCAGACTTTGTTGATGTCTCTCCATGGTCCCCGAGCAGAGCACAGAGCAGACTTTATGGATGTCTCTCCATGGTCCCTGAGCAGAGCACAGAGCAGACTTTATGGATGTCTCTCCGTGGTCCCTGAGCACAGCACAGAGCAGACTTTATGGATGTCTCTCCATGGTCCCTGAGCAGAGCACAGAGCAGACTTTATGGATGTCTCTCCGTGGTCCCTGAGCACAGCACAGAGCAGACTTTATGGATGTCTCTCCGTGGTCCCTGAGCACAGCACAGAGCAGACTTTATGGATGTCTCTCCGTGGTCCCTGAGCACAGCACAGAGCAGACTTTGTGGATGTCTCTCCATGGTCCCTGAGCACAGCACAGAGCAGACTTTGTTGATGTCTCTCCATGGTCCCTGAGCACAGCACAGAGCAGACTTTGTTGATGTCTCTCCATGGTCCCTGAGCAGAGCACAGAGCAGACTTTATGGATGTCTCTCCGTGGTCCCTGAGCAGAGCACAGAGCAGACTTTATGGATGTCTCTCCGTGGTCCCTGAGCACAGCACAGAGCAGACTTTATGGATGTCTCTCCATGGTCCCTGAGCAGAGCACAGAGCAGACTTTATGGATGTCTCTCCGTGGTCCCTGAGCACAGCACAGAGCAGACTTTGTTGATGTCTCTCCGTGGTCCCTGAGCACAGCACAGAGCAGACTTCGTTGATGTCTCTCCGTGGTCCCTGAACAGAGCAGACTTTATGTTCTATAGTGGGGTAAACAATTGCACTCCTTTGAGCTCTTCAGCTCTCCTCCTCCCCTCTTATCTCTCTCCCTCTTCTCATCCCCCGCCACAAATAACAATCTACCCCACACAGCAGGCACTTCCAAATATTTACTCAGTTCTGTTCTGAATACAAAGGCCATTCTCCCACTGCCTCAGATGTCTCTCACACACACTTTTCTGGAGACACAGAGAGACACACACTCGTGTACCTGCTCTCCACTAGTGATGGGGGGGGGGGGGGGGGGGGGGTTCGATGCGGTTACCTATCGGAATATAATTTGACAAGATCTTAATATTATTTTTGTGCTAGTTGTCTGTACCTGCACCAAAACTCCAGTATTTTTCCTCCATAGTTTGTTCTCCATCTTCTTTTTAAATTGGAAGCCAATTACTTTTCAGCACCTTTATTTCCATGACTGATCAAAACTTGTTTTCTCATGGCTCTCTCTCTTGTCCCTCTGCAGCAGACATATGGTGAGCAATATGTTTGGAACATCAAAAATAAATAAATACATAATCACACTATCAAATTGCAATACATATAGAATCGCGAAAATCGCAATACACAGTGTTTCGGCACGTAAGTATCGTGATAATATCGTATTGTGAGGTCCCTGGCAATTCCCAGCCCTACACTCCACACACACGTTAGAATTCTCTCTCCTGCTGATCACCTCCGACTGCTCTACCGCTCTGTAACCGCTCTCTAACGAGGAGGACTGCAGGTACAGTACAGTTCGCCCCTTTGGCTTGTGTGTGTGTGTGTGTGTGTGTGTGTGTGTGTGTGTGTGGCTCGCTCTCCCACACAGACACTTCTAATTTCTTAGTGTTCACACCTTTGTCCTCCATCTTTTCCTGTGTAGTTTGTGCCCTCCCTTTGTCTCTCTCATCATCCATCTTCACCTCTCTCCTCCCTCTCTCTTTGACCCCTCTTCACTCACCTCCCATCTCTTTTCCCTTCCTCGCTCACACTCCCTGTCACCCCGCCTCCTCCCCCTCTCTGACAGTCTCTGTGGTTCCACAGGCTGCACCTGTGTCTCATTAACGCCGCTGACGGTGTTGAAACGAGCTTCCCTTTCTCCTCTTCCCTATCCCTCTCTCCTCTCGTCTCTCGTCTCCCCTTTAGCTACTGCCAAGGCACATTTATCTCTGTGTGCTGAACAATTATCTACCTCTCGCTTTCCAATCCCTCACTTTCTTTCTCTCTCTCCCTCTCCTGTCCGTTCAGCCATGGTAGACTGAGTTCAGATGGTTTCCTAGGTGGCCTGGTGGTGGTTGGGTTAGCTAGGTGGTTGGGTTAGCTAGGTGGTCTGGTGGTCAGGTTAGCTAGGGGGTCTGGTGGTCAGGTTAGCTAGGGGGTCTGGTGGTTGGGTTAGCTAGGGGGTCTGGTGGTTGGGTTAGCTAGGGGGTCTGGTGGTTGGGCTAGTTAGGTGGTTGGGTTAGCTAGGTGGTCTGATGGTTGGGCTAGTTAGGTGGTTGGGTTAGCTAGGTGGTCTGGTGGTTGGGTTAGCTAGGGGGTCTGGTGGTTGGGTTAGTTAGGTGGTCTGATGGTTGGGCTAGTTAGGTGGTTGGGTTAGCTAGGTGGTCTGATGGTTGGGCTAGTTAGGTGGTTGGGTTAGCTAGGTGGTCTGGTGGTTGGGTTAGCTAGGTGGTTGGGTTAGCTAGGTGGTCTGATGGTTGGGTTAGCTAGGTGGTCTGGTGGTTGGGTTAGCTAGGTGGTTGGGTTAGCTAGGTGGTTGGGTTAGCTAGGTGGTTGGGTTAGCTAGGTGGTCGGGTTAGCTAGGTGGTCTGGTGGTCGGGTTAGCTAGGTGCTCTGGTGGTCGGCTTAGCTAGGTGCTCTGGTGGTCGGCTTAGCTAGGTGCTCTGGTGGTCGGCTTAGCTAGGTGGTCGGCTTAGCTAGGTGGTCGGCTTAGCTAGGTGGTCGGCTTAGCTAGGTGGTCGGCTTAGCTAGGTGGTCGGCTTAGCTAGGTGCTCTGGTGGTCGGCTTAGCTAGGTGCTCTGGTGGTCGGCTTAGCTAGGTGCTCTGGTGGTCGGCTTAGCTAGGTGCTCTGGTGGTCGGCTTAGCTAGGTGCTCTGGTGGTCGGCTTAGCTAGGTGCGCTGGTGGTCGGCTTAGCTAGGTGCGCTGGTGGTCGGCTTAGCTAGGTGCGCTGGTGGTCGGCTTAGCTAGGTGCTCTGGTGGTCGGCTTAGCTAGGTGCTCTGGTGGTCGGCTTAGCTAGGTGCTCTGGTGGTCGGCTTAGCTAGGTGCTCTGGTGGTCGGCTTAGCTAGGTGGTCGGCTTAGCTAGGTGATCTGGTGGTCGGCTTAGCTAGGTGCTCTGGTGGTCGGCTTAGCTAGGTGCTCTGGTGGTCGGCTTAGCTAGGTGCTCTGATGGTCGGGTTAGCTAGGTGCTCTGATGGTCGGGTTAGCTAGGTGCTCTGGTGGTCGGCTTAGCTAGGTGCTCTGGTGGTCGGCTTAGCTAGGTGCTCTGATGGTCGGGTTAGCTAGGTGCTCTGATGGTCGGGTTAGCTAGGTGCTCTGATGGTCGGGTTAGCTAGGTGCTCTGATGGTCGGGTTAGCTAGGTGCTCTGATGGTCGGGTTAGCTAGGTGCTCTGGTGGTCGGGTTAGCTAGGTGCTTGGGTTAGCTAGGTGGTCTGGTGGTTGGGTTAGCTAGGTGGTTGGGTTAGCTAGGTGGTCTGGTGGTTGGGTTAGCTAGGTGGTTGGGTTAGCTAGGTGGTCTGGTGGTTGGGTTAGCTAGGTGGTCGGGTTAGCTAGGTGGTCTGGTGGTTGGGTTAGCTAGGTGGTCGGGTTAGCTAGGTGGTCTGATGGTTGGGTTAGCTAGGTGGTTGGGTTAGCTAGGTGGTCTGATGGTTGGGTTAGCTAGGGGGTCTGGTGGTTGGGTTAGCTAGGGGGTCTGGTGGTTGGGTTAGCTAGGGGGTCTGGTGGTTGGGTTAGCTAGGGGGTCTGGTGGTTGGGCTAGTTAGGTGGTTGGGTTAGCTAGGTGGTCTGATGGTTGGGCTAGTTAGGTGGTTGGGTTAGCTAGGTGGTCTGGTGGTTGGGTTAGCTAGGGGGTCTGGTGGTTGGGTTAGTTAGGTGGTCTGATGGTTGGGTTAGCTAGGTGGTTGGGTTAGCTAGGTGGTCTGATGGTTGGGTTAGCTAGGTGGTCTGGTGGTTGGGTTAGCTAGGTGGTTGGGTTAGCTAGGTGGTCTGGTGGTTGGGTTAGCTAGGTGGTCTGGTGGTTGGGTTAACTAGGTGGTCTGGTGGTTGGGTTAGCTAGGGGGTCTGGTGGTTGGGTTAGCTAGGTGGTTGGGTTAGCTAGGTGGTTGGGTTAGCTAGGTGGTCGGGTTAGCTAGGTGGTCTGGTGGTCGGGTTAGCTAGGTGCTCTGGTGGTCGGCTTAGCTAGGTGCTCTGGTGGTCGGCTTAGCTAGGTGCTCTGGTGGTCGGCTTAGCTAGGTGGTCGGCTTAGCTAGGTGGTCGGCTTAGCTAGGTGGTCGGCTTAGCTAGGTGGTCGGCTTAGCTAGGTGGTCGGCTTAGCTAGGTGCTCTGGTGGTCGGCTTAGCTAGGTGCTCTGGTGGTCGGCTTAGCTAGGTGCTCTGGTGGTCGGCTTAGCTAGGTGCTCTGGTGGTCGGCTTAGCTAGGTGCTCTGGTGGTCGGCTTAGCTAGGTGCTCTGGTGGTCGGCTTAGCTAGGTGCGCTGGTGGTCGGCTTAGCTAGGTTCGCTGGTGGTCGGCTTAGCTAGGTGCTCTGGTGGTCGGCTTAGCTAGGTGCTCTGGTGGTCGGCTTAGCTAGGTGCTCTGGTGGTCGGCTTAGCTAGGTGCTCTGGTGGTCGGCTTAGCTAGGTGGTCGGCTTAGCTAGGTGCTCTGGTGGTCGGCTTAGCTAGGTGCTCTGGTGGTCGGCTTAGCTAGGTGCTCTGGTGGTCGGCTTAGCTAGGTGCTCTGATGGTCGGGTTAGCTAGGTGCTCTGATGGTCGGGTTAGCTAGGTGCTCTGATGGTCGGCTTAGCTAGGTGCTCTGGTGGTCGGCTTAGCTAGGTGCTCTGATGGTCGGGTTAGCTAGGTGCTCTGATGGTCGGGTTAGCTAGGTGCTCTGATGGTCGGGTTAGCTAGGTGCTCTGATGGTCGGGTTAGCTAGGTGCTCTGATGGTCGGGTTAGCTAGGTGCTCTGATGGTCGGGTTAGCTAGGTGCTCGGGTTAGCTAGGTGGTCTGGTGGTTGGGTTAGCTAGGTGGTTGGGTTAGCTAGGTGGTCTGGTGGTTGGGTTAGCTAGGTGGTTGGGTTAGCTAGGTGGTCTGGTGGTTGGGTTAGCTAGGTGGTCGGGTTAGCTAGGTGGTCTGGTGGTTGGGTTAGCTAGGTGGTCGGGTTAGCTAGGTGGTCTGATGGTTGGGTTAGCTAGGTGGTTGGGTTAGCTAGGTGGTCTGATGGTTGGGTTAGCTAGGGGGTCTGGTGGTTGGGTTAGCTAGGGGGTCTGGTGGTTGGGTTAGCTAGGGGGTCTGGTGGTTGGGTTAGCTAGGGGGTCTGGTGGTTGGGCTAGTTAGGTGGTTGGGTTAGCTAGGTGGTCTGATGGTTGGGCTAGTTAGGTGGTTGGGTTAGCTAGGTGGTCTGGTGGTTGGGTTAGCTAGGGGGTCTGGTGGTTGGGTTAGTTAGGTGGTCTGATGGTTGGGTTAGCTAGGTGGTTGGGTTAGCTAGGTGGTCTGATGGTTGGGTTAGCTAGGTGGTCTGGTGGTTGGGTTAGCTAGGTGGTTGGGTTAGCTAGGTGGTCTGGTGGTTGGGTTAGCTAGGTGGTTGGGTTAGCTAGGTGGTCTGATGGTTGGGTTAGCTAGGTGGTCTGGTGGTTGGGTTAGCTAGGTGGTTGGGTTAGCTAGGTGGTCTGATGGTTGGGTTAGCTAGGTGGTCGGGTTAGCTAGGTGGTCTGATGGTTGGGTTAGCTAGGTGGTTGGGTTAGCTAGGTGGTCTGATGGTTGGGTTAGCTAGGTGGTCTGATGGTTGGGTTAGCTAGGTGGTCTGGTGGTTGGGTTAGCTAGGTGGTCTGGTGGTTGGGTTAGCTAGGTGGTTGGGTTAGCTAGGTGGTGGGTTAGCTAGGTGGTCTGATGGTCGGGTTAGCTAGGTGCTCTGGTGGTCGGGTTAGCTAGGTGCTCTGGTGGTCGGCTTAGCTAGGTGCTCTGGTGGTCGGCTTAGCTAGGTGCTCTGGTGGTCGGCTTAGCTAGGTGCTCTGGTGGTCGGCTTAGCTAGGTGCTCTGGTGGTCGGCTTAGCTAGGTGCTCTGGTGGTCGGCTTAGCTAGGTGCTCTGGTGGTCGGCTTAGCTAGGTGCTCTGGTGATCGGGTTAGCTAGGTGCTCTGGTGGTCGGGTTAGCTAGGTGCTCTGATGGTCGGGTTAGCTAGGTGCTCTGATGGTTGGGTTAGCTAGGTGGTCTGATGGTTGGGTTAGCTAGGTGGTCTGGTGGTCGGGTTAGCTAGGTGGTCGGGTTAGCTAGGTGGTTGGGTTAGTTAGGTGGTCTGGTGGTTGGGTTAGCTAGGTGGTCTGGTGGTTGGGTTAGCTAGGTGGTCTGGTGGTCGGGTTAGCTAGGTGGTCGGGTTAGCTAGGTGGTCTGGTGGTTGGGTTAGCTAGGTTGTCTGGTGGTTGGGTTAGCTAGGTGGTCTTGTGGTTGGGTTAGCTAGGTGGTCTGGTGGTTGGGATAGCTAGGTGGTCTGGTGGTTGGGTTAGCTAGGTGGTCTGGTGGTTGGGTTAGCTAGGTGGTCTGGTGGTTGGGTTAGCTAGGTGGTCTGGTGGTTGGGTTAGCTAGGTGGTCTGGTGGTTGGGTTAGCTAGGTGGTCTGGTGGTCGGGTTAGCTAGGTGGTCTGGTGGTCGGGTTAGCTAGGTGGTCTGGTGGTCGGGTTAGCTAGGTGGTCGGGTTAGCTAGGTGGTCTGGTGGTTGGGTTAGCTAGGTGGTCTGGTGGTTGGGTTAGCTAGGTGGTCTGGTGGTTGGGTTAGCTAGGTGGTCTGGTGGTTGGGTTAACTAGGTGGTCTGGTGGTTGGGTTAGCTAGGTGGTCTGGTGGTTGGGTTAGCTAGGTGGTCTGGTGGTTGGGTTAGCTAGGTGGTCTGGTGGTTGGGTTAGTTAGGTGGTCTGGTGGTTGGGTTAGTTAGGTGGTCTGGTTAGTTAGGTGGTCTGGTGGTCGGGTTAGCTAGGTGGTTTGGTTAGTTAGGTGGTCTGGTGGTTGGGTTAGCTAGGTGGTCTGGTGGTTGGGTTAGCTAGGTGGTCTGGTGGTTGGGTTAGCTAGGTGGTCTGGTGGTTGGGTTAGCTAGGTGGTCTGGTGGTTGGGTTAGCTAGGGGGTCTGGTGGTTGGGTTAGCTAGGGGGTCTGGTGGTTGGGTTAGCTAGGGGGTCTGGTGGTTGGGTTAGCTAGGGGGTCTGGTGGTTGGGTTAGCTAGGGGGTCTGGTGGTTGGGTTAGCTAGGGGGTCTGGTGGTTGGGTTAGCTAGGGGGTCTGGTGGTTGGGTTAGCTAGGTGGTCTGGTGGTTGGGTTAGCTAGGGGGTCTGGTGGTTGGGTTAGCTAGGGGGTCTGGTGGTTGGGTTAGCTAGGGGGTCTGGTGGTTGGGTTAGCTAGGGGGTCTGGTGGTTGGGTTAGCTAGGGGGTCTGGTGGTTGGGTTAGCTAGGTGGTCTGGTGGTTGGGTTAGCTAGGTGGTCTGGTGGTTGGGTTAGCTAGGTGGTCTGGTTAGCTAGGTGGTCTGGTTAGCTAGGTGGTCTGGTGGTCTGGTTAGCTAGGTGGTCTGGTGGTTGGGTTAGCTAGGTGGTCTGGTGGTTGGGTGCCTGGAGGAGGATGGAGGCCAAGCCTCTCCAGCTTTCAAAACATCTCCTGGTCTGGTGGTGCATTCAGCTTCAATCTCCTCTAACCATACATCTAGAATATTCAATCATACAACAGGCCTTGTTGCTCCTCTCCCAGCCTGATTCAGATGGGCTGGTATGGACAACAGAGAAAGTGCAGTACATACTGAAATCTAGAGAATGGTAGATGTATCATTGTATGGGGTTTGTTAACTCCAGCTACATTTGCAATGGTAGGACAATGCCATCCCCTTCCTCAAACTACGACTCACATCATTTACACTGAGTATACATAACATTAAGAACACCTGCTCTTTCCATGACATAGACTGACCAGGTGAAAGCTATGATGTCACCTGTTAAATCCACTTCAATTCAGTGTAGATGAATGGGAGGAGACCGGTTAAATAAGGATTTTAAAGCCTTGAGACATGGGTTGTGTATGTGTGCCATTCAGAGGGAGAGATTTGAGGACAAAATATTTAAGTGCCTTTGAACGGGGTATAGTAGTAAGTTCCAGGCGCACCGTTTGAGTGTCAAGAACTGCAACGTTGCTGGGTTTTTCACTCTCAACAGTGTCTATCAAGAATAGCCCACCACCCAAATGACATCCAGCCAACTTGGCACAACTGTGGGAAGCATTGGAGTCAACATGGGCCAGCATCCATGTGGAATGCTTGACACCTTGTAGAGTCCATACCCCGACAAATTGAGGCTGTTCTGAGGGCAAAAGGGGGTGTACCTCAATATTAAGAAGTTAGGTGTTCCTAATGTTTTGTACCCTCAGTGTACAGCCGTTTAGCACAGAGGGTGGTCGTCTCACATTCACTAACACCACTAACTCTGATTACACCAAAGAGACAGTCCTTATGAACAACTGACTATTACAACACTGGGACATACAAACAAGCTGAGTAGTGTTAGTTCACCTTCCCACGCTGTGAATATTAATTTGTTCTCATTATGTCGCTAAGCTGCGGTTGTCACATTGGACACTGCATAATTCAACAAGGGGACGAGACATGTAGAGAAGAGGAGAGAGGAGCTGTGGATGGGAATACACGTTCAACTATAGAAGTGTGAATCTAAGTCTCATTGCTATACTACAGTCTCTAGAATGAGCTCCAACTCCAGATATCTGCCTTATAAAGGCCAGTTCATACACTAGTTACAACATTTGGCACTTTGGCAGTAGTATGAAATCAGCTTAAGTCCTAAGAGAGGACTTGAGAAAGTGTCAATCTTAGAATAGTGAAACGGAACTGAACTAATTAATTGATGACATTGACAGAACACTAAAACGACTCAACGAACACAGGAAGCCATTAGCCAAGTCATTAGTCAGGTTTAGATTGACAGAACTGTTCAGCGTCTGTTCACATCCTGCCAGCCACCAAACCCCGCCATCCATGCATCCCTCCATATATACCTTCATTCATCCATCACTCCCTGTGCATGTAAATAAATATAGGCAGAGTGGGGAAACAGACAGAGAGAGAGAGAGACAGAAACAGAGACAGAGACAGAGAGAGAAAGTAGGCCAGAAATGGAGAGAAATAAGAGAACAAGAGGGGAAGACAGATAGCGAGAGGAAAGAAGAGTTGAGCTGGGAACAGGAAGGAAGATGACAGTGGTTTTGAGGGGAGAGATGGAGTCAGCTGGAAGGAATGAGGGGGGAGAGATAGAGAGGAAGAGAGGGAGCGAGGGAGGGAGCGTGGAAGGGACCTGTCTGGTGCAGGGAAGAAAGCCAAAGGATTGAGGAAAAGGGAGGATGGCAGAGAGGAGGGTTATAGCTAGGGAGGACATCAATAATCTATGGGAGGATGGCAGAGAGGAGGGTTATAGCTAGGGAGGACATCAATAATCTATGGGAGGATGGCAGAGAGGAGGGTTATAGCTAGGGAGGACATCAATAATCTATGGGAGGATGGCAGAGAGGAGGGTTATAGCTAGGGAGGACATCAATAATCTATGGGAGGATGGCAGAGAGGAGGGTTATAGCTAGGGAGGACATCAATAATCTATGGGAGGATGGCAGAGAGGAGGGTTATAGCTAGGGAGGACATCAATAATCTATGGGAGGATGGCAGAGAGGAGGGTTATAGCTAGGGAGGACATCAATAATCTATGGGAGGATGGCAGAGAGGAGGGTTATAGCTAGGGAGGACATCAATAATCTATGGGAGGATGGCAGAGAGGAGGGTTATAGCTAGGGAGGACATCAATAATCTATGGGAGGATGGCAGAGAGGAGGGTTATAGCTAGGGAGGACATCAATAATCTATGGGAGGATGGCAGAGAGGAGGGTTATAGCTAGGGAGGACATCAATAATCTATGGGAGGATGGCAGAGAGGAGGGTTATAGCTAGGGAGGACATCAATAATCTATGGGAGGATGGCAGAGAGGAGGGTTATAGCTAGGGAGGACATCAATAATCTATGGGAGGATGGCAGAGAGGAGGGTTATAGCTAGGGAGGACATCAATAATCTATGGCGGATAAGCTATTCCGTGTTGAACGGAGGAGAGAAAGAACGAGAAAACGAGAGCGAGAATGAGAGAGATGCAAAAGTTGGTAGGTGGGGCCTTGGGTACATCTATTTAAAAGAGAAATTAAAAGACGCTTGTGTTCGTTTAGAGAGCAGGGCACCCCCCCCCCCCCCACCCCCCCCCCCACCCCCCAACACTCCCTAGGCAATGTCTATTTAAATGTGGGTTTAAAAATCAGAGAGTGTTACAGCTCTAATCATGGCTGGCTGGCGTCACAGCACATTCCCTCTCTCGCTCTACCTTTCTCCAACGCCCAAAGCCCTCACCCGTCGCTCAGCATGAACACACACTCAAACTGAACACAAACACACACCAAGCCCCCCTAGAAGGGCTATTGCACGACAGAGCTGAATTCATGAATCACTGAAAGACGAATCAGCTGCGAGCGAGTGAACGTAGGGAGGAGAGGAGGAGGAGTGAGAAAGGAGAGGGAGGATTGTTTCCTATAAAAAGACACTAAAAGTTAAGCAGATATCAGGAAATTGCCCCTAGCTGCCTACAAGGACAGAACCCCCAGGAAGGTTCCCAGTGACATGCCTGGCTCTGCACACACACACACACACACACACACACACACACACACACACACACACACACACACACACACACACACACACACACACACACACACACACACACACACACACACACACACTGAACAGCCCGTAAATAGCTAAGAAAGCCAGTCGACAACCATGAAGGAGATACACAACACCAACACAGGAACTAAATAAACCAACACACACAAACCAAAGTAGTGCTACCACCAACTAGCCACTTTCTACACATGTTCCTCCAACTTCCATTTCCAACTTCCATTTCCAACTTCCATTTCCAACTTCCATTTCCAACTTCCATTTCCAACTTCCATTTCCAACTTCCATTTCCAACTTCCATTTCCAACTTCCATTTCCAACTTCCATTTCCAACTTCCGCCATCATCCAGAAGGCGAGGTCAGTACAGATGCATCAAAGCTGGGACTGAAAAACAGCTTCTATCTCAAGGCCATCAGACTGTGTTAATAGCCATCACTAACACAGACTTAAAATCATTGGACACCTTAATAAATGGAACACTAGTCACTTTAATAATGTTTACATATCTTGCGTTACTCATCTCATATGTATATACTGCATTCTATACTATTCTACTGTATCTTGGTCTATGCCGCTCTGAGATTGCTTGTCCATATATTTATATATTCTTAAATCCATTCCTTTACTTAGATGTATGTGTATTGGGTATTTGTTGTGACATTGTTAGAAATTACTTGTTAGATATTGCTGCACTGACAGAACAAGAAGCACAAGCATGTCGCTACACTCGCAATAACATCTGCTAACCATGTGTATGTGACCAATAACATCTGACTGGACAGGAACAGGAAGGGGGGGAGCTGGGTAGTCAGACAGATCTGTCCATTCACACAGACTGGACAGGAAGGGGGGGAGCTGGGTAGTTAGACAGATCTGTCCATTCACACAGACTGGACAGGAAGGGGGGGAGCTGGGTAGTTAGACAGATCTGTCCATTCACACAGACTGGACAGGAAGGGGGGAAGCTGGGTAGTTAGACAGATCTGTCCATTCACACAGACTGGGCAGGAAGGGGGGGAGCTGGGTAGTCAGACAGATCTGTCCATTCACACAGACTGGACAGGAAGGGGGGGAGCTGGGTAGTCAGACAGATCTGTCCATTCACACAGACTGGGCAGGAAGGGGGGGAGCTGGGTAGGTAGACAGATCTGTCCATTCACACAGACTGGACAGGAAGGGGGGGAGCTGGGTAGTCAGACAGATCTGTCCATTCACACAGACTGGGCAGGAAGGGGGGGAGCTGGGTAGGTAGACAGATCTGTCCATTCACACAGACTGGACAGGAAGGGGGGAGCTGGGTAGGTAGACAGCTCTTTCCAGTTACAGGAAGGGGGAGGAGGGGAAGGGGGTGGCTGGCCAGGAAGAGGTGGGGAGGGGTGAGCTGGCAAGGTAGAGGGGGGGCTCCAAGGTACAGGCTGCTCTGTGGTGCTCTAGTGGCCCTGGGGGAGGGAAGGATAAGGAAGGGGAAACCGGGAAAGTTAGGGGAGGAAGGGAGGAACTGGGGACTTCACTAGGAACACAATGACAGTCCTGTTTCAATAACAGTAGTATATAATTTATCCACCAACGCCTGGCTGGCCCACAGTACAACAGTAACTTGATATGAATAGAAGTAACTCACATCAAGGCAAGGCATGGTGCTGTTCTTCCTCAATTCCCCAAATCCAACCTGCTGTAGAACCCAAGCATGGTACATTTAGGGGAAGTGACCTGGCTAGACTTCACATCTGTGTATTGTGCTCTATAGCCCTTGTAACAGTAGTGTCAATCACAGACGATTGAGTGTGGCCACAGCATCTCTGTGGGACAGGTTAGTCCTGATAAAACCATACCTCTCTCCCTCGCACAACCTCTCTCCCTCGCATAACCTCTCTCCCTCGCACAACCTCTCTCCCTCGCACAACCTCTCTCCCTCGCACAACCTCTCTCCCTCAGCAATCTGTGATTCAGCCCACCATTGAGCCTGAGGTTCTGTGAAAAAAAAAGTGTGTGTGTGTGTGTGTGTGTGTTGGAGGGACAGCTGAGTGCCATTCTGCAGCCAGGGTGAGGGAGGGAGGAGGGAGAGGGCCTGAGATGATTGTTGGGAAACGTTGTTGTACTGTCGCAGCAACTTAACCTTCAAAAACTGCCTTCTGGGACGGGAGGGAGGGAGGGAGGGAGGGAGGGAGGGAGGGAGGGAGGGAGGGGAAAGGAACATTGTTAGGAGGCAGAGAGAGACTGCAATAGAGGCAGCAATACACCATGATGATAGGAAAGGCACCATTACAAAACAGTGAGGGAAAAGAAGCAGCAAGGAGAATAGTTTGTACTGGCAGACTTAAAGAGAAACTTCAAGGTTGATGTAGGTGAAACAGACAGAGGGAATAAGACAGAGAGAGAGAGCGAGAGAAAGAAGGGAACCAAAGACATTCAAATTACAGCAGGAGAAACAAGGGATGAGGAGAAGGAGGGACGGAAGGAGAGGGGGACACGGACTATAAGACAGGCGCTTACTGAACAGACGGATCAATTACGAGGACCAAATTACAGAGAGGAGGAAGTTAAGAAGCTACTCAGAGGAAATCAACAGACAGACAGACAGAGAGAGAAGGGAAGATAGCGAGACATGGAGGAGGAAGGAAGATAAGGAGGGATGGAGGGTGTGAGACATGGAGAAAGAAAAGCAGAGAGAGAGGGTGGGATAGAGCTACAGGAGGTAGATTGGATTCATTAGTTAGAGGGCTGTCAGAGAGCAGAGGGATAAAGGAATAGGACTGAGTCAGAGACCCCACTGTGGCTGTGTAAGAAAGATGGGATCAGCTATAGTGTGTGTGTGGGGGGGCTCATTCAACACAAAATTCTATTTAGATGAAGTGCCAAGACTATCTGTAGTAAACAAACACTTTGGTACACCCTGTTGACACAACCCAGTGAGAGGAAAAGGCCAACCTGTCACTCCAGTCTCCTCCTGTTCTGCTTTCTACCAGTCCTGGTGGCTGCAATGAATCTCAATGGTGATCATTCAGATAGGCTAGTCTTCTGTAGAAATTCAGGTTGAAAAAGGTTATCATGAGGTTTGCTTTGAGTGGCAGTTGCATAACTACACTATAATTGACAGAGGTTACATCTCAAATGGCTCCTTATTCCCTATATTGTGCACACTTGACTAGGACCCATAGGGCTCTGGTTAAAATGAGTGCACTATATATGGAGCCATTTGGGATGCACCCAGAACAAGCCTAACAGAGCTGGTAAGGTTGACAGCTGTGGGCATCAGTGTGTTGTGACTAATCAGAAATGCAGTCTGCCGACGGCCATCTTCACTTGAAGGTTTCTGAGATTCAGAAGAACATGGGGACATAGAAGACTGAACACACTGTAATATCTCTGTTTTATGTTGAACAATTTAAACATGACTGAATGTTCTGTTCCAGCTCCACTCTTATCTCTGATAAAATGTCCCACATTAAATAAACTCCCACTTCACTGCCTAAATGTCTACCCTGGCTGTAGCCCAGTAATACGGTACGTCCTCTCTCCTGCTCTATATAACTACTTCCCACAAATCTAAAAGCATTGGATTGGTGGAGGTATAGGCTAGTGGGAGTTTACACCATATTTGTAATACCAGTCATTTCCATTTCAAATCAGGGAAGTGAACAAGTGTACACTTTGGGAAGAAGGAGAGAACTGGGACATTAAATTCTTCACCATCAACAGCCCATAGTAGCATGTGATGATGTGGTTGGGTCTTAGGCGTGTCACCCTAAACAAGGTCCTGTCACAACTAAGTAACTATCCTCCCCCAGCCCTTCCCTCCCTCCTGCCTGCCTGCCTGTCTGTCTAGACAGGCTGGTAAGTGTGAATTTGACATGACCTTCTCAAAGTGAGCTGTACGGAGATGCAGAGAAAAGCCAACTGGGGGTGTAGAAGTGAAAGAGACAGATTGTGACGTCACAAAAAACATACAACACACTAAGAAAAAACAGAAAGATGTGAAAAAAAGTGGGAGAGAATGGGAGAGCAAGAGAGGTGGTAACTGTCAAACTGACTTGGACACAAACACAGACACACACACAGACACAGAGAGGAAGAGAGATAGGAGTTTGACGGAGCTGTCAGTGCGAAACCTAAATGTTTTCAATAACACATAAGGACACTGCATCCTTCCCTGATCGATACAGGATCAATAACACAAACCACACTCTCCATCTGGACACATTAAGGTGACTGCCAATGACAACGGAAACATGCGCGTGTCCGTGTGTGTAGCTAGGACAATGTCAAGGGCCTCTGTGCTCAGTGCCATACAGATCTGCTGAGCGCACCACAGAGGATTTTACAGATGGAGAGAGACGGGAGAGACAAGAGGAGAGAGAAAAGTGAGGAGAAAGACAGAAGATGTTAAAGTGTCAGAGGGATGATGCTAAACTACAAATGAGCAGATCCTGCCTCCCTATCTATCTCTCCTCCAAATCCCCTTATCCCTGTGCCAAGTTGCCACTGAGGAATTTAAAAGTATGATGTCATCTCCACTCTGCTACCCCACTAAAGCTGCCCCCTTCATTCCAACTGTTCCCACCCCTCTCAGCCCCCTTAACCAGCAGCCTAGTCCTAGCGCCTTGGTTGGTGGTTTGGGTCCAGTGGTGTAAAGTACTTAAGTAAAAATACTTGAAAGAACTACTTAAGTAGTTTTTTGGGGTATCTGTACTTTATTTATATTTTTGACTTTAACTTATTACTCAATACATTTTCCCTTACACCCAAAAGTACTCATTACATTTTGAATGCTTAGCAGGAGTGGAAAATTGTCTAATTCACACACTTATCAAGAGAACATCCCTGGTCATCCCTACTGTCTCTGATCTGGTGGACTCACTAAATACATGCTTCATGTTGAAATTATTTCTACTTTTAATACTTAAAACCAAATACTTTTAGACTTTTACTCAAGTAGGATTTTACTGGGCAACTTTCACTTTTATCATTTTCTATTAAAAGGCATCTTTACTTTCACTCAAATATGACAATTCGGTACTTCACCACTGTTTGGGTCACCGTTTCATTGGGCACAGCAGGAGTCTTGGTAACTGGTACTGTGAAACCGTTGCTGCAGTGTCATGCCATGTCCTATTCAGGGGCTGCTCCTAGACTCAGTCTTTCTTGATGGGGGTGTGACCACTGTAGCTGGGTAATCATCTGGGACTGTGTCAAAGAGAATCTCCTACACCCAACATAGCAAACTAAACACGGATTCTCTAAGGTACTGTGTTGAGTGTACAGAGGCAGGCAGGGAAACAGAAACTGGTGTGTGTGCAAATGTGTTGCTGTGACGAAGACATTTTTGATAGAGGAATGGATGATAAGGAGCACTATCAGCATTTCAACTGATTCATACCATATCCAGCCTTGATAACATCTACAGACGGGTTTTTGTTTGTGTGTGTGTGTGTGTGTGTGTGTGTGTGTGTGTGTGTGTGTGTGTGTGTGTGTGTGTGTGTGTGTGTGTGTGTGTGTGTGTGTGTGTGTGTGTGTGTGTGTGTGTGTGTGTGTGTGTGTGTCCTGCTCTAGTTGGAATCCAACCTGACCCCAATGACCTCAGCGGAGCTATGATTTTGTAAACCCTTCCACTCCCATTCATCTTAATGGCATTTGGCATTCCTTAAAGGGGGGGGGGGATTACTACTTCTCCCTTTGATCGGATGGGATGGCCTCCAATCTGGCAACCCTGCCAGGAAAACAAACACTCCCAGTGGAGGATCTCTGTATGACCTCATCGTGGGCCACCATGTTTGCTCCCAGCATGCATTGGGAGCAGAGCCTGGGGGGGGACGGGGACTGTGGTTCCCACAGAACTTAAATGTATGTAGTTTTTTTGGGGGGGCTGAGTCATTCCAGGAAAGAAGCCCATGATCCATCCATCATTAGTTATTTACCACCCTCTGAAAGATGCTTTGAAAGGACGTGTCAGTTTAATTAATATGTAGAGATAAAGGAGGCTATTCTCAGACGACTGTGGTAGACAGGAAGGAACACCACTACATCCTGAAGAAACCACCCGGCAAACTGCCTCACACATACACACATCTGACAACTGGTTATTGAGATGCCATCTGACTCTCAGCATTAGGGATTCCCCAGACAAAAAAAGGCATCTTGGTCGACCGAGAGTAGTCACACACACAGTCAAAAGTTTCAGGCTACTAATTCTATCAGATCCTCAAATGGGCACATTTATAGGCCTACATCTGCATGCAGGCCAGGTAGCCTAGGCCTACATCTGCATGCAGGCCAGGTAGCCTAGGCCTACATCTGCATGCAGGCCAGGTAGCCTAGGCCTACTTCTATGCACAATCAGGTGCATGTCCTTACTCAACACTGACAGGAGCGCTCCAAACAAAAGACAACGAATAAATTGACAACTCATAAATGGAATGAAATAAACCAAAACTTTCTCACAAGTGTAGCCTAGGTTGTGCGCTCTACAAACAATGTGTCCACTCCTCCGATGACAAGACTGTAGTAATAATAATATATATTGAGTGCATTAACAGAAATGACCATAACCAAACAAACATTGTAGATTAGAAATTATGGGAATTAACGGTAAATGTACTGGTGACACTGGTGTGCCATCCCTGCAGCCTCCGCAATGGACTAGTCCACTGAGACAGGCGTGGATCAGACAGCTGTCTCGTGTACCATCTTTTTTTTCTTTTTACATATGTGCCACTGCTTGTCGGAAGAAAACAAATAAAAATACACAGCATAGCCTCAGGTTACACACCCTCATTTATCACTAGCTAGCGGTGTGTCGACTACTATTGCTCCTGCCTCCCAGTCCAAAAGCAAAACAATTCAGTGACACAAGAACTGCTGCTGATCGACCAAACTCTCCCTCTCTCTCCTTCGCTCTCTATACATCTCTCCCCTTCGCTCTCTATACATCTCTCCCCTTCGCTCTCTATACATCTCTCTCCCCTTCGCTCTCTATACATCTCTCTCCCCTTCGCTCTCTATACATCTCTCTCCCCTTCGCTCTCTATACATCTCTCTCCCCTTCGCTCTCTATACATCTCTCTCTCCTTCGCTCTCTATACATCTCTCTCCCCTTCGCTCTCTATACATCTCTCTCCCCTTCGCTCTCTATACATCTCTCTCCTTCGCTCTCTATACATCTCTCTCCTTCGCTCTCTATACATCTCTCTCTCCTTCGCTCTCTATACATCTCTCTCTCCTTCGCTCTCTATACATCTCTCTCCCCTTCGCTCTCTATACATCTCTCTCCCCTTCGCTCTCTATACATCTCTCTCCCCATCTCTCTATACATCTCTCTCTCCATCTCTCTCTCCTTCACTCTCTATACATCTCTCTCCCCTTCACATCTCTCTCCCCTTCGCTCTCTATACATCTCTCTCTCCTTCACTCTCTATACATCTCTCTCCCCTTCACTCTCTATACATCTCTCTCCCCTTCGCTCTCTATACATCTCTCTCCCCTTCGCTCTCTATACATCTCTCTCCCCTTCGCTCTCTATACATCTCTCTCCCCTTCGCTCTCTATACATCTCTCTCCCCTTCACTCTCTCCCCTTCGCTCTCTATACATCTCTCTCCCCTTCACTCTCTCCCCTTCGCTCTCTATACATCTCTCTCCCCTTCACTCTCTCCCCTTCACTCTCTCCCCTTCGCTCTCTATACATCTCTCTCCCCTTCGCTCTCTATACATCTCTCTCCCCTTCGCTCTCTATACATCTCTCTCTCCTTCGCTCTCTATACATCTCTCTCCCCTTCGCTCTCTATACATCTCTCTCCCCTTCGCTCTCTATACATCTCTCTCCCCTTCGCTCTCTATACATCTCTCTCCCCTTCGCTCTCTATACATCTCTCTCCCCTTCGCTCTCTATACATCTCTCTCCCCTTCGCTCTCTATACATCTCTCTCCCCTTCGCTCTCTATACATCTCTCTCCCCTTCGCTCTCTATACATCTCTCTCCCCTTCGCTCTCTATACATCTCTCTCCCCTTCGCTCTCTATACATCTCTCTCCCCTTCGCTCTCTATACATCTCTCTCCCCTTCGCTCTCTATACATCTCTCTCCCCTTCGCTCTCTATACATCTCTCTCCCCTTCGCTCTCTATACATCTCTCTCTCTTTCGCTCTCTATACATCTCTCTCCCCTTCGCTCTCTATACATCTCTCTCTATACATCTCTCTCCCCATCTCTCTATACATCTCTCTCTCCTTCACTCTCTATACATCTCTCTCCCCTTCGCTCTCTATACATCTCTCTCCCCTTCGCTCTCTATACATCTCTCTCCTTCGCTCTCTATACATCTCTCTCTCCTTCGCTCTCTATACATCTCTCTCCCCTTCGCTCTCTATACATCTCTCTCCCCTTCGCTCTCTATACATCTCTCTCTCCTTCGCTCTCTATACATCTCTCTCCCCTTCGCTCTCTATACATCTCTCTCCCCTTCACTCTCTCCCCTTCACTCTCTCCCCTTCGCTCTCTCCCCTTCGCTCTCTATACATCTCTCTCCCCTTCACTCTCTCCCCTTCACTCTCTCCCCTTCACTCTCTCCCCTTCGCTCTCTCCCCTTCGCTCTCTCCCCTTCGCTCTCTATACATCTCTCTCCCCTTCGCTCTCTCCCCTTCGCTCTCTATACATCTCTCTCCCCTTCACTCTCTCCCCTTCGCTCTCTCCCCTTCGCTCTCTCCCCTTCGCTCTCTATACATCTCTCTCCCCTTCACTCTCTCCCCTTCACTCTCTCCCCTTCACTCTCTCCCCTTCGCTCTCTATACATCTCTCTCCCCTTCTCTCTCTCCCTAGATCTATCCATCTTGTCTAATGATGTTTGTTAAATCAACAACAACCTAGTCTGGCCTTTGATTTTAAGGAAATGTGAATACATAGAGAAAATAACCATTGTCTCTCCACATACATTGATTATAGACACACGCATCAATAAGCTCTATGGCTTGACTTACTGTAGTAGGTCTTTTCATTCTATGTGGAATGTAGTTCATTGACGAACTGTTATAAACTGCCATAAACTGAGGATTGAATTAGAATTCCATGGAGGCAGCAGAGTCAGGGCCACAGGTGTTGGGCACCATCCATGCACACACACTTAGTATTACTTTCACGACTCCATTGGGCTGTAAATTAAAAACACACATTTATGTCTGAATCAACTGAGGTTTACTGGTGATGAGGGCAACTATTGCTCTAAACAGGCCCTGCAGTGTGTGTGTGTGTGTGTGTGTGTGTGTGTGTGTGTGTGTGTGTGTGTGTGTGTGTGTGTGTGTGTGTGTGTGTGAGAGAGAGAGACTGGGCCAGTGATGAAGCCATACTAAAAGCAGCCAAAGCAAGGCTAACGAACACACACACACACCTGACCTTTTCCCAATCCCCATGGCATTTGCAGCTCTAGAGCGGAGGGGCAAGGACACCTCATTAACATAACACCTCGAAGCATACAGACATTCATTGAAAAGTTCACACATTCAAAAAAAGGTTGCTTTTCCAATTTGAAATAAGACTAGTCTATTTCTGCAGTGTTTTTTTTTGCTGTGTTTGTCTGGGAAGAAACATTGATTTAGATAAGAATGTTTCAATTATAGTCTCCCATCCCCCCAAAAAACACATTCTACATTCTTTCATCCGTGGAATTACACATCTTTCTCTCTCACCCCCTTCTCCCTCCCCCTCTCAGACACCCATAAACAGCGTAGCCTTGAGGACAGAGCGAGGGGGAGAGGACAGAGCGGGGGGGAGAGGACAGAGTGTGTTTGAATAAACCAATAACTAACGTCGCTCAAACAAAAGCGCTGGACAGGAACATGAACGATGGTATAAAATAAAAGACAAGAGAACAAGGCCCCCTGTATGTACTGGGTCTGGCAGGCGGGGGAGGGAGCTCAAGTGGTGGTGGCGGGGAGGACGGGGGGGGGGGGGGGGGGGGGGTCTGAATCAGTTGTTCATTCAGTCCTATAAACCAATGACCTACCAACCATCAACGGACTGATTCCGAACACAATCCTCAGCCTGCACTGTCTCAGCATCATTCTAAAGAAGCCACCTGTTCCCAAATGGCTGAAGAGACCCATCAGGAGGATCTCAAGTGTCTTCACTGCACAAAGTCATTTGGCCTAATGTCACATTTCTCTCTTCTTCCAACAGCGAGCGACTGTAGGCTGCTCTCTCCCCTGACCCTGCCAGCCCACCAGTCGCTCTCACACGCACACCAACGCGGTTTACTCAGCCGTAAAGACGACGTAACCACTCACAGCTGACCCCATAGCCCTATTTCAATATAAAACATCACCATGGCAACAGGGTTCAAGCCCTCCTGACCCACATAGGGCCTCCACCTCGTTAGGGGGTATTACAGTGTCGTTTTAGGGCTCAAAGTGGAATCCCATCCATTCTCTCGAGATAACTTAATTTTCTACGACATGTCTTTTATTGATTTTCATACTATAGAAGCCTACCTTAATTCAAAACAAATTAAACTCACTGTTATTACACTGTAAGCTGGGTTATGAGACTATATTAAATTGAAATTGATGAGAACTGAACTAAGCCTACCTTCCTCTACTAAGCTATTGAAACTCTTTTTGGTCATTTCCTTATAAACAAGATTTTCTTGGCTTAGCAGAGAACAAAAAAACAAAAAAATAAACATTCTCCCACAAAAAAACACAAACAAGGCCTGAACATTGTCGTGTAAGAAAGAGGCTCTTTCTGTAAAATCAGTAAAGTGAAGAGGGAGATGTTTACACTTGAACTGGTTAAACCAGGATTTTCCCTGATAAATATGCAGAAACCTTTTTCTTTGCCACCGTTTTCCTTCCCCCTAAGTGCACTAGATGTTCTGTAAAATGGATTTGGGCTGAAAAGGTCCACGCCATAAATAAATCAGAAAAGAAAATACATTTCTGGGCCGGATGATGATATTATTATTTTTGTGTTATGTACAACAATGCTCCCAAGTGACACAGCAGTCTAAGGCACTGCATCTCAGTGCCTTAGACTGGCATCACTACAGACCCTGGTTCGATCCCGGGCTGTATCACAACCGGCCGTGATTGGGAGTCCAATAGGGCGGCACACAAATGGACCAGCGCTGTACGGGTTAGGGTTTGGCCGGGTTAGGCCGTCATTGTAAAATAAGAATTTGTTCTTAAATAAAATAAAAATGAAATCAACTACAGCAGGCAGTACAGTAGGCCTGGGCTAGGCCACTACCCTCTCTTTCTGTGGCACTAAAGTTTCCTGAGACAGTGTTGACTTTTATATCCATGGGAAAGGAAAAAATAAAGAGGTCTGGGTTAAATTGCCACCACAAATAAATGAATATAGAGATTTAAATTTGTTTGGGCCAACTTGCCTGATCACTCTGCAAGTGTAAGGAGAGAATCTGCACACCTGAGCGCGAAGCCTACCACACCTGAATAAATTAACCTTCTGAATACAGCAAATACATTAGCAACATCTTTTGATCTTTATATGCAAGTGTGACGCCAAAAGTGGGCACAGTTGAGAAGTTAAATATAGCTTAGCGGGAAATTTGTTGAAACAAAACAAATAGGTTAGGCTACTGTCCCCACCTTTTGATGGAGTAGAACTAGTTGATAATCGTACTGTAAGCACAGGCAGAGCCATGTATTTAGAGAGTTGGGCCAATGCAGTTTTTGCATGTTTTTCCACAAAATATATTTCGTATTTTTTATTTTTTTTCCTGCTTTTTCAGGGGGTGCTACAGCACCTCTACTTCCTATTATGCATCCAGGTACTTTTTTGCAGGTCCTGGAGTTCTAGGTGAAATCATGACAAATAACAAATAAAAACACCGCACACTGCTGTTCAGGTGATTGATTTTTATTTCTTTAAATCACCTGGGAACATGAACAGCAGTGTTTTCCTTTTTATTAGCCATGTTAGCTCCCCATTGAAATGACATGGGGAATAGTGTTTTTAAAGACTACAAAACTGAATGTCTACAACGAGCATTATGATGCATTTACATGACATGACAACATTCTATGGCAGCCAAGTTAGCTCAAAATCCACAAAAAAAATAAAAAATAATGCAAGATTTGAGTTATTAGTCCACTGTTGATGCAGTCCCAAAATGTTTTGCATGTCAGAAGTAAAGTAATCAAGATATTGGACTTTCAAGATGCAGTGTCACCAGCCACATCATGCAGATGTAAAATACATCATATGATGCAAAACGGATCATCATGGTTATGTGGCCCGTGACACTTTGCTTTTTGAAAGTCCAATATCTTAAACTTGACTGCTGACATGCAAAACATTTAGAAAAATACCAAAATATAGCTTGAATGGATTTTTCCTTTAACATTATATGGTGAATATTTAAACAATACTATGCAACTGTATGTCTAGAATTAAAACAATATTCAATATTCTCAGTTGGTCTAACTAATTATAAACTGGGTGGTTCGAGCCCTGAATGCTGATTGGCTGAAGCCCGTGGTATATCAGGCTGTATACCACGGGTATGACATGTCTTTTTACTGCTCTAATTACGTTGGTAACCAGTTTATAATAGCAATAAAGCACCTCGGGGGTTTGTGGTGTATGGCCAATATACCACGGCTGCCTGCTATGGCGGACGCACGGTCTACTCAGCATGTAAGGGCTGTATCCAGGCACTCCGCGTTGAGAAATAATAACAGCCCTTAGCCGTGGTATATTGGACATATACCACACCCCTCGGGCCTTATTGCTTAAATATATGGCTCTGGGCACAGGTGTTAATTAAAAATGCACAGGCCACAAGGACGCTATCAAGTGCGATACTGCAGCCTCAATCACCTTTTGTTGTTGTTGGCAACTAGGCTACACCCTGTTGCTGCACTGTTTACATTAAAAGCTATTTCTAACCCAATGTATGTGTTGTGAACTGGAACTAATCGAGGATGACGTGTCGGATAGAGGAAATAAAAGGCGCAGGGGGACGTAAGGAATTGAAGGAGAAGCGTGGTCCTGGGGAAAGAGGATCAAGGACACGCAACAGCGCTAGGGTTGTATTTGGAACAGAACAAGTGACAATGCACCTGCTGGCACCAGAGAGAAACATATACTTCGATTGCCAACAGCCACACCTTAAGAGCAAAAACACCGCGTAGCCTACTTTACGCCGAAACTCTGGTTACCGAGTGAGATAGTGTCACGGTCAGAAAATAGTCTAGTCAAATTAGTTCAGGGACACAAGTAGACTTTATTTATTCATAATTTATTTCACGACCGTAAGAAGGAAAATGTTAGCGTGAAAAAAAACGTTAAGACCTAGTGTACACCTGCACGTTGATTGGATCGAAACTGAAACCTCCCCGCCAGGTGACACAACCAAACGATCCGTGGTTAGAGTATAGGATAACAACCTAGGCTGCTGTTGAATTTCTATGGTGGTTTTTGAAATATGTTCTTCTTACCTTGAAAAGTCAGCAACGTGACCACGCTGAACAGTCCGATCATTTTGGTGAAGTCATGCCAATTTCGAGCGTCTTCTCTCGCCATGCTGTCTGTGCTCTGATTTTAAATGAATCTTATGTCGTTGATAAAAACAACCTCTATCCGTGTCTTTTCCCGGTTTGAACTTAATCGTGAACTAATCAGAAGTGAGTTTTCAAACGTCCTTCACCGACTGCGCGTCTTTCGGAGCCTGTTAAAAACAATACAAATCCTGTCCAAGCGATGCTGACAAGAAACTCACAAATGTATATTTCTCCCTTAGCTAAATAGGTGTTTTGTGGATTGGACTGCGTGCGCTCTAGCAACTATTTCCACACTGCGGAGAGATCGCTACTGGGTGACTGGGTGTGATGTCATAGACTATCCCTAGGCAACGTCACAGTTCCTTGAATTCAAACGATATGTTACTGGCGTTTAGAAACTACCAAAAGGATGAAAATATTGAGGAATTATACTTTTTAAAAGATTGTGTTATCCAAAACGGACAACACAGTTAATAGGGCGCACACCTACATTTGTTTAGCCTCAATGCGAGCTGTTTTGCCTGTATTTTACAAAAAATTAACTAGACATATTCGTCAATGTACCCTCTTCAGTTTTCTACTGTCTTTTTATTGGAAATAAAAACATTTCGATGGAGGATGCTACAAACTTCAAGTTTTGATTTAGAAAAAAAAATATCTACCCGTAATGTGTAGGCTAATTTATGGGAAAGTACACCCTCTCCAATATTTTACACTGATTAGGTCAATTGTAATACATGTACCATTCAATTATCGAATTCTAGGCACAGCAGCGCAGCAGTGGTGGAATGAGGCAAATGGATTATTATTGCGCCCTCTGCTGTTTAGCTCTAACGTCCCACAATCATGACACAGGCTACTAAAGTGTCGCAATAAAATAACCACTGGAACGAACGTTACAATCCAATAACCACTAACATTGATGTCACAATCAAAATCTTTGACGCAGATGTCACAATCAAACAACCACTGATGAAAACTTGAGATGATGACACTCAGGTGTGATTCTAAAGACCTTGATTAGCTGTATTAAAACAGGGCTGGAACTAAAGCTTGCACACCCAGATCAGATCTCTAGGTCGGGGTTAGTCACCCCTGCACACACTAATCAAAAAACAACATTTTCTTATTGTCCACCAAAGCAACATTGCAAAGCCATATTATCCTCCAGCTTTAAGGCTAATCTGTAAACCCATGTGTTTTACAAACGTGCAGAGAACATTGATTCATTGTAATTCCCTCCTTCTCATCGCATATTTCATTCTTTGCCCCTAACCTCTCATTTTCTCTCCTCTGCTCTCCCCTCTCCTTTTCTCCTCTCCTCTGTCAGTCCACAATGTTCACCTCTGAATTCTTCCAATCTATTTTCACTTTCAATACTCTGAGCCCTTCCCCTACATAGGGGCCTAACTCGTTTTCCCCCTCTCCCCTCATCCCTCACTCATCTGGCCAATGTTATGTCTGGATTTGGTCACTCTTCCCTCTCCTCGTATTGTCCCTCACTTTCTTTGTCCCGGCCTTGTCTTTCACTCCTCTTCTTTTTCCTCTCCACTCCCGTCACCCAGTCCTGGGGTTGCCTGTGGGTCTGTGACTAGGATAGTGGAGTTCATAGTTGTCTGGTATTAGCTTATTGGCAGCACTCATTAAACTGAGCCAGAGCTTAGAGTGATTATTTATCCATGAGGGAGGAGATCAGTACACCCATGCTCTCTCTCTTGTCTCTCTCTCAATTCATTTCAAAGAGACTTATTGGCATGGGAAACATATGTTTACATTGCCAAAGCAAGTGAAATAGACGAAAACAAAAGGGAAATAAACAATAAAAAATGAACAGTAAACATAACAGTCACAAAAGTGTTTTAATAATTTCGACATTTCAAATGTTATATTATTGGCTATGTACAGTATTGTAACAATGTACAGATAGTTGAAGTACGAAAAGGAAAATAAATAAACAGATAAATATAGGTTGTATTTACAATGGGGTTTGTGCTCCACGGCTTGCCCTTTTCTTGTGCCAACAGGTCACACATCTTGCTGCTGTGGTGGCACGCTGTGGTATTTCACCTAATAGATATTGGAGTTTATCAAGATTAGATTTGTTTTCAAATTCGTTGTCTCTCAATTCAATTCAAGGGCTTTATTGGCATGGGAAACATATGTTAACATTGCCAATGCAAGTGAAGTAGATAATAAACAATAAAAATTAACAGTAAACATTACACTCACAGAAGTTCCAAAAGAATAAAGACATTTCAAATATCTATCTATCTATCTATCTATCTATCTATCTATCTATCTATCTATCAATTCAATTCAATTCAAGGGGCTTTATTGGCATGGGAAACATGTGTTAACATTGCCAAAGCAAGTGAGGTAGATAATATACAAAAGTCAAATAAACAATAAAAATGAACAGTAAACATTACACATACAGACGTTTCAAAACAATAAAGACATTACAAATGTCATATTATATATATGCAGTGTTGTAACAATGTACAAATGGTTAAAGCACACAAGTTAAAATAAATAAGCATAAATATGGGTTGTATTTACAATGGTGTTTGTTCTTCACTGGTTGCCCTTTTCTTGTGGCAACAGGTCACAAATCTTGCTGCTGTGATGGCACACTGTGGAATTTCACCCAGTAGATATGGGAGTTTATCAAAATTGGATTTGTTTTCGAATTCTTTGTGGATCTGTGTAATCTGAGGGAAATATGTCTCTCTAATATGGTCATACATTGGGCAGGAGGTTAGGAAGTGCAGCTCAGTTTCCACCTCATTTTGTGGGCAGTGAGCACATAGCCTGTCTTCTCTTGAGAGCCATGTCTGCCTACGGCGGCCTTTCTCAATAGCAAGGCTATGCTCACTGAGTCTGTACATAGTCAAAGCTTTCCTTAAGTTTGGGTCAGTCACAGTGGTTAGGTATTCTGCCACTGTATACTCTCTGTTTAGGGCCAAATAGCATTCTAGTTTGCTCTGTTTTTTTGTTAATTCTTTCCAATGTGTCAAGTAATTATCTTTTTGTTTTCTCATGATTTGGTTGGGTCTAATTGTGCTGTTGTCCTGGGGCTCTGTGGGGTGTGTTTGTGTTTGTGAACAGAGCCCTAGGACCAGCTTGCTTAGGGGACTCTTCTCCAGGTTCATCTCTCTGTAGGTGATGGCTTTGTTATGGAAGGTTTGGGAATCGCTTCCTTTTAGGTGGTTGTAGAATTTAACGGCTCTTTTCTGGATTTTGATAATTAGTGGGTATCGGCCTAATTCTGCTCTGCATGCATTATTTGGTGTTCTACGTTGTACAAGGAGGATATTTTTGCAGAATTCTGCATGCAGAGTCTCAATTTGGTGTTTGTCCCATTTTGTGAAATCTTGGTTGGTGAGCGGACCCCAGACCTCACAACCATAAAGGGCAATGGGCTCTATGACTGATTCAAGTATTTTTAGCCAGATCCTAATTGGTATGTTGAAATTTATGTTCCTTTTGATGGCATAGAATGCCCTTCTTGCCTTGTCTCTCAGATCGTTCACAGCTTTGTGGAAGCTACCTGTGGTGCTGATGTTTAGGCCGAGGTATGTATAGTTTTTTGTGTGCTCTAGGGCAACGGTGTCTAGATGGAATTTGTGGTCCTGGCGACTGGACCTTTTTTGGAACACCATTATTTTGGTCTTACTGAGATTTACTGTCAGGGCCCAGGTCTGACAGAATCTGTGCAGAAGATCTAGGTGCTGCTGTAGGCCCTCCTTGGTTGGTGACAGAAGCACCAGATCATCAGCAAACAGTAGACATTTGACTTCGGATTCTAGTAGGGTGAGACCGGGTGCTGCAGACTGTTCTAGTGCCCGCGCCAATTCGTTGATATATATGTTGAAGAGGGTGGGGCTTAAGCTGCATCCCTGTCTCACCCCACGACCCTGTGTGAAGAAATGTGTGTGTTTTTTGCCAATTTTAACCGCACACTTGTTGTTTGTGTACATGGATTTTATGATGTCGTATGTTTTACCCCCAACACCACTTTCCATCAATTTGTATAGCAGACCCTCATGCCAAATTGAGTCGAAGGCTTTTTTGAAATCAACAAAGCATGAGAAGACTTTGCCTCTCTCTCTCTCTCTCTCTCTCTCTCTCTCTCTCTCTCTCTCTCTCTCTCTCTCTCTCTCTCTCTCTCTCTCTCTCTCTCTCTCTCTCTCTCTCTCTCTCTCTCAATTCAATTCAATTCAATTCAATTCAAGGGGCTTTATTGGCATGGGAAACATGTGTTAACATTGCCAAAGCAAGTGAGGTAGATATTATACAAAAGTGAAATAAACAATACAAATTAACAGTAAACATTACACATACAGAAGTTTCAAAACAATAAAGACATTACAAATGTTATATTATATATATACAGTGTTGTAAAAATGTACAAATGGTTAAAGCACACAAGTTAAAATAAATAAGCATAAATATGGGTTGTATTTACAATGGTGTTTGTTCTTCACTGGTTGCTCTTTTCTTCTCTCTCTCAGTATCTCTGGTTTCTATCACTCACCCTGTCACTACTTCTCTTTCTGTTGCTACTTTCTCTCTTACTGTATTTTCCAATTTCTCACATTGTCATACATCTTTCTCTCTTCCTCATTTATCTCCCCCCTCTCTCTCTCCATTGTCCCGTCTTTCTCTTTCTCCCACACCCTTCCCCTCTTCTCTCTTTCCCATGTCTCTCTCTCTCTCTCTCTCTCTCTCTCTCTCTCTCTCTCTCTCTCTCTCTCTCTCTCTCTCTCTCTCTCTCTCTCTCTCTCTCTCTCTCTCTCTCGCTCTCCCCTCTCTCCCTGTCAGCTCAGTGGTAATTAAGAGTGTATCTGGTAATGGAGCTCAGAGGAGCTGATAGCACCGTTAGCTTAATTAAACACATTTATGGGATGTAAAGACATTTAGCCCAGGGGTTCCACTGCTCCCACTATAACCCAAACTCTTTATTGTTCTCCCTTTATCTCTCTAACTTCCTCGTTTCCTCTCTCTGTCTTTCTCCCTCACTTTCATTCTGTCCATCTCTTCCTCTCTCTCTCCACTTTATTGGTCTTTTTCCCTTTCTCACTGTCACATATACTGTACGTGTTTGTTCCTTTTGTCGTTCTCCAACCCCAGTATTGAGGTCATCGTATGGATTGTATCCCAAGTGAAGTTCTTCCCTCTCTGTTCAAGAACATACACAGTACAGTGCCTGAGCTGCAGCATGAGTTTACATCATCATGTAGCCTGGTGTCTTATACTGCGTGTGTGTGTGTGTGTGTGTGTGTGTGTGTGTGTGTGTGTGTGTGTGTGTGTGTGTGTGTGTGTGTGTGTGTGTGTGTGTGTGTGTGTGTGTGTGTGTGTGTGTGTGTGTGTGTGTGTGTGTGTGTGTGTGTGTGTGTTGCCTGTGTGCGTGTTTGTGTTTCTGTGCTCGCCTTTTTCCCCTGTTCCAGTCCTATAAGTGTTTATCAGTCACCAACAGACTACCAGTCAGTGGACACAGTGACACTCTCTTCCTGAACACTATCAAGGTTTTGGACGGGTCGTATCCTGTTCAAAGCAAAGGCACAAGTTTGGCCCCAAATTACACCATATCCCCTATATATTGCACTACTTTTGACCGGTACTATTGGCCCCGGTCAAAAGTAGTGCACTAAATAGGGTATAGAATGCCATTTGGAACGCAACCACATTCCCTGTTAATGACAGTTATAGAATACAGAAATGTTGCTAGTAAACTGGAGATGAGAAGGGTGCTGTTTGTAGTGGTGGTGGGTGCTAGTGGAGAGTGTGTGTGGGTCTGTGTGTGAGTTGACTTTACACCTGCTCGGCTGCCTCCGCTTGGACCATGGAGTTTAGATGTCTCCTCTTTGTTCTTATTTCTTCTTCGGTGGTGCTCATCACTCAATCTGACACGACCACTAAAGGTATGGTGAAATTTGAACCATTGATAGATGACATCGCACAAATTGCCTTCACTTGCAAGTATTCTCCCATACAACTGTTGTGACTGCGTTACTCACTCGTTTTGAAGCTGAAAACAAATGTGAGATTCTTCTGTCGGGGATCAGTGAATCTTTTATCAGAAAGTATATGGAAAACAAAACATACAAAATAATCCAGGTAGTATTTTATGAATAAGGTAGTATTTCAGTAGAGGTTTAGAAATATTCCTGTCATTTGGAGGTCAAAGCAGGGATACACATCTCTAATCCGTCCAGTCTGGCTGGCTCTCAACTCTCCTTGGCGACTAATTGGTCCATTAATGCCATTGATTGGGCTTAAAGAGTCCACAACACACTGGCTCTTCCTGATCTAAATCAGTTACTGATTAAAGAGGAAGGATAAATACCTGGGTTGCGTTCGAACTAGCACTCTATTACCTATATAGTGCACTACTTTGGACCAGGGCTCTAAGACGTAGGGTGCCATTTGAGAGTCCTCTAGAAGCAGAGCTGAGCGTCTCTGGGTTAAGTCTGAGTGTTGATTGTAGCTCCAGAACTAGTCACCTCTTATCTCCTCAGGTCTCATCTATCAGTAGTGAGGCCAGAGCCTGATCCAACTGCAACCCCTTCTACTTGCACCTTAAGTTTTTACAGAGCACATAGAGCTGGATAGGTGTGAGCAGCCATGGCAGAAGTTCCCCTGTAAGCCCATTGGAAGCTTAGACCTACCACTATTTCACTCACTTGTTTTTGTGTGTGTTTTTTGTCGTCATCAGACCCTGACTGGAGTGATGTCGTCGTGACAATGGTTGGCAGGGAAGTCACCTTACCCTGTGTTGATTGGCCTCTCACGGGCTCTGTGAGCATTAATTGGAAGATGAAGTCTCCCGGGGTGGACCACTGGAAACTGGTCCTCTCGGCCAATGAGAGGCAGCAGTTCTCGGGCGCAGCCTCAAAGGCTTCCATGCGTTTGGTTGACTCAAATTTTCAGGAAACTGGGGACTTTTCTCTGCTGTTTGTCCCCAAAATGGAGGACAAGGGTCGCTACTCCTGTCTGATTAAACAGCAAGAGAAGAAACTGAGAGAGAAGATCATACTATTAGCCATCCTCACAGGTAGAGAACTGTGGTCCTGTACACAAAACAGGCTACCGTTACAGTATGTCCATATACATGTAATATACAGTTGTGATGGTATTGATAAAAATATTTTGTGTAAATAATTTCCCATGCACACTTTATTTGACACAATCAGGTGACACAATCTATCTCTTCTATCGTTCCTCCTATTACCTACCTCCTACATCGGCCCCAGTCTCTATCTTTCCTTCAGCCACTCTCCCTCAGCACAGCACACTGCGTCTGATGGCAGAAGTGTCCCCCGCCTCCGCCGTTTCCGAGGTAACCTGGCTGTCCCCCGGCGGGACGCCGCTACGATTGGCAAGGAGGTCAGGGGGGGTGGTCGCCAAGCTGCCCCAGATACTCCCCACTGACCAGGGGGCATACATCTGCCAGGTGTACCCAAGGGGTAACAGCAGCACCGCTATATTCCACTTCACTGTGGACCTCCGCGTGGATGGTGATTTATGACGGTGGGATGGAGAGAGGGAGGAAAGGGTGTAATGACATAATTGGAATCTGGGATGAATCTCAATACTCCAAACAAAGCATTGTATTTAGATCAGCATTGTATTGGCATTGTTATGTAATTGACTAGTATTTATAAGTGCTCCCACTATAACCACTGCTCCCACACTAACCCAAATGCTTTATTTCTGTCCCTTTATCTCTCACTCCCTTGTTCCCTCTCTGTCGTTCTTCCTCCCTCTCTCCCTCTCTCTCTCCCTCCCACCCTCTCCCTCTCACCCTCTCTCACTCTCTCTTTCTAGGTATGAATGTGGCCTCGTTCACCAATATAAGCCATAGTGAGTGACGTCACAGTGTACAGTAGACTCTAGTCTAGCTAAAACACAGAGTCAGCAGCCTCTGGATCAAGCAGCACAATACAAATTGACCTTACTGAGGGACCAGCTATCTCTCAGAAACATAACGACATAATCCCTGTTGCTGCTGTGCACCTCTCTCTATCTCTCTTTCTTTTCCTCTGTCTGTTCTGTTCCTCTCTCCACTGCCACTTCTGTCACTCATCCTCCTCTCTATATCTCTCAACCCCACCATCTTCCCCACATATTTCTCTCACTGTTCCCCCACCACTCTCTCGCTCTCTTCTTATCTCTCACGTTCTCTCTCTCACTTACATACCTCTCATTCTCTTCCTCTCCCCCATTCCCCCCGTTCTCTCTTTCTCTTTCTCTCTCCCTCCCCCTCCCCCTCCCTCTCCTCTCCCCCTCCCTAGGTGCTCAGATCTCTATGGCCAGTCTCACCCAGACCCCTCTCACCCTCGCCTGCCCTCCGATGCGGGGTGACTATGTCCTGCTCTATTGGAAGCCCCCAGACAGCAGAAACATCAACACCACAACCCTGGTCTACGGGTACGACCGCTGGAGGGACCGCACAGAGCAAAGCAAGGTACACCCAGAAGAGGATGTGTGCGTGTGTGTTCAAGCTTGCGTGCATATGAACTGAGTTCCTCTACAGGTTTCTTCCTTCAAGGGTGTTTTCCTAGCTACCGTGCTTCTGTTTCTGCCTGCTCCACAGGGTCCAGGCCGGGTTACTGTAAAAGCACTTTATGACAACTGCTGATGTAAAAAGAGCCTTTATAAATGAATGTGATTGAATGAATTTGATTGATCTAGACTCATGCCCAGCTGAGCCTGGATGGGCCATTGTCTACCACAAAAGAGGGTTTCTTCTCCTTCCTGCTGAGCCCGGGGCTGAACGACGGAGGCCTCTACACGTGTGAGGTCTTCCTCAATGACAACATGTTCAGCCAGAGGACCCTGCTTAGCATCCTCCAAGGTACAGAGGGGAAGAGGGAGGAGAGAGGGAGGAGTGAAGAGAGAAGAGTGATTAATTTATGTCTGAAATAGAGATATCGGTATGAATAAAAACAAAGACTAAAAATACTGTCCAACTCCCACACACGCAGAAACACACCCACATACTCACACACCCATCTGTCCTTTTTGCAGTCTTGGAAGGCTTTAATAATCAGTGTCCCTCTGGCAGCCATCACAGCTGCCCAGACATGACCAAGCGATCTGTCACTGTCACCCTGCTCCACACGTCTGTCACACACACACACACACACGCACGCACGCACGCACGCACGCACGCACGCACGCACGCACGCACGCACGCACGCACACACACACACACACACACACACACACACACACACACACACACACACACACACACACACACACACACACACACTCACACTCACACTCACACTCACACTCACACTCACACACACACACACACACACACACACACACACACACACACACACACACACACACACACACACACACACAGCCCCGCGCACCCATATATTTTTATCTTGCCTCATTATGGGTGTAATTATGTACGATTATACCTGCCGCACTCCCACCAGGGCTGTGGGAGGCACACATTAAATACTGTAATCACTGACAGAGACGTGTGTGTCTGTAGGGCTTGATTACACCCAGATTGATCCTCATTGGGGTTTGATGAGACATGGGGCATCAGTCACCTTCAGGCGACACATTAGAAGCAATTCTGTGAAATTAATATATATTATTTTGACCCCTCTCTGATTCTCTCATTGTTTTCTTTCCATCCACCCCACCCCCCTTAACTCACCTTCTATCTCTCCTTGCCCCCCTTCTCTTTTTGTCCCCTGACTACCCCTTATTGGTACTTCCTTCCACTCTCTCTCCTCTCCTTCTCCCTTTCTCACTATTCCTCCATCCCAGTGAAAGCCAAACATTCTCCATCAGCCCTGGTCCTGACGTGTCATTATACAGAGCGTTCCCAGGTAGGTAACCATCCCCTGACTGGCAACATTCATCCCTCATCTCTTCACTTTGATAGTTAGCTGATGTGTGTGTTGAGCTTTCAGGCACAAAATGGTTCCTTGAGCACCTGGGATGAGTTCATCAGGCACAAAACGTGCTGGACTTGTCAAAACAACCTGGACTTGTCCAATTAGAAACACTTTTTTTGTGTACGTTTTTGCACAGTCCCCTGGACACGGCCCTGGTGGATAAAGAACACGCCGTATAAACCCAATCCATCTCCTCCATCCACCAGGTGAAGCGGGTGGTGTGGAGCCACCAGAACCAGAGTCGCATGCTGAAGTGGAGCTCCTCTGCCCCGGGTCGCCTCAGCACCGAGGTCCCCCTGTCCCCCACCCAGGACACGGCTGGGAACTACACCTGCACCATGCTACTGCGGAACGGACAGGCGGTCAAGGCTGTTTACACCGTCAAACTGCCCCCGAAAGGTGGAGAGAACCAAACAGTCCAACTTGGGTCTTTAGATATAGATCTAAGATCAGCTTACCCTCTCCTAATGCTAACCATAATCAGTAATGCTAAAAATGCTAAACTTTTCTCAGGTCAGTGTCAACTAACTGTACCTAGCAGGACCAACAGTAGATATATAGGCCTACATGTTTGTCCAAATAAGTCCCTTTACAATGCTTCCTTTCCTTCTTGCTATCATCTTATCCTTTCTTCCTCGCACCTACCCAGTCAGTTCCAGGGGCGGTCTGGGCCGATGTGTTAGAAATGTCAGGGCCGATTTCTGGTCCCAGTCCGCCCCTAGTCAGTTCCCATCAGTGATTCTCATCAGTGATTAACAGAAGGGGAAAGTATATTTAAACCACTCAGTGTCACGTTCCTGACCTGTTTTCTCTTGTTTTGTATGTGTTTAGTTGGTCAGGGCGTGAGTTGGGGTGGGCATTCTATGTTATGTGTTTCTATGTTGGTTTAAATGGGTTGCCTGATATGGTTCTCAATTAGAGGCAGGTGTTTTACATTTCCTCTGATTGAGAACCATATTAAGGTAGGATGTTCTCACTGTTTGTTTGAGGGTGATTGTCTTCCGTGTCTGTGTATGTCGCACCACACGGGACTGTTTCGGTTGTCGTTCGTGTATGTAGTCTGTTCCTGTTCGTGCGTTCTTCGTGTCTATGTAAGTTCTCATGTTTAGGTCAGTCTACGTCGTTTTGTTATTTTGTATCATTCAAGTGTAGATCGTGTCAGTGTTCGTCTTGTCAATAAATTCATTATGTCAGAATACCTCGATGCGTATTGGTCCGATCCCTGCTTCTCCTCTTCAGACGAAGAGGAGGAGAGCAACCGTTACACTCAGATGGAACCATACAAACAGAGAAGTTGTAAAACCAGGAAGTTATGTAACTCATCTGTTTGTATGTTTCCACTTGAGAGCTTTAAATATACTTTGCTCTTTAACACCATTATAGCCAACACCACTGTAATCATTATGACCAAATAGGCACTCATCCAAGTTCATGTTTACTGAACATGAACCTCCTCTATCAGTGGCCCCCAACACATGGACAAACATACCTGATTCAACTCTTTGAGGGCCTTATGATTAGTTGCCAAGTTGAATCCGGTGTGCTTGTCTGGGGCTACAATAAAAATGTGTACTGTTGGGGGTACTAGAGGACCGGAGGTGGGAAACACTGCTCTAGATCAGTGGTTCCCAACCTTTTGGGTTACTGTTTCACCAACAGAATTTTGCTCTGCCTGGAGTAGCCCTGAAGTACCCCCTCATGTGCATTTTACCAGTAGGCCTATGGTCTCAGGAGTCTTCTCAAGTACCCTCTGTGGATAGGCCAAGTACCTTCAGGGGTCCTAGTACCCCTGGTTGGGAATCACTGCTCTAAATCCTAAGCACACCAGACATCCCTTCCCAACAGAGAGAAGTGAACAGCAGGCTAGCTCAGCTGCTAATCCGTTAGCTATGTAAACACACCTGCCTGTGTTTATCCCTCTCTCCCGTCGTTCCAGTCCTTCAGTGCTGGATGTGTGCCCACTCCATCCTCATCTCGTTATCTCCAGGGCCCTGTTGTGAGCTAACCAATCAGCCCAGGAATAGGCAGGATGAATTCTAAATTCCAATTCTAAATTCCACATAAACTTTAAATGTGAGAATAACAAGAATTGTACACATAAGACGACAGAGAAAGGCACTGAATTCTGCGTGAGGATTTGCCAAGTATTGACTGAAGAAAACGTCCACATGACACCCAATATGGTCCCATGTCTGATCCAGCCACACACCACAGAGCATTGCTTTGAATGGGAGTCTAATTGTCTGCTTCACCTATTCTATTCTACTCCATTCTATCCTATTCTACATCCTTTACACATTGTTCTGTTGCTTATCACAGCCAGACAAGTTGACCTGAAGTTGCTCTACAACCACTATAAAACGCTTCACAGAGCACTGACCTTGTAGCCCCGCCTGCCTGCCTGCCTGCCTGCCTGCCTGCCTGCCTGCCTGCCTGCCTGCCTGCCTGCCCGTGTGCCTGCCTGGCTGAGTGACAGACTGGTTATGGCTTCTGTCCCAACGGAGGTAATGGGTTGTCACTGTCATCACCACCAGACCCGCCTGGGTTCAAATAGTATTTGTTTCCCTGTCTCTCTGTGTCTGTGTCACTCTCTCTCTCTCTTTCTCTCTCTCCCTCTCTTCACACCCCAACACTTCTTCAGATGATAAGTGTAAATGGTGAGGGAGGACACCAGGACAGCTCTCTGGAATGTATTCACAGTCATTGTATCTGAGGAAGCACACACAGACACAGAATGATCTGACAGTTGAATGAATCTCCTAATGAAGATGAGCTCACTACCAATACCCCCATACATCACTGATACCGAGGAGCCATGATGATGACACACAACAAAGCAATGTTTTAACAAGAGTAATGGATATGCAAAGGGAAGTGTTGCATTTAGAATGAGCTCTTGTTTGTGAGGGCTGATTGAACATTGTATTGTGGTCTTGTTGTCCCATTTACTCTCTTATTGGGATGTGGGAGAGAAGAGAGGAGATGGGAGGTAGGGAAGAGAGAGAGCGAGATGGGAGGTAGGGAAGAGAGAGAGAGCGAGATGGGAGGAAATAATAGAGGAACAGAGGGGAGCAGAGAGGAAAAGAGGGAGGGATGGATGATAGACCCACCTAAGTAAATAATATAGTATACTATGGTATAAATACTGTAGTATTACTATATTTATATACTATAGTATTCACTGTAGTGTTTTTGCAGCCTTTATTGTAGGATTCACTGTAGTGTTTTTGCAGACATTACCGTAGTATCTACTAAGTGTTTTTTTTTAAAATCTTTGACGTAGAGGTGGGTGCTTTCCCCTTGAGGAAACCCACTGGACAAATACTATAAGAGGAAATGTTCCATAACCTGTAGGACTGTAATATGAATGGATTGTTCAATGCTTCTGCTCTTTTCTATAACCTGTAGGGAACACAATATATAGTCTATACTTGGCATGTAGGTTTCTCACTCATGGGTGGCACAATTTTAATTTTAATTTTATTGATCCTTTATTTAACTAGGCAAGCCAGTTAAGAACAAATTCTTATGTACAATGCCGGCCTAGGAACAGTGGGTTAACTGCCTTGTTCAAGGGCAAAACGACAGATTTTTACCTTGTCAGCTCAGGGATTCGATCTAGCAACCTTTCAGTTACTAGTCCAACGCTCTAACCACTAGGCTACCTGCAACCACAAATTGGGATATGGGGGATGGGAATGGGTGGGGTAAATGCAAATTGAATACTGTAGTATTACTATAGTAAAAAAATTATAGAGTTTTTGTGGATAAAACTGTAGTGTCGTGTCTCTGGCTTGTCATTAAATGTGAAGACTGTTATTTTATCAAATCAATTCTCTGTAATTATTATTATTATCATCAGTTCTCATTTCAATCGTCATAAAAATCTTGGCTATCTGCACAAATCCAGCCTTTACTATGAATCATCCATACACCAATTGGCTCAATTATTTATTTCCTAACTAATTAAACAATTACAGAATATACAATACATAATATTATTATACAGTGAATATCGTCCCTAGTAGACTTAACAAAAACTGTTTGGTTATAACATGATAGATTCAGAGACAAGAGAAGGGGGTTTTTGGAAGGAAGACTAAGGAACATGGGTCTCTATCGGACCTGGGAAGCTATTCTCACATAAATACATATGCCACTAACGATCGCTCATTAGGAAAAGTATTGCATTGTATTTACGTGAAGCTGGCTTCGATAGTTGAGCTGGTGATGTGAGGCTCTGGTTTGCCCAGTCGGTGTTGCCATTGTCCTTTGTAGATTCTTCCGGGTTGTTGTGTGAGAGGTTCACGTGGTCTGAGAGGTTCATCTCACTCTGGAGATTCGTCCTCGTCGGTCAGTGTTCTCATACTAGATTTGCGCATATGTTCAGCTGCAATCTGATATATGCTAGTTTAGTATGCACTTCTTCTTTAGGTGATCAATAGTTCAGAGTTCATATCATTTCACGTGTGGAGCAAGCTCTCACGTTTCCTGGTCTGTAGAGTTGAAATTAGAATTAGTACTTTTCAACGTGGGGGACAAGTCCTGCCGTTATTTGGAATTGAGTTCCACAGAGGCTTTTATTCAAGAGTGGAAAGGGTTGGTTCATCATTTCCAACCAATCGTTATTCATTTGGGTGTTGCTACTGACTTAGTTAAACTTTACATGGGTGGCCAATTCTCTCATTTTAAAGGTTAACATCACATTACATAATTTTGCAAATAGTTGAATCTTTTACTCATTAATTTTATACAAGAATTAGATGCAAGCCTCGTAACTGAGGAACCTGTATAAACAGAGTTAGGGTAATGTGGCTGTATTGTCTTTCATGAGGTCACAAACATGAAACGAAATGGACCGGTTCGTAGTTGGCTTCTCCACCGACCGTTTACACATTCTCCAAAATAGGAATATTGTTCAATTCTCAAATTCTGGGATATAGTACAATTTGGCAGGAGAGTTCCTTTGTTATACTGTGACCCTCTCTCTCCCATACTGCATGGTCAGGGAGACAAGAGTCTCTGCAAGGCATTTATGACGTAGTTGTAAAGTCATAAAAACTGCCACTCCCCTCCTAACAGGAGAGTGGGGGTTGTTCACATCTCTGCTAGTCAATTCACTGAAAGGGCTAGCGTCATGACAGTAGTATTCTACACAGTATTATATAGTAAGTACTACACATGATCAAGTGATACTACAGTGTGTAGTATATTATTTGACAGTATACTACAGTTTACTTCAGAATGTTATAGTAAGCACTACATGATTGAGTGGATACTACAGTATGTACTATAGTATTCTAAAGTATACTACAAAATTATATAGTAAGCACTACAGCGTGTAGTATAGTATTCTACAGTATACTACATTATTATAATGTAAGAAATACACGATTGAGGGATACTACAGTGTGTAGTATAGCATTCTATAGTATACTACACATTTCTATAGTAAGTACTACACATGATCAAAGAACACTACAGTGTGGAGTACAGTATACTACAATATTCTATAGTCAGAAGTACACGGTCGAGGGATACTACAGTGTGGAGTATAGTATTTTTTCATGTGGGGAAGTGTGTAGGGAAAGGAAATTAGAGGACAGCAGAGAGGAAGGAAGGGAGGGAAGGTGCACCCAGGCCATTGAGGAGTGATGGTATTTACGCCTCACTTCGCTGCACCAAATTACCATAATTCATGCAGTGTTAAAGAAGCTGGCATTGAGAACAGAGCAGGTCAAACTGGCCCGGGGGTCAGCTCCCTGCCACCACACTTTTCCATTAAGGACCCCAACACACACACACACACACACACACACACACACACACACACACACACACACACACACACACACACACACACACACACACACACACACACACACACACACACACACACACACACACACACACACACACACACACACACACACACACACACACCACCACCACCCCCACCAATCAATTACACCTCACACAGCACTTCATGATTGATTCATTTGAAGCACCATGTATAAATCAAGACAGGAGGGCAAGGTGAAGGCCTGTAGAGGAAACCTCTACGAAACAAACTTCTGGACGTTTTTTTGAATTTGTAACTTGATGATGTAGTACAAATAAAACATGGGTGCTATCAAATTGAGTTTTTTTTATCCAGAAAGACTTCAACCTCACAATAGAATCATAGCAATATATAATTAACAGTAACATGTTAGTAATGGTCACATCAGTGGTATACAAATTAATATATATATATATATATATATATATATATATATATATATAAATGAAGATATACACTGGTGACATCAAAGTCTCTCTTATATTCTGGATGCTTGTGAGCAGGTAGTTGTCACTGTGGTAACTGACACCTCCCACATATCTCCTGTCTCCCTGTGGCTGTTTGCATGAATGATGTCACCTCACCTCACCATGCAAACACACCAGACTACTGTATTCATGTCGCGTGTGGCGCTTTGTCAGTCTACAAATGGCTAATTTGAATACCATGAGCTAATCACATGGTTATGTCATGTAATAATTCCGTGTCTCCCCTCCCAACCTTCTCTTTCATCGGTCTATTTCATCCAGAGTACTGTATGGAGTGTGATTTATACTGAGTGTCTTGCCATGATAAGGAGTTAGACATTTCAACATACCCACATTTACTCACCCTCCCATTTTGTCTTTCGCTATTTAGATAGGACCTCTCTGGAGCTAAACCAGGGATCAGGCCTGCCCCCTGCTGGGAATGAGACCACACTGTTTACTAATCATTGATGTACAAGTATTCAATTCATACAACACTCATTAACTTATTCTCTTTTTCTCTTTCTCACATCTTTCTGTCCTCTTCTCTCAGAGAACACAGAGAGCCCTACTTCTATCTCTCCTCCTCACCCAGAGAGCAACAGTGCCTCGCTCCTTCCCTCCCTCCTCTCTGCTTTATTACTCCTGGTGCCCCTGGTTGCCGCGGTTGCTGGTGTGTTGCTATGGAGACAGAAAGACATTTCTCGCCGCGGTGAGTCTTCCGGCGTTTTCTTTTTTGACATCCCTACCTCCTTCGTGTTCTCTCCATCTCTGGACCTGTCAAGTCCAGTGAGTGATCTGGGGCATGACATATTATGAGTTCGATGCAATGAATCTGGCACTCACTGTGTGTGTGTGTGTGTGTGTGTGTGTGTGTGTGTGTGTGTGTGTGTGTGTGTGTGTGTGTGTGTGTGTGTGTGTGTGTGTGTGTGTGTGTGTGTGTGTGTGTGTGTGTGTGTGTGCGTGTGTGTGCGTATATATATGTTTCTCCACAGGTATTGAACAGTCTCTCTCCCACTACTCTGGGGAAGTGGAGAATATCTATGAGAATCCTGAGGATGTCAGACAGGTGATGGATTCATGCCTTCTCTGTATCTCAATACCCTCTGATGAATCTCTGTTCTCTTCTCCCTCTCTCTCTCCTCCTTCTGTCTCCCCACCATTTAATTTCCTGTCTCTGGCCCTCTGTTTCTGTCTCTTTCTTCTTCTCTCTTTGTTTTCCTTTGTTTTCCCGCTTCTTCTTCTTTACCCCTCATGTCTCCCTGTCTCTCCCTTTCTCTATATTTCTCTACCCCCCCTCTATTCCTTTCCCTCTCTCTCTCTCTCTCTCTCTCTCTCTCTCTCTCTCTCTCTCTCTCTCTCTCTCTCTCTCTCTCTCTCTCTCTCTCTCTCTCTCTCTCTCTCTCTCTCTCTCTCTCTCTGTGTGGTTATTGAACACTGTTTTCTCTCCTCTCTCCGTATAGACTTCTCCCCAGGGTTCAGTGTGGTTATTAAACACTGTTTTCTCTCCTCTCTCCCTATAGACTACTCCCCAGAGTTCAGTATACATGGTGAGTTATTGTGTTCTGTTCTCAGCATCACAGACACAGAAGCGTTCCCCTGAGTCTGATTGGGGAGGTGAGGTTGTAGTGGCCTCCCTTGCTAGTCTGTCCTCAGTGTGTGTGTGTGTGTGTGTGCGCATGTGCGTGTATGGGTGTGTGTGTGTGTGTTTATCCCTCTTCTGTCAGCAGATATGTCTCCCCCTTCAGTCCTGTGGTTCAGAAAAACCTGTCAGTTCTTAACTGTCAGCCTTACATTAGTGATATTAACAAATCAATCGCATCCCACCCAGGAGGATGCCTTTAAATGTAATCTCCTCTCCCTCCTTCTTGTCTCTCTCTCCCTTCCTCCCCTTCACCCCCTTCTCCCCCTCTCTCTCCTTTCTCATTCTACAATGCCTTTGTCTTTCTCTTCTTCTCCTCCCCTCCTATCTCTTGCTGTACTATGCCCTTCTCCCTTCTCTTGCCCTCCCTCCCTCCCACCACTTCTCTCTCTCTCCTCTTCTTCTCCTCTTCTTCTCCTCTTCTTCTCAGGACCTGAAGCCCAGAGGGGAGAATGATGTCTATGAGGAATTGGATCGGTAAGAATTAAATAGCCCAGGGTCATGTGTGGTGTGTGTGTGTGCATTTCTGTCACAATTTCCCATCTGCCCTTCACAGGCCCTCTCACCCCCATCAACTCTGAACATCACTATGACACTGTCAACCTGGCGCTGCACGTCGGTAACATAATGTCACATAATGCACTGACAGTGAAGTGTGTGTGTGTGGTTTTGGGTGTGACGTGCAGAACGTCATGGATGGGTACATACGTTTGTGTGTGTGTACCTGTGTGTGTCTGTGTTGTTTAAGAGCGTGTTATTTTTTCAGATACGAATCATGCAGCCTTCTGGAGACCTCCACATCTCAGGATTTATCAGCAAAAGCTTGAAGCAATATTATCTCTCCTCTGTTCAGTATATGGACAGTTACAGTGCCTTGATTTTTTCCACATTGTGTTGTGTTACAGCCTGAATTTAAATGGATTACATTGAGATTTTATGTCACTAGCCAACACACAATACCCAATAATGTCAAAGTGAAATTAATAAAAATGAAAAGCTGAAATGTCTTGAGTCAATAAGTATTCAACCCCTTTGTTATGGCAAGCCTGAATAAGTTCAGGAGTAACAATGTGCTTAACAAGTCACATAGCAAGTTGCATGGACTCAGTCTGTGTGCAATAATAGTGTTTAACATGAGTTTTGAATGACTACATCGTCTCTGTACCCCACATACACAAGTATCTGTAACGTCCCTCAGTCGAGCAGTGAATTTCAAACACAGATTCAACCACAAAGACCATGGATGTTTTCCTATGCCTCGCAAAGAAAGGCACCTATTGGTAGATGGGTAAAAAAATAAAATAAAAGCAGGCATTGAATATCCGTTTGAGGATGGTGAAATTCTTAATTACACTTTGGATGGTGTATCAATACACCCAGTCATTTCAAAGATACAGGCGTCCTTCCTAACTCAGTTGCCGGAGAGGAAAGTGGCAATAGAAATTAACCTTATGTCCTGAATACAAAGCGTTATGTTTGGGGCAAACACAACACATCACTGAGTACCACTCTTCATGGTGGTGGCTGCATCATGTTATGAGTATGCTTGTCATCGGCAAGGACTAGGGAGTTTTTTTAGATAAAAATAAATGTAATAGCCTCCCGAGTGGCGCAGCGGTCTAAGGCACTACATCTCAGTGCTAGAGGCATCACTACAGATCCGGGTTGGGTCCCAGGCTGTATCGAGGGGCCGGGCGAGACCGGAAGACCATAAGGTGGCGCACAATTGTCCCAGCATCGTCCAGGTAAGGGGAGGGTTTGACCGGCCGGGATGTCCTTGTCCCATCGCGCTCTAGTGACTCCTGTGGTGTGCTGGATGCATGCACACTGACACGATCTCCAGTTGGACGGTGTTTCCTCCGACACATTGGTGCAGCTGGCTTCCAGTTAAGTGAGCACTGTGTCAAGTAGGAGTCCGGCTTGGCAGGGTCGTGTTTCCTCTCTCCTGAGTCTGTACGGGAGTTGCAGCGATGGGACAAGACTGTAACTACCAATTGGAAATCACAAAATTGGGGAGAAAAAGGGGTAAAAAAAAGTACAAAAATGTATAATATATATACAGTCAAAAGTTAAAACACACCTATTCATTCAAGGGTTTTTCTTTTTTTTTTACTATTTTCTACATTGTAGAATAATAGTAAAGACATCAAAACTATGAAATAACACATATGGAATCATGTATTCACCAAAATAGTGTTAAACAAATCAAAATATATTTTAGATTTTAGATTCTTCAAAGTAGCCACCCTTTGCCTTGATGACAGCTTTGCACACTCTTGGCATTCTCTCAACCTGCTTCATGAGGAATGTTTTTCCAACAGTCTTGAAAGAGTTCCCACATATGCTGAGTACTTATTGGCTGCTTTTCCTTCACTCTGCGGTCCAACTCATCCCAAACCATCTCAAGTGGTGAATGTGGAGGACAGGTCATCTGATGCAGCACTCCATCACTCTCCTTCTCGTTCAAATAGCCCTTACACAGCCTGGAGGTGTGTTTTGGGTCATTGTCCTGTTGAAAACAAATGATAGTCCCACTAAGTGCAAACCAGATGGGATGGCGTATCGCTGCAGAATGCTGTGGTAGCCACGCTGGTTAAGTGTGCCTTGAATTCTATATAAATCACTGACAGTGTCACCAACAAAGCACACCCACACCATCACACCTCATCCTCCATGCTTCACGGTGGGAACCACACATGCGGAGATCATCTGTTCACCTACTCTGCGTCTCACAAAGACACAGCGACTGGAACCAAAAATCTCAAATTTGGACTCATCAGACCAAAGGACAGATTTCCACCGGTATAATGTCCATTGCTTGTGTTTCTTGGTCCAAGCAAGTCTCTTCTTATTATTTGTGTCCTTTAGTAATGGTTTCTTTGCAGCAATTCGACCATGAAGACCTGATTGACGCAGTCTCCTCTGAACAGTTGATGTTGAGATGTGTCTGTTACTTGAACTCTGAAGAATTTATTTGGGCTGCAATTTCTGAGGCTGGTAACTCTAATGAACTTATCCTCTGTAGCAGAGGTAAATCTGGGTCTTCCTTTCCTGTGATGGTCCTCACGAGAGACAGTTTCAATATAGCGCTTGATGGTTTTTACGACTGCTCTTGAAGAAACTTTCAAAGTTCTTTCAATTTCCCGCATTGACTGACCTTCATGTCTTAAAGTAATGATGGACTGTCATTTCTCTTTGCTTATTTGAGCTGTTCTTGCCATAATATGGACTTGGTCTTTTACCAAATAGGGATATCTTTTGTATACCAACCCTACCTTGTCACAACACAACTGATTGGCTCAAACGCATTAAGAAGGAAAGAAATTCCACAAACTTTTAACAAGGCACACCTGTTAATAATTGACATTTATTCCAGGTGACTACCTCATGAAGCAGGTTGAGAGAATGCCAAGAGTGTGCAAAGCTGTCATCAAGGCAAAGGGTGGCTACTTTGAAGAATCTAAAATCTAAAATATGTTTGGATTTGTTTAACACTTTTTTGGTTACTACATGATTCCATATGTGTTATCTCATAGGATTTGATGTCTTCACTACTGTTCTACAATGTCAAAAATAGTACAAATAAATTAAAACCCTTGAATGATTAGGTGTGTCCAAACTTTTGACTGGTACTGTATATGTAAAATGAAATAGAGCTATGCACAGGCAAAATCCTAGAGGAAAACCTGGTTCAGTATGCTTTCCAACAGACACTGGGAGACATTCACCTTTCAGTAGGACAATTACCTAAAACACAAGACCAAAAATACACTGGAGTTGCTTGCCAAAATGACATTAAATGTTTCTGAGTGGCCTAGTTACAGTTTTGACATAACTCGGCTTGAAAATCTATGGTAAGAATTGAAAAGGGCTGTTTAGCAATGTTCAACAACCAACTTGACAGTGCTTGAAGAATTTAAAAAATAATAATGTGCAAATATTGTACAATCTCTTGGAGACTTGCCCAGAAAGACTCACAGCAGTAATCGCTGTTAAGGTGATTCTAATGTGTATTGACTCAGGGGTATGAATACTTATGTACATTTCTGCATTTAATTTTCAATAAATTGGCTAAAATTTCTAAAAACATGTTTTCACTTATTTCATTAGGGGTTATTTTGTGTAGATGGGTGAGAAATAAACATATAGTTTATTAATTTTGAATTCAGGCTGTAACAACAAAATGTGGAATAAGTCAAGGGGTATGAAGTTTATAGTGATATTGATCACTGGTCATAAGGATAGATCTGGGCTGGGAGAAATGTAAACCTTCACCTTGGACTTTTGGTCTGTCTGTTTCAATAAACATCACCAAATAAACGGGTCAAATGAATCTTAATTGTCTGTAATCAAACCAAATGTTATTGTCACAATTGTGTTATTGCAGCATTTATTACAACAGTAAAATGAAAAATGATTCCTCCTAAAACTCATGAACGGAAAGTGACAAGTTCTTCCGAGAAAGGGCTGAGATGGCGGAAGTGGAAGTGTTGTTTGAAGATGAAAGCGCGTCGAGTACCGTTAGTGAGGAAGATGAGTGGACAACAATGAAGCCCAAGAATGGTACAAAAACGGCTAAAATTGTTGTGGAAAAGGACTCTTATGAGTCTTTGCTTGTTGGAGTACGTTTTTTGGTTAATTATGTTAATTTGGGAAACCCTTTTGAAGTCACGAGGATTGTGAAGAAGGCGTTGGGAAAAGTGGATGCAGTCAAAGTAACCAGGAGTGGTATGGTGTTAAGCACGTTGTGACATCTGCTGATGTAAAAAGGACTTTATAAATACATTCGGTTTGATATCGTGTGTATCTAAAGAGCGTGCATTGTGGCTTGTGAAATTATCGATGCATGAAGTGGACAGCTTTGATTGTTGGAGCAGGGCACCGGTAAAAGGTGTTATCTCTGGCGTCCCGTTGGACATTGATAATCAATATCTTAGGCAAAAAAATCCAGGAGTAGTTAATGCACGTCGCTTGACCCGTATGGAGAATGGGGGAAAAGGAGCAAAGTTTATCTGTATTATTGATATTTGATGAAGAGTTTCTACCACTCGATGTAAAGCTGGGATATATAAGATACCCCATAAGAGCGTTCGTGCAAAACCCGATGCAATGCAAGACATTTAGAAAGTTGTAGTTTGGCCACGTGTCAAGTGTTTGCAGACGGAAGGAATATGCTATTGAAGAGTCTGTGAATGTAAAATGTTGCAACTGTGGTGGGGATCATATTCCCGAATTCCCAGAGTGCCCTGTTAGGGTGAAAACAGTTGAGGTGTCAAGGATCAGGGCTGTACAGCAAATATCTTATATGGAGGCGGTGAAGAGAGTTGAAGGGGAAACAGCCCACAGTTCTGAAGAAGATATGGCCGTGGATGCACCGCAACCTGTTGCAAATGTTAAATATCAAAGTGATCTGGATACACTTATTGTAAAGAAGGTGGATTTTGTAGTATTTATAGCCACAGTTATTAATTGTACTGCACAAGTGTCCAAGAAGCTGGACATCATTACATCTGTACAGCTGAGAAGACTTCATGGCAGAAGCACTGCAAGGACTACTGTCGCCAGAAAATATGCCACCCTCACAGGATCGTTCTGAGCCTGTGTTAAGTACCTGATTAGAACAGAAAACCATGCTGATTTAGTTGAATTAAAAGTGTGTTATTGATCGTTTGTATGGATTTATTTTTACCCCGCATTATTCCCTTTCTTGGATATTTATTATCTACCTGTACAGTAGGTGGCGGAATGCACATATAATTGTTGGGAACGCTATTATACTGAAGAAGAAAACGCTTGGACTTTGTATGTCTGGAATTTACGTCCTGTGTCGGCTTCCGTAGCTACCAGAGGAAGAATGGCCGGTTGGATGTGGTTTCGCTGTTTTTTGGGGCCTCATCTCCAGAGAGTGCACCGTTCACAGGGGGAGTCCCGACCCGAAGGAAGAGCAGGGAGGAGGGTAGGCTCACGGCAGATAACGTGCTTGTGTTTGTGACCGACCCAGGAAGAGATAGGAATGCAACTTTGTTCAACGCTAGCACTAGTTCGCGCTCCGGTCAGGACATGTTATTGAAACTGCTGTCAGTCACTGAATGACAGAGGTGACAATGTGAAAATGTATGCATAGTTAACACATTTGGTAATGTTCAGCTAGATACCAGGAGAATCAAGTATAATGGCTATCTTTGCGTTGTTGCAGGTGAGCATGCTAGCAAGCACGTAACCTAAGTCACTGTTAGCTATGCTAGGTAGCTAACGTTAGCTGTACTAGCTAGGCAGGGAGATCATTGCGCTTATCCATAGCTGGCTTGGCTAGTCACCACTCATTTAGCAGCTAACTACTTTCCCCTTATCTTACAACCCCAGGGATGGACTTATCAACCCAAGAGCCTGGAGAAACACACCGACAGCATCCTCGGATGGGTCAGTATATAACTAGCAAGTTACCACAAGTTGTAGTATCTAATTGTTGATTATGACTTTGATTAGCTAGAGAACAAACTCTATTTTACTATTACATGCAGTGACCTGCACTGTAATACACAACCTTTGATCTTTGTTTTTGCATAAATTGAAGCCACAAGTAAAGACAAGTAGCACACTTGCATAGCTATACGGGTAGTCTATACATTCTCATACTTTGTGTTGAGATGCAACTGTTCTCTTGTGTGTTCTCCCACCAGGCGTCAGCTTTGTGGTCTCTGTCATACTACAGCTCTCCTCTCCTCCTCTGCTACCTTTACAGAAAAGGTAGTGTGTGTGTGTGTTCACTCATGCGATATGAAAGGTAATAAAAATTACTCATGCAATAATAGTCTTATTTGGTTTAACTATTAATACCACCCAGCTGTAGTGTAGTAGGTAAGTATTGGTACTGGCTAGTGGTGATATGGTTTGACATAGGACATGTGTGCATGCTTGATTGCGAAAGAGTGCAAGAAAGAGGGAGCAAATGGGTATTACTAGCCTAATTGTTTGTGTGTGTAGTGTTCGTAGGCCAAACTGTTGCTGTGTGTTTCAGGGTACATCTGCAGCAGTAAGCTGGTCCCAGTCAGTCAGTATGTGGGAACAGTAATGGTTTGTCTGCTGGGAGTCGCCTGTCTGAGAGGTGAGAACTTTACCACTCTTTTTACTGAACTTGTTTTGCTCTTCCTGGATTGGTCTGGTTTGAGAAATCCTCTGTGTTCAATGGATTTTTTTCTCCCCATAAAATCTTAAAACCTAATTGTAGAGAATGTAGTGTTCTTCATCTGCTACACAGACATTGGATTGTGTGTGACTAGGCTACCGGCAACTACAATTGCATTCCTGTGGGGTTACGATTTCACACACTGACTCCCTCACAGGGTGTGGGTCTATCAGGTACACTAAGTACACCCCTGAGACTCTCTCTGGCACTCTCTGCTTCTCTCTCCCTTTCCCTCTCTCAGGTTGGGGACGGTGGAGGAACTCGGAGTATCAACAGTTCATCTCCATTCTGGAGGAAACCAGGAAGAACCACACGCCTAGCAACAAGGTAACACTGCTATGTCAACAGCTGGGCTGCGTCTCAAATGACACCCTCCCTATTCCCCATATGGTGCGTTATGTCTAACCAGTACCCTATATGTCATTTGATATTATTCTCAGGCCTGTTTTGCTAGTGGTTGTCAATCTTGAATTCAAGAAACAAGCCACATCTATTCTTCCTGATCACAAATTTTGAATGTTCTGTCTGTAGAAAAAATTGGCCTGCTATGATTTTGACTTCTCTCACTGGCCGGCAGACTTCAGCTGGGAAGAAGTTAGCAATCCGTGAGTTGTGTGTGTAATTTGCGTATTGATGTGAACCTTTTACACGTGTGTTAATTTTTACACTGTGATTGTATTTTTTTGGTTTGAAATACACAAGGTGGTACAGTAAATGTAAACAGGATGACTGTGTCTGGGTTATGATTTGAGAGTAAGGCTCTATTTTCACTATATAGCTCTGGTTGATTTGTTAAATGTCCCTTAACATCCTGTGTGACAGGAAGCTGCTGTCCAAGACAGGAGTGTCTCTACTGAAGCCAGAGCCCAAACTGAGAGGGGCAGCAGACAGCGTGCTCAACTCTTTACGCACTCTACCATGCCACATCGTCAGGTATAGACAGACTACAATATCCACAATACACTGTACTCTACCAGGGCTTGACATTACCATTTTTAGCAACTTGTAGGACAGTTTTTTTTATTTTATTTTATTTTTTAACTTGTGCGAAGGCTCGTCACCTTTTTTTTTGGGGGGGGGGACAAGTATGTAACACCATGGGCCAAAAAGGTGACTGAAAATTGTGTTGTATTATGTAAAACATCCTTCATTACTATACATTATCTCCTGCTGTTGTGGCCTTGAGCAAGGCACTTAACCCCCCACAAAGTAAAATACTGCACTGATAGGCTTCTGTTTAAAACACGTGGTCCGTCAACCCCTCCATCTGGATAGCTGCCGGGTGTGCAGACTTTGGATCCAACCCTGCACAAATATCAAGGTCCTGTTGAGCAGCTGATAATTTTTTGCAATGTGGTGTGTTCGAGCATGGCTGGAGCAAAAGCCTGCACACCCAGTAGCTCTCTTGGAGGATGGTTTGTCCACCCTGCAACATTACAATTACAACTAAATACTTTATTTTTTGGCCTCCCTGGTGGCGCAGGGGTCTAAGGCACTGCATCGCAGTGCTAGCTGTGCCACCAGAGACTCTGGGTTCGAGCCCAGGCTCTGTCGCAGCCGGAAAAATATTCAGTGTTCAGGGAAGATGTTGACAACATTGGAGTTACTTGTCAATTAGGATATTCTAATATATATTTTTTACTTTGTTAGAATTACATGGCCAGTATTGAATAGAAGAGAATCCTAGCCAATTTTGAGTGCTTGAGAGACTGTTTTACAACCGGAGTATGCCGCATTTGGTTTCATCAACTGCACCCGTATCAACTGTGTGTCCCCCATTTGCGGTTATACACAAGTGCCAGTGGAAAGTTTTATTTTAGGACATTGGATATGTCAATGACATTAATACATGCTAAGTAGTTAACGAGCAAGATACCCAGCCAAACTACACTGTTTTGAATTGGCTATCTAGTTAGTCTGTTGTATATCATTATTTTACCTACCTGCTCTCCTCTGGCAACGGCCCACTGGCACACGCGGCCCACTGGCGCACACACCATGAGTTTTCCAGGATTTTCATTGCTGACCAAAAATCAGCTATAAGTGGGCAAATGACTCACTAACAAGCAATGAATATCAACAAATGTGCACATGCGACTCGCTTTGATCTCAAAAACGCATCTCTCGACTGCCTGATTGAAAGAATACTCGTGCCTGTCAATGCAGGCTTTCAATAATTATACTCTGATGCGCTCTGCATAGATTAGGAGAACAGTGTGTAACACTGCATCTGGAGGACACAGATCCAATTCTGAATGGAGTACCCTAATTTATATTGGAATTAATTTTACTTGTCCATTCGGACAACTTAAATCTATATTCTTATTGTCCTTTTTTTACATTTATTTTTTACTTGCCCTCGACCCCTCTCTGCCATGCTACATTGTCAGGTATAAACAGACTAAAATACCCACAACACACTGTACTCTACCATGCCATATTGTCAGGTACTAAACTACACTGAACAAAATATAAATGCAAAATTCAACAATTTCCGAGTTACAATTTATATAAGGAAGTCAGTCAATTGAAATAAATTCATTAGGCCTTATGGATTTCACATGACTGGGAATACAGATATGTATCTGTTGGTTACAGATACCTTAAAAAAATAGGGGCGTGCATCAGAAAACTAGTCAGTATCTGGTGTGACCACCATTTGCCTCATGCAGTGCGACATCTCCTTCGCTTACAGTTCATCGGGCTGTTGATTGTGGCCTCTGGGATGTTGTCCCCCTCCTCTTCAATGGCTGTGCAAAGTTGCTTTATATTGGCGGGAACTGTTGTACACGTCAATCCAGAGCATCCCAAACATGCTCAACGAGTGACATGTCTGTGTATGCAGGCCTTGGAAGAACTGGGACATTTTCATCTTCCAGGAATTGTGTACAGGTCCTTGCGACATGGGGCTGTGCATTATCATGCTGAAACATGAGGTAATGGCGGTGGATGAATGGCACGACATTGGGCCTGTACTTATGCCTGCACGTACCGTAACCCAGCGTTTCCCAAACTCAGTCCTCGTGACCCCAAGGGGTGCACGTTTTGGTTTTTGCCCTAACACTGCACAGCTGATTCAAATTATCAAAGTTTGATGATTATCTGAATTAGGTGTGTAGTGTTAGGGCAAAAACCAAAACATGCACCCCTTGGGGTCCCGAAGACCGATTTTGGGAAACCTGCCATAACACCATGGGGCACTCTGTTCACATTGTTGACATCAGCAAACCGCTTACCCACGCAACGCCATACACATGATTTGCGGTTGTGAGGCCCGTTGAAAATACTGCCAAATTCTCTAAAACAACGTTTGCGGCGGCTTTTGGTAAATAAATTAACATTCTCTGGTTACCACTCTGGTGGAAATCCCTGTAGTCAGCATGCCAATTGCACGTTCCCTCAACTTGACATCTGTGGCATTGTGTACTGGGGACAATAAAAGGCCACACAACAAGTTGCACCTGTGTAATGATCATGCTGTTTAATCAGCTTCTTGATATACCACACCTGTCAGGTGGATGGATTATCTTGGCAAAGGAGAAATGCTCACTAACAGGGATGTCAACAAATTTGTCCAGAAAATTGGCGAGAAAAGCTTTTTGTAACTATGGAACATTTCTGGGATCTTTTATTTCAGCTCATGAAACATGGAACCAAGACCTTACATGTTGCTTTTTATATTTTTGTTCAGTGGAATTGCATTATATTCTAAGACATCGTCAGGTACTAAACTAAATACACTATATTCTACCATACCACATAATCAGGTACTAAACTAAATACACTATTTTCTACCGCATCGTCAGGTACTAAACTAAATGCACTATATTCTACCATACCACATTATCAGGTACTAAACTAAATACACTATATTCTACCGCATCGTCAGGTACTTAACTAAATGCACTATATTCTACCATACCACATAATCAGGTACTAAACCAAATACACTATATTCTACCATGCCACATCGTAAGGTATAAACACTCAATAGACTACAATATGCCACACTACCATGCAACATAGTCATATCGTACTACACAGGTCGTAATGTAACTAACTACAACTACTGTTTCTATCACTGTCTCTCTGCGTCACACTGTTATAGCAGGCAGGCTTGGTATATTTGATTGATATTACATTACTGCCTGCTAGCCCACTGACTCGACCTTTTCTCTCCCCTCCCTCTTTCTCCTCCTCTCTAGTTTTCTGATTGCCCACTCATTTGGGAGGAGGATGCTATACCCTGGGTCTGTATTCCTACTGCAAAGGGCTATGAGACCCATGCTACAACAGGGCCAGGCTAGACTTATAGAAGAGGTGAGTCACCACACACACCCCACAGTAGGGTCAGGTTACATTAATTTACAATAGTTAATGTATTCATATACAGTGCATTCAGAAATATACAGACCCCTTTTTCCACATTGTGTTATCAATCTACACACAATACTCCATAATGACAAAGTGAAAACAGGTTTTTAGTATTCAGACCTTTTGCTATGAGACTCAAAATTGAGCTCAGGTGCATCCTGTTTCCATTAATCATCCTTGATGTTTCTACAACTTGATTGGAGTCCATCTGTGGTAAATTCAATTGATTGGACATGATTTGGAAATGCACACACCTGTCTATATAAGGTCCCACAGTTGACAGTGCATGTCAGAGCAAAAACAAGGAATTGTCTGAAGAGCTCTGCGACAGGACTGTGCCGAGACACACATCTGGGGAAGGGTACCAAAAAACAAAACATTTCTGCAGCATTGAAGGTCCCCAATAACACAGTGGCCTCCATCATTCTTAAATGGAAGAAGTTTGGAACCCCCGAGAGAAGGGCCTTGGTCAGGGAGGTGACCAAGAATCCAATGATCACTCTGACAGATCTCTAGAGTTCCTCTGTGGAGATGGGAGAACCTTCCAGAAGGACAACCATCTCTACAGCACTCCACCAATCAGGACTTTCTGGTAGAGTGGCCAGATGGAAGCCACTCCTCAGCAAAAAGCACATGACAGCCAGCTTGGAGTTTGCCAAAATATACCTAAAGGACTCTCAGACCATGAGAAGCAAGATTCTCTGGTCTGATGAAACCAGATTGAACACTTTGGCCTGAATGCCAAGCATCACGTCTGGAGGAAATCTAGTACCATCCCAACGGTGAAGCATGGTGGTGGCATTATCATGCTAAGGGGATGTTTTTCAGTGGCAGGGACTGGGAGACTAATCAGGATCGAGGGAAAGATGAAGGGAGAAAAGTACAGAGAGATCCTTGATGAAAACCTGCTCCAGAGCACTCAGGACCTCAGACTGGGATGACGGTTCACCTTTCAACAGGACAACGACCTGAAGCACACAGCCAAGACAACGCAGGAGTGGCTTCGGGACAACTCTCTGAATGTCAGTGAGCAGGCCAGCCGGAGCCCGGACTTGAACCTGATCAAACAACTCTGGAGTGACCTAATAATAGCTGTGCAGCGAACTCCCCATCCAACCTCACAGAGCTTGAGAGGATCTGCAGAGAAAATTGGGAGAAACTCTCCAAATACAGGTGTGCCAAGCTTGTAGCGTCATACCCAAGAAGAATCGAGGCTGTAATTGCTGCCAAAGGTGCTTCAACAAAGTACTAAGTAAAGGGTCTGAATATTTATGTAAACGGAATATTTCAGTAATTTATTTTTATAAATTTGCAAACATTTCTATTAACCTGTTTTTGCTTTGTCATTATGGTGTATTGTCTAGATTGATGAGGGGGGGAACTATTTAATCCATTTTAGAATAAGGCTGTAACAAAATGTGGAAAAGGTCAAGGGGTCTGAATACTTTCCGAATGCAATATATGCAACCTTTCGCTTTTAGACCTGCTTAACTTAAGTTTCTCTTCCGATCCGTTTCTGTACCTCCCTCCCTCTCTTCTCTGTGTGCAGTGTGATGGCCAGAGGAACAAGCTGGTGGCGTGTGATGGGAATGAGATTGATACCATGTTTGTGGACCGCAGGAGAGACGAAGGACAGCACGGACAGACTCTGGTAAGGACCTGCACAATGCTCTATGAACCATCATAACTACATTACCCGTGGTTCCATGTGAGGTCTATAGTGTTTGCTGTATGTCCTGCTGTAGGTGATCTGCTGTGAGGGGAACGCAGGCTTCTATGAGGTGGGCTGTATGAACACTCCATTGGAAGGTAAGGAACCTCTGTGTCTGACACATTTGTTTTTACACATTAGAAATACTTTCTTTTTTAGTTCCTTCCACTCATCTTACTTACCATCCTTCCTTCCGCCCTTTGTTGTAAAGATCACTGTTCATACATGGTTGTTAACATATTCCCATAACCTGTTAAATTCAAACTAGAGCAGTATAAAACTGTTTGTCTGTCTGTGTTGCAGGTGGATACTCAGTGCTTGGCTGGAACCACCCTGGCTTTGCAGGAAGCACGGTAAGCCTTAGTGTCCCTCGCTCTTCCCCATCATGCTTTTGTGTGAACTTACCAGCATGTTTCAATGGCATTATTAGGTAAGTTTGTCTTATGTGGAAAGTCTGGTTTGTCTACACGGGTCATTCTTGGAGAATGTTGGAAGACACACAGGGTTGTGGGTTCGATTCCCACAGGGGACCAGTAAGTAAATGTAGGAAAATGTATCCACTCACTACTGTGAGTTGATAAGAGCGCCTGCTAAATTACTAAAATGTCTGTGTTAGCAGCAGATTTGTTTCCGTCTCAAAATGTGCATTGACATGAAAGTAAAACCACTGCTTTTAACCAGGGCAAGGTGACCGGAAACATGACCGAATACACACAGTGTAGCTATTCTCTCCGCAAGGCTATCAAACAGGCTAAGTCCCAGTACAGAGACAAAATTGAATCGCAATTCAACAGCTCAGACACAAGGGGTATGTGGCAGGGTCTACAGTCTATCACGGATTACAAAAAGAAAAGCAGCCCCGTCGCGGATCAGGATGTCTTGCTCCCAGACAGGCTAAATACCTTTTTTGCCCGCTTTGAGGATAATACAGTGCCACTGACACGGCCCACTACCAAAACCTGCGGGCTCTCCTTCACTGCAGCCGAGGTGAGTAAAACATTTAAACGTGTTAACCCTCGCAAGGCTGCAGGCCCAGACGGCATTCCCAGCCGCGTCCTCAGAGCATGCGCAGACCAGCTGGCTGGTGTGTTTACGGACATATTCAATCAATCCTTAGCCCAGTCTGCTGTTCCCACATGCTTCAAGAGGGCCACCATTGTTCCTGTTCCCAAGAAAGCTAAGGTAACTGAGCTAAACGACTACCGCCCCGTAGCACTCACTTCCGTCATCATGAAGTGCTTTGAGAGACTAGTCAAGGACCATATCACCTCCACCCTACCGGACACCCTAGACCCACTCCAATTTGCTTACCGACCCAATAGGTCCACAGACGACGCAATCGCAACCACACTGCACACTGCCCTAACCCATCTGGACAAGAGGAATACCTATGTGAGAATGCTGTTCATCGACTACAGCTCAGCATTCAACACCATAGTACCCTCCAAACTCGTCATCAAGCTCGAGACCCTGGGCCTCGACCCCGCCCTGTGCAACTGGGTCCTGGACTTCCTGACGGGCCGCCCCCAGGTGGTGAGGGTAGGTAACAACATCTCCACCCCGCTGATCCTCAACACTGGGGCCCCACAAGGGTGCGTTCTGAGCCCTCTCCTGTACTCCCTGTTCACCCACGACTGCGTGGCCATGCACGCCTCCAACTCAATCATCAAGTTTGCGGACGACACTACAGTGGTAGGCTTGATTACCAACAACGACGAGACGGCCTACAGGGAGGAGGTGAGGGCCCTCGGAGTGTGGTGTCAGGAAAATAACCTCACACTCAACGTCAACAAAACAAAGGAGATGATTGTGGACTTCAGGAAACAGCAGAGGGAGCTCCCCCCTATCCACATCGACGGGTCAGTAGTGGAGAAGGTGGAAAGTTTTAAGTTCCTCGGTGTACACATCACGGACAAACTGAATTGGTCCACCCACACAGACAGCGTTGTGAAGAAGGCGCAGCAGCGCCTCTTCAACCTCAGGAGGCTGAAGAAATTCGGCTTGTCACCAAAAGCACTCACAAACTTCTACAGATGCACAATCGAGAGCATCCTGTCGGGCTGTATCACCGCCTGGTACGGCAACTGCTCCGCACACAACCGTAAGGCTCTCCAGAGGGTAGTGAGGTCGGCAGAACGCATCACCCGGGGCAAACTACCTGCCCTCCAGGACACCTACACCACCCGATGTCACAGGAAGGCCATAAAGATCATCAAGGACAACAACCACCCAAGCCACTACCTGTTCACCCCGCTATCATCCAGAAGGCGAGGTCAGTACAGGTGCATCCAAGCAGGGACCGAGAGACTGAAAAACAGCTTCTATCTCAAGGCCATCAGACTGTTAAACAGCCACCACTAACATTTAGCGGCCGCTGCCAACAAACTGACTCAGCTCCAGCCACCTTAAAAATGGGAATTGATGGAAATTATGTAAAAATGTACCACCAGCCACTTTAAACAATGCCACCTAATATAATGTTTACATACCCTACATTACACATCTCTTATGTATATGTATATACTGTACTCTATATCATCTACTGCATCTTGCCATCTTATGTAATACATGGACCACTAGCCACTTTAAACTATGCCACTTTATGTTTACATACCCTACAGTACTCATCTCATAGGTATATACCGTACTCTATACCATCTACTGCACCTTGCCTATGCCGTCTGTACCATCACTCATTCATATATCTTTATGTACATATTCTTTATCCCTTTACACTTGCGTGTATAAGGTAGTAGTTGCGGAATTGTTAGGTTAGATTACTTGTTGTTATTACTGCATTGTCGGAACTAGAAGCACAAGCATTTCGCTACACTCGCATTAACATCTGCTAACCATGTGTATGTGACTAATAAATTTGATTTGAAATGTAAAACAATAACTCTTCGTTCCTCTATCCACTCCCTTATTTCTCTTAGGGCGTACCGTTCCCCCAGAATGAGGCCAATGCCATGGATGTAGTGATCCAGTTTGCAGTGCACAAGCTGGGCTTCCAGCTCAGTGACATAGTGGTGTATGCCTGGTCCATAGGGGGATTCACAGGTATGGACTCTACTGGTATATGCCGTTTGTCTGGCCCTAGTTTGTTGTGGGAATGAGTTGACCAATTTCACCAACATACTGAAAGCACCACTTCTTTATTTCTCCCCCCTCATCATTTTCTCTCCATCCTGCGCTTCTCTCAACCTCTCTCCTCATTCTTCTCCCTTCTCTCCTCCTCCCCTCTCATACTTCCTTTTCTCTGTCTATATATTTCTCTCTCTCAGCCAGTTGGGCGGTGATGTCCTATCCAGAGATCCAAGCACTGGTGTTGGACGCATCCTTTGATGACCTGCTGCCTCTGGCCCTCAAGGTCATGCCCGACAGCTGGAGTGAGTCTCGCGCAGGGGTCATAGGTCAAGGCGTGGAAAAGACCAATGATGTCATATAAACAGAAATGTATTATGTCTTTGGATGACACTTTTTTTCCTATTATGAGATATATTCTTTAAGAAGTGAATAGTCACTCTGGATAAGAGCATCTCCTAAAGGCCTGAGGTGTGTGTCTTTGTAAGGGCTGTGTTTGGTTCAGGATCTGACAATGAAAATGGTGTGTTTCAGGGCCGCTGGTGACACACACAGTCAGGCAGTACATGAACCTCAACAGCGCAGATCAACTCTGCAAGTAAGTGCAACATTCTTTACTCACACAAACACTTTGTGTGTGTGTGACTGACACAAACATATCATCCATGGAAAATATGTAGTAAATCTATTTGAATTTAATTACTTTTTGACAGCATCCCATTTGATTTGAACAAAACTTTCCGTATATGTTTACACATGGAAGAAGTGGTCAGAAAGGGACTTTTTGGACCTGAATGCCAAAATATTCAGGAGAATAAAGGTGCTCAAAGTTGACCTATTTTGCATACCCCACCATACCATCAGATAGCCATGTCTTCATCACTGGAAAAGATAAACAGTTGAGGTCGATATCAATTAAAAGCTTAAAAACAGGGTTGTCAAACTCTTGTATAAATTCTAGATGTTTCATTCCCCCCCCCCCCCTTGCATGAGCAAGCATGAGTTTTTAGTCACCAATGTAACAAGTGTGGTCAAAGACTTAGTAGCTTAGTTGTAGTCACGATCTGGTTACCTATAAGTAAAAATATGTAGTTATGTTTTTAAGTTATTACAGGTAGTAGGCTGGCTTGCCGGGTCCTCAATTACTCCAGAAAAACATTTTCCTTCATGACTTCAGCATTCTTCGGAACACTGATCGGTTTTATGTAATAACTCCAAAAATAGAAAAGTGAGGTGTAAGTTTACATTAGTGCTTTTGATGTGTATTCTAATGCAAATCCATGTTACATTTATGCTACCTTTAATCTCAATGATCAATTAGCTTAGACCCTATTTTCCATAGAGATTTTTGTGTTGTGTCCGCCATCAGTTGAAACACAACATGCTCTTGAATACAGGGTCATTTTAATCATAGGAATATAATTAATAGGATGGACCTATCCCTTCAGACCACTGCAATTTAGCTGTTACACCATTGACATTTTAACTTCTAATTACTACCACAGATGGCCCACCGTTGAATGTTAACATTAATGGTCATACATATTCTATTATTTATATTTCTATAGGTTTTCTATGGAGGGCTGACAGTAATTTAAAACAGATATTCCCATTCAAGTCAACATTCTGTGTGGACCACCAACCATCTTTGTGGTACCATTTGAAAGTTGACATTTCCATTGTATTAGCTTTTTTTGGTGCATTTAACAGCCAAAACATGACACCAACCCTGCATTCTTGTGTTGCATGGTATGCTTATAAGGTACGAGGGGGTGTGGTAAAATACCACGGCTAGGGCTGTTCTTAGGCACGACGTAACAGCCCTTAGCTGTGGTATATTAGCCATATATCACCCCCCCCCTCCAGGTGCCTTATTGCTATTTTAAACTGGTTACCAATGTAATTAGAGCAGTAAAAATAAATGTTTTGTCATACCCATGGTAGTCAGCCAATCAGCATCAGGGCCCGACCAACCCAGTTTATAATGAAACTTCGGTACTTTTTCAATACTAGAACATGAAAAACAGTTTGGTACTAGAATTTGTTACATTCAGTACTTCTGTCAATCTGACTCGCGGATCAAGTCTCTGTCAGCGCAGCTAATGTAAAGGCACGTCTCTCCCAAGGATGATCTATTGCCTCAGCGAACTGAATGGTGTGCTAATACGGCTCCGACGGGCCCCCCCCCCCCCCCCCACCCCCCTCTTGTGAATGACGTCATTACTGGTTAGACACAGCACGCAGTTTTATCAAATAAGCTACTTCTATGCAAATGTTGTTGATCATTACAATAAAATAAGTCCCAAATGGGAGGGAAACTGTGTTATCTGTAGCCCCATGAAATCAGCCAAAACAAGCTCAACTCAATGCATGCACTCACTCCTATTAAATATGCACACACATGTATTGTGTACAAAACATTAGGAACACCTGCTCTTTCCATGAGTGACCAGGTGAAAGCTATGATTCCTTATTGATGTCACTTGTTAAATCCACTTCAATCAGTGTAGATGAAGGGGAGGAGACAGGTTAAAGAAGGATTTTTAAGCCTTGAGACATGGATTGGGTATGTGTGCCATTCAGAGGGTGAATGGGAAAGACAAAAGATTTAACTTCCTTTGAATGGGTATGGTAGTAGGTGCCAGGTGCACCGGTTTGAGTGTGTCAAGAACTGCAACGCTGCTGGGTTTTTCCACGCTCAACAGTTTCCCGTGTGTATCAAGAATGGTCCACCACCCAAAGGACATCCAGCCAACTTGAAACAACTGTGGGAAGCATTGGAATCAACACAGGCCAGCATCCCTGTGGAACAATTTCGATACCTTATAGAGTCCATGCCCTGATGAATTGAGTCTGTTCTGAGGGCAACTCAATATTAGGAAGGTGTTCTTAATGTTTTGTACACTGTGTATAGGCCTAGGCTACAACTTGATTTACCCAGTTTATCAATAGAGATTAACCATTCAAATAAATTACCGTTATGTAAATAGATGAGTAAAAACCAAGTAAAATTAATTGCTATGTATGGATTAATTAATCAATTATACAGTCTCTGAAAAATGCTGCAGTAAAAACGTTCAAATCTAATGATATTGAATTTAAAAGATGCCCAACGATTGAACAGAGCAGTCAGTAGCTGAGTTTGTCTGGATCAAGTGCCATTCTGTGACTGGCTAACATTCATTTGTTTGGTGTTGAGTATCGTAATTCTAGTCCTGGTATCTGTATTGAAGTCAAAATTCTGGTATCGTGACCACTACTGAATTCGAGCATATTGTCTCAACCGGGCACAATTTTATTTTATTTTTATTAATTAATGTAACCTTTTTATTTAACTAGGCAAGTCAGTTAAGAACATTCTTATTTACAATGATGGCCTACCCCGGTCAAACCTGCATGACGCTGGGCCAATTGTGCGATGCCCGATGGGACTCCCAATCACGACCGGATGTGATGCAGCCTGGAACATCAGATGTAAAGTAGGGTATAAGCTACAACATATGCAAATATGAAGAACAAAAGAGTTTACAAGTTTTTAGATAATTGTGTTTAAGGTTAAAATGACTATAAAAAATTCATTATTTAAGATAAGAAAATAGTTGGATAACCCTGTTTTTAAAAAAGCTTTTAATTGATTACAACTGTTTATCTTTTCCAGTGATGAAGACATGGCTATCTGATGGTATGGTGGGATATGCAAAATAGGTCAACTTTGAGTACCTTTTATCTCCTGAATATTTTGGCATTCAGGTCCAAAAGGACAATTTCTGAGCACTTCTACAATGGGCAAACGTGTATGGGAGGTTTTGTTCAAATCAAAAGGGGTGCTGTTTACCCTAAGGGAAGATGGGACTATTTTATGACCCTAACACTCAAGATTTCTTCCTTAGGTACCAGGGACCAGTGCTTCTAATCAGAAGAACCAAAGATGAGATCATTACCACCACGTGAGTCACTATGAAGACATGAATAAAGAAGACTTAGAGCCCGTTCAGGTTACCTCGACTTACCAGCGCATAGCTATAGTAGCTGGTTTCACTGACTGCCTGTTGTTTCAGGGGTCCAGAAGACATCATGTCCAACAGAGGAAACAACCTCCTGCTCCAACTTCTGCAGTTCAGGTCGGTTCTCTGTCTCCAAGACCTCACATAGGCTGTGTCTGTCTATGTACACTACAGACGTTATTATCCACAACCTCACACAGACATCTGTGTTGCCTTGTACTATATACGGTTGAAGTCGGAAGTTTACATACACCTCAGCCAAATACATTTAAACTCAGTTTTTCACAATTCCTGACATTTAATCCTAGTAAAAATTCCCTGTCTTAGATCAGTTAGGATCACCACTTTATTTTAACAATGTGAAATGTCAGAATAATAGTAGAGAGAATGATTTATTTCAGCTTTTATTTCTTTCATCACATTCCCAGTGGGTCAGAAATTACATACACTCAATTAGTATTTGGTAGCGTTGCCTTTAAATTGTTTAACTTGGGTCAAACGTTTCGGGTAGCCTTCCACAAGCTTCCCACAATAAGTAGTGTGAATTTTGGCCCATTCCTCCTGACAGAGCTGGTGTAACTGAGTCAGGTTTGTAGGCCTCCTTGCTCGCACACGCTTTTTCAGTTCTGCCCAAAAATTATCTATGGGATTGAGGTCAGGGTGTTGTGATGGCCACTCCCAATACCTTGACATGGTTGTCCTTAAGCCATTTTGCCACAACTTTGGAAGTATGCTTGGGGTCATTGTCCATTTGGAAGACCCATTTGCGACCAAGCTTTAACTTCCTGAGATGTTGCTTCAATATATCCACATAATTTTCCAACCTCATGATGCCATCTATTTTGTGAAGTGCACCAGTCCCTCCTGCAGCAAAGCACCCCCACAACATGATGCTGCCACCCCCGTGCTTCACGGTTGGGATGGTGTTCTTCGGCTTGCAAGCCTCCCCCTTTTTCCTCCAAACATAACGATGGTCATTATGGCCAAACAGTTCTATTTTTGTTTCATCAGACCAGAGGACATTTCTCCAGAAAGTACGATCTTTGTCCCCATGTGCAGTTGCAAACCATAGTCTGGCTTTTTTATTGCGGTTTTGGAGCAGTGGCTTCTTCCTTAGTGGCCTTTCAGGTTATGTCGATATCGGACTTGTTTTACTGTGGATAGATACTTTTGTACCTGTTTCCTCCAGCATCTTCACAAGGTCCTTTGCTGCTGTTCTGGGATTGATAGCACTTTTCGCACCAAAGTACGTTCATCTCTAGGAGACAGAACGTGTCTCCTTTCTGAGCGGTTCGACGGCTACGTGGTCTCATGGTGTTTATACTTGCGTACTAATGTTTGTACAGATGAACGTGGTACCTTCAGGCGTTTGGAAATTGCTCCCAAGGATGAACCAGACTTTTTTTTTTTTTGGAGGTATTGGCTGATTTCTTGCGATTTTCCCATGATGTCAAGCAAAGAGGCACTGAGTTTGAAGGTAGGCCTTGAAATACATCCACAGGTACACCTCCAATTGACTCAAATTATGTCAATTAGCCTATCAGAAGCTTCTAAAGCCATTACATCAATTTATGGAATTTTACGAGCTGTTTAAAGGCACAGTCAACTTAGTGTATGTAAACTTCTGACCCACTGGAATTGTGATACAGTGAATTATAAGTGAAATAATCTGTCTGTAAACAATTGTTGGAAAAATTATTTATCATGCACAAAGTAGATGTCCTAACCGACTTGCCAAAACTATAGTTTGTGAACAAGAAATTTGTGGAGTGGTTGAAAAATGAGTTTTAATGACTCCAACCTAAGTGTATGTAAACTTCTGACTTCAACTGTATACATACACTTGGAACAGAGTGAGCACTGTGTTTCTGTTTTAAACCCTTTCTGATGTCATATCTTCAGGTACCCCAAGGTGATGACAGACGATGGAGTCAGGGCCATCAGAGCATGGCTGGCAGCCTCCAACCACGTAGAAGAGGCAGCGGTGTACAGTAGCTATGAGGTGGATGATGACTGGTGTGTGTCTGTACTGCAGTCGTATAAGACGGAGAGAGACGTTTTCTTCCCCTGGAGCGTTGGTAAGACTGCTCCTCAAATGACAACACCATTACAGCTGTTTGACTTAGATTAGAATCTCCTAGATGAACTTCTTGATGATGGAATTTATTTTGGTCTTTTACTGCCTCTTAGACACTACTCTCTGCCAGAGGTGGGAAAAGTACTCAATTGTCATACTTGAGTAAAAGTAACCCAGTAAAATACTACTTAAGTATATTTAAAATCTGATACTTTTACTAAAGTACAGTGGTGGAAAAAGTACAAAATTGTCATACTTGAGAGAATGTAAAAGCTATACATCATATTCCTTATATTTAGCAAACCAGACGGCACAATTTCCTTTTTTGACAGCTAGGGGCAGCTCCAACACTCAGACATAATTTACAAAGGAAGCATTTATGTTTAGTGAGTCCACCAGATCAGCGGCAGTAGGGATGACCAGGGACGTTCTCTTGATGAGTGTGTGAATTGGACCTTTTTCCTGTACTGCTAAGCATTCAAATTGTAACTAGTACTTTTGGGTGTCAGGGAAAATGTATGGAGTAAAAATACATAGAAGTAAAGTACAGATACTCCAAAAAACTACTTAAGTAGTATTTTTACACCACTGCTCTCTGCTGAGATTGTGTATCCATATGTATTTTTTTTATTAACAAGGCAAGTTGGTTAAGAACAAATTATTATTTACAATGGCGGCCTACCAAAAGGCCTCCTATGGGGGATGGGATTAAAAATATAGGACAAAACACAACATAGAGACAAAACACAACATAGAGACCTATATAAACACTTGTGTGTGTTGTGGTATTAAGCTTTTCCTGCCTGTTTTGTCAGGTGAGGACATGACACTGGAGGGAAGACGGCAACTGGCTCTTTTCCTGGTGAGAAACCGCTTCTTTCATCTTCCGTTGTTCCTCCTCTCTACAACATGACTTGCATTCTATTCCCCCCCTCTCCATCAGTGCCTTTCATCTTGTCTCCTTCACCCCATCCTTTGCTTACCCCCCCCCAATGCTGAAGAACACTTGAGGTTTCCATAGTAACTAGGTCACCTGTGCTCTCCTTGCGTCTGGTGCAATGTATTTCTATTGGCTCTGTGGTTTAAGTAATTTACTACAGCTGTTCTGTGGTGGGCTAATGCCTGTTATGTACATCTGATTCCCTTTATATGGAAATGGTAAGGAGGTGAGTGGGCTTCCATTAAAGTCAGACAAAAGCAAATCTACAGATTTCCACTGGGAATGTTCTCTCGTTCATTGTTTTCCCTCCCATCTCCATCACTTGTTCCCTCCCTTTCTCAGGCACGGAAGTACATGCGGAACTTCGACTCAACTCACTGCACTCCTCTCCCCTACTCTGAATTCACTGCCCCTTGGAGACTGTAGAAAGAGGGTTGAAGGATGGATAGAAACGAGAAGCAAAGAGCCTGGCGAGACCAACCAATGAGGTTTACAGCGCATGGATTGAATGTGTTATATGTATCTATGGGAGCTGTTCAAGGCAGCTAGACCCAGTCGGTATTAGAACGTTGCGACCCTGCCCACCTGTGGTTACCCCATTGGCTCATAGCAAAAACTTGGCATTTGTCTACTTAATTCTAAAATGAAATGTACATGTCTAAAGATTACTGCTCCCTAGCGTTCTCACTACTTAGAAAACGTAATATTGCCTCATGCCCCTTTTTTATGAAGATGCTAGCGGCCGACCGGAACATCAAGCTAGTCAAGACCAACGTTATACAGCTACAAGTAGTGAGTGGAGTTACAAACGAACTGTACTAAACAAGTTAAGTCTTACCTGTGATAGTGCTTTCCCCACACGTAGCCTGCTTTCCCACGCCAAATAGCCTGAAGCCACAGGGCTCTTCCTCGACATGGGAGCATTGCGAACAGTAGGTTGTGATTTTTGACCTGGCTACATGTACATCGAACACAGCAGCTTTTTAGCATGTTTTATTTCTGTACAAAACAAAAATAAACTAAGTTGGCTCTTTTACAATGGGGTGAATGGTAAAGAATTTTTGTTTTCACAATGTGGGCGTGGTCTAAGGGAATTCCTTATTATCGTCTGAGAATAATACCTTGACTACATCGCGTCGCAAAATAAATATAGAAATCTATATTATTAAATTATTGCACCCACGCGTCAACGAGCGTTTGTGTTGCCGAGAGGTAAAATAGAAGTTACACAGGACCCAAACTGGATGCCCGCGTGCGCCATCGTGCATAAATATATTTTTTTTAAGCCTGGAAGGAGGAGAGATGACTAGAAACGATTCTGTTGACCGTTTTATGTATGGATTAATTGTCGAGGTAGAGGACCTTGTGCATTTCAGGTAAAATAACAATGTTTATGAATTGCCATAAACGTTTAATGCTTTTCGACGTGTCCCCAAATCAATGTAATTGGTTCAGTTTGTTTTGATGTTTGGTGTGGGGGAACAAAATAAATGTGCGCACGCATGCAGCTGGTTTGGGTTCCGTGTTGTAATGGCTTTGTTCATATTTATAAACTGGGTGGTTCCAGCCCTGAATGCTGATTGGCTGACAGCCGTGGTATATCAGACATTTATTTTTACTGCTCTAATTACATTGGCAAATCGGGGGGTTGTGATATGGCCAATATACCACAGCTAAGGGCTGTATCCCGGAACTCCGCATTGCATCGTACAAAAGAACAGCCCTTAACTGTGGTATATTGACCGTATACCACACCCCCCCCTCGGGCCTTATTGCTTAAATATACACTGCCGTCCTCAAGAAGCATCTGGTACTATGAGAACTAGATATTTAAAATGCTTCCTTCCATGAAGTAACCATTGATCTCTAGGTAATTAGATTTTAAAAAGGCTCTATCCTATTGCCTTTGATTACACTACTACAAGGAAGGAAAGATGCATCTTAAATGAATGAGGTCTTCTCTCCCTCTGACTGCATTTAAAAAAAACTGAAACAGTTATTCCAAATTGGCTTTGATCAAAGATCTACTTTTTGTGGACACTCATTATGAACAAAGCTGTATCCTGATAATGCTCTTAATGTTAAATAAAATGTTAACATTTATTTATGAAACTGCGATCTTACATGTTTTTTTTTTTCTGACCATAACTCAAAGTTCCAGGCCCTGAGGTTTTCCAGGTCAGGTCACATCCTCAGGAAACTCCTGGACCTAATAATTTCACCAAAGGAGTAGAATGCACAAGAATGGCAGCAAGGACATCAAAGAAAGAACAGAGATCCCAGCCTGTCTAATAAGGTCTTTATTCACTTCCCTCCAGAGAATCCTTTGTGACATAGTACTTAGACATGACAACAGGAGGGGGAATACAGTGAAATTGTTGTTTTGGAACAAAGTACAGACTGTCAGCTTTAACTTCAGTATTTTCATTCATATTGGGTGAACCGTTTAGAAATGACAGCACTTTTTTTTTGGGGGGGGGGGGGGGTTGTGTTTCAGAATATTTTGTGCCCAATAGAAATTAACGGTCTCATTGGAGTCACTTATTGTAAATAAGAATAGAACATTTAATATGGATTCTACCATGATTGCGTATAATGATGAAAGTTAGGCACAAGTCATATGTACGTCTAAATTTCTCAATCATGGTGGCGTTCACCCGATATGGATGAAAATACCCTCAAATTAAATCTAAACGTCTGCACTTTAACCTGTCGTCATTGTATAATTTCAAATCCAATGTGCTGGAGTACAGAGCCAAAACAAAATAAGTCAGTCACAATACTGTTGGAGCTCACGAAATGTTGTAAAAGGGGACGAGGAGAGGTTACACCATTCTCTTGAAGTTGTCTATGGCTTCCGTTGCTTTCTCCAGCTCCGTCTGGCTCTGACGCAGCTGGAACAGGGTTAGAGAGCAGGATCACAGGTCACCACACACTTCAGAAGCGGCTGATAATCTCACTTCACAAGCAGAGCCAAGCAAAACGTCTTTACTGTGGGAATGCCCCACGTTCCAAAACTAAAACCTGAGTAATAACATTCCACCACATCCCTCCTTACCTTCTCAGCGTCCAGCTCCTGTACTTTAACAGGCACCTTCTCCTTGTAGTCACTCTTATCTATCTTTTCTCTCAGTTTATCCATTTGTTTCTCCAGCTCTCCCTTCTTCACAGTCAGCTTGGCCACCTCCTTCTCCAAGTCTATCAGACCCTGGGAGAGAGATTAACGAGGAGAAAAGAAAAGGAAACGTAGTTGTGGAAAAAGTGAAACAAAATTTCACTAGGGAATAAACAGATGTCTGTTTGGCACACAGTCATCAGATGACTCTGGCTAACAGTGTATACTAATCACAACACAGAATAATGTGCGGTTGAAGCCCGTAAAATAGACCTCTTACCTTGAGCATGAGGTGGACGGTGCATCTGTCGGAGGCAATGGCCACAGCACAGCCCTCTGGGACGGCCCCGGTGGCTGGGACGGGCTGGATGGTCTGGGAAAGAGACAGGGTCTGGATCTGCAGACTGTACTGCTCCACCAGAGACATTGTCTCACTGTCTATACACTGGAGGTAGCCTGGGGGGGGGGGGTATAATATGGTTATGTAAAACAACACTATGAGAAGTGTTCCTTCTAGTCACCAAAGTAGATAATCATGCCAATTCTGACTAAATCATACACCCTTGCTATAACTAAGTAGTAAATATAGTACAGTGCTTATGGTCATGTATGAACTCACAATCGGCGCGTGTCTTGGTCAGGTTGTAGTCGGCCCTGAGTGAACGGATGGTCCGGACCACGGTCATCACAAACTCCATCTGACGGTCCACGTCCTCACTGTGCCAGCAGAACTAGAAACCACACAGAGACAACGGTCAGACAACCTCAAACCACAAATTACAGTCAACATAACACATTATACTGACATAGTGTACTCAGTGTATCAATAAAGTTCAATCCCTCAAATCTCTCCCTCCCTCACCTCCTCAGTCTCAGGGTAGGGCGTAACATGGATACTAGAACATTCATCCTGGGATCGTCGCCGTGGCAACCTCTGGTAGAGCTCCTCGCCCACGAAGGGCATTATGGGAGCTAGGAGACGCAGGCCAGTCTCCAGGCAGGTGAACAGGGTCTGTCTGCAGACTACAGCCTGGCTCTGAGACCCAATGTCCTCCTCCACCCTGGAGAACACTGGCTTCACACTCTCCTGCAGCGGTGAGCGAGGTAGAGAAGGGGGGAGGGACGAGGATGGCGGTTGGGAGCAGGAAATTAAGGAGTGGCAATATATTAATCCCACACACACACCATTTCACACTCGCAGGCAAACAGACTCACCAGATAGATGTCACAGAGCTCGTAGAGCCAGAAGTTGTAGATGGCTGTGGTGATAGCTGGGAAGTCGTAGGCCTGGAACCCTGCATTACACAGACCCACAGCAGTACACAGACGGGACAGAATCCACCGGTCTGACACACTCTCCTCCCCACACAGCTGACAGGAGGAGGAGAATTGGACATTTTACAGAAATATAAAACGAAATACCATCTTATCATACAAAGACCCATTTTCACTCACTATCAAATTAAGAGCATTTTCTCTAAGCAACTTTATTTTCCTTCATTTACATGGGCATGACACTGCAGTAAGCACACACTGAATAGATACAAATTCTATGGTAGAGATGTCACCCGTCTCTCACCTGGGCTTTCTCTGAAGGAACAAAGTTGTCTCCCAGCGTTCTCATGGCAAACTTCACAGCATTCCACAGTTTGTTACAGAAGTGACGGTAACCAAGGATACGATTCACATCCATGTTAATGTCCCTGCCTGAGAGAGTTAGAAAGGGTAGTGGTGGTGTGTACATGGCATGCCAACCATAGCAATATGACAGCCACACCACTAGATGGCAGTAGTGAGTGGTGTACCTTGGCTGGTGTAGGCACACAGGGCGAAGCGGAGGGCATCTGTGCCACACTCTGGGATACCAGTGGGGTAGTCAGACTTCTGTCCCTGCTTGGCCTTCTCTACCTCTACTGGGTCCAGATTACTGTCCTGCAGCTGGGCATACAGACCCTGCACACACACAGAGTCAGCAGAGACATCTCTCTGTGTCCTGGTGCTTTGTTCTAGGTCCTTAACCACACTTGCAGTTCAACAGCTATGTGACAACATAAATGCATGCCACTTTTATTCAACGCAGCAAGACACTGTTGGTTCCTCAATCCACCTGATATAGTAAGAGTATGTGCTGCCTGTCCCCAGAGCCCTGTAGAGCAGTGGTCACCAACCGGACAATCTTCAAGGCATTCCTAGTCGAGCAACCAAGGAAAAAGGCTTGCGCTCCTTTAAAAAAAATAGTGTTGCGCTGTTGGCGGTAGGTGCACTTGATTCAGATGCACTGTGCACCGGGTAGGCAAAGTATTTCCATTTTGACCCATTTCATTTGTCTGAAAAGACACACTCCGCCTACCCAGCACACCGGAAGAACTGTGACTAAATCTAGTGTGCTTATTGCGCTGGCCATTCAGATAGCTCAAATCACCATGCCTACAGCTTCCACGACCCCGGTTACAGCAAAGTTTGATCCAAACCTACATGAGAGTTTATAAAACTATGACCACAGAGCGACTGTCACAGAATACAGCAAAGAGCTGCTGTTTTTATGAGTTCATGTCAATTTCTATTCAGTACTGTCAACGCTTTTTTTATTCAACACTATTACAAAACATAAAAACGCGCTTCTCCCTACTTCCACTCGCGCTGCAATGAATTAGTAGCCAAGTGTCTCGATAGCCCTGCATTTGTATTATTATTAGCAGCTCATCATGTCTATTTTAATATGGAGGAATAGAGCAGGGACGTGAGAGGCGGACCCTCTGCTGCTCTCTCCCTCCCCTGAGACTAATGTAGTGTTCAAAACAACAGGGAACTCGGAAGAAAACGAGATCTGTCTGGGGAAATCGTTTCTAGATCACCGATGTCATGATTTGACCTCTTTTTTTCTTCTTCAGTTGTCTTGAAAGCACCATTACCACCAGATAGATGCAGGTACCATAGTCCAGTATAAAAAAACGGATCTATTTTGTTATCAAAGCTTGAGTTTTTTTAAATATAATATGGTCTGAGAATTACTATATTGGCAGGCCAGGCATATGGCCAATATGCTGTGATAATGTATTAGGCCTACTGCACAAACCTCATTCCTACAGAATAGTTTTTATTAGGTTAAATGTTGTTTTTTTCTTCAAAATCATAGCGGTAGATATCGGCTTGCTTTTTGACTACGAAAGTGACCTTGACTCAGAAAAGGTTGGTGGCCACTGCTCTAGAGGGCTGACTCAGCTCTAGGCTTGAGTTTATACCGTTTATACTGTATACCGGGGTATTTCAGCTGGGGGGTGCGTGCTACGCCACTGCTTTTAACTAGAAGTATAATTATAAGAAACCTAAGATGTGCCAAATAAATTATATCCAGCTCATGGCTCCAGCTGTGCAATTGGTTCACTAACTTGCTAGCTGTGGCTAGATCAAGCTTCTTGGTTACAGCTTATTGGTTACATTCAATCCCCTCCTGGATCAAGATCCCTGTTGCCTAAATTGTTTTGTGCCCCTTGTGTGCATCTCCAGTAATACTGTATATCCCAGTATGCTACAGAAACGGTATGACGGTAAGGAAATGTGGATACCTCCAAACCCTACTCAGCTCAGTTTGAGGGAGCAACACTAGGAGACAGATAAATGGCCTCAATAAAGCCTGGAATAGCTGCTTAATAAAGCAGACAGTACAACACCCCCCATGGGAACATGGTGTGTTACCTCCAGAGAGATGCCTGTGATGACGTCCAGAGGGTCGATGACGTTACCCAGAGATTTGCTCATCTTCCTCCCGTGGGCGTCCCTCACCACCGCATGGAGGTACACCTAGTATCAAACACAGCCATTATCATTACTATACAGGCTGTCCCCACTGTAATCAATGACATGCTACACCGGTCAGAGGCAGCAGGTGATTACTTCCAAATGAGCCAGACCTCTTTGAAGGGCAGCTTGCCGGTGAGTTTGAGGCCCATCATCACCATGCGGGCCACCCAGAAGAACAGGATGTCATGACCTGTCTCCAGCAGGCTGCCTGGATAGAACACACTCAGGTCCTGGTTCTGGACAGAGAGAGGACAACATGTATTACACACAGAGGGTATCACTCACTCAGCTCTAGACACACCTTACCCACACATTCAATATAGTCAAGACAGGAACTATGGAAAACTTATGTTAACTTTAATACACACACAGCCTCAGACACACACGCACCCACACACACAGCCTCACCTCGTTGGGCCAGCCGAAGATGGAGAAGGGGAAAATACCAGAGGAGAACCATGTATCCAGGACATCCTCATCTGTAACACAGGAAGTGAACAAAAATCACTGGGCAATTGGCAGAATACTCCATTCCACTGTAAATGATCATCATTTGAGAGAAGATCTTACCCTGTCTGAGGGTGATCTTGTCAGTGGAGACGTTGAAGCGCTTGGCAGCTTTATCTCTGGCCTCCTCCTCTGTCCTCCCACTCACCCAGTAATGACCATCCATGTCCTAGAGGACGGGAGGGAGGGAGAAGGAAGCCAGAGAGATGGGACACGGGTTGTTAGGACAGGTGTGACTTAAAATGACACAGAGAAAATTAGAGAAACAGATCTCACCTCTCCTGGTTTGACTGAAGGGTCGTTCACGGTGACAAAGTAGGCTGGGATCCTGTGACCCCACCACAGCTGACGAGAGATACACCAGTCCCTGGGAAGGAGGGAGAATGAGAGAGGGATGAGTTCAAGTGAATATGTAAGAAATAAGAGGGGTGAGGAAACCTGAGCACAACTTGTGACAGATGAAACACTAAAGAAGAAAAGGGGTTTGGTGCTGGAGTAGAGGTGCTCCCTGTTTTTAACTAGGGATCTAACCAGGATCTGTAATACACTTTATTTCTATAATGGAGAGAGTGTGGGGTGTCACCTTCTAATGCGTAGAGAGATGGAGCACATTAAAGAGTAGAACGGGGGGGTTCGAGCCCAGGCTCTGTCGCAGCCGGCCGCGACCGGGAAGTCCAATTGGCCTAGCGTCGTCCGGATTAGGCCGGTAGGGATATCCTTGTCTCATTGCACACTAGCGACTCCTGTGGCGGGCCGGGCGCAGTGCACGCTGACCAGGTCGCTAGGTGTACCGTGTTTCCTCCGACACATTGGTGCGGCTGGCTTCCGGGTTGGATGCGCGCTGTGTTAAGAAGCAGTGCGGCTTGGTTGGGTCGTGTTTCGGAGGACGCATGGCTCTCGACCTTCGTCTCTCCCGAGCCCGTACGGGAGTTGTAGCGATGAGACAATACAGTAACTACTAATAATTGGATACCACGAAAAAGGGGGTAAAAAAAAAATATATATTTTTTTTAAGAGTATAACGGGAAGGACAGCGAGGAAAGAGAAAGACTGATGACAAAAGAGAGGTATAGAAGGAAGAGGAAAACAGAACCAGAAAGGAGATGGAGGTTATCGAGTGATGGAATGGAGGTGATAGAGGGGATGGAGAAAGAGGAAGGGACTGGGAGAGGTGCAGAGTAAACCTACCTGATGTTGTCCAACCAGTTGAACCAGGTCTTATGGTGGTGGTCTGGGATGATTTTGAGTCTTCCCTCCCGGACCGAGTCAGCTGCCTGCTTGCCCATGTCAGCACAGTCCACATACCACTGAGGCTTCAGCATGGGCTCCACTATGTCCTTAGAACGACTGGGGAGGAGAAACACACTCACAGTCAATACTATTCAACATTTTCTCACTAACACGCTCCCACACCTGGACACAGACGTGACCACATTTCGCCCACAGATGCACGTGAAGCTGGAAAAAGGAATGCACATTGACTAGACTGTGTTGATGTGCTCGTAATGTGGACTGATCGTAGTACACCTGCAGACAGGCACCACCATGGGGTTATCTTTGGTCTCCTTGAACTGGCCTCTGTCCTTCAGAGCCTGCAGCACAGCCTTCCTCGCTTCGAAACGTTTCATACCCTGAGAGAGAGCGAGAGATGAGAGAGAGGAGGTAGGCAGAGAAAAACAGAGAGGAAGTTACCAAACAGAACAACAAGGAGCAAAAGGAAGAAGAAGAGTGACAACACACCACAACTACTAAGACAGCATGAAGACAAGATCCAGTGAAGAAGTAGTGGGGTATACTGTACCAGGTGAAGAATTAGTGGGAGTGTACTGTACCAGGTGAAGAATTAGTGGGAGTGTACTGTACCAGGTGAAGAAGTAGTGGGAGTGTACTGTACCAGGTGAAGAAGTAGTGGGAGTGTACTGTACCAGGTGAAGAAGTAGTGGGAGTGTACTGTACCAGGTGAAGAAGTAGTGGGAGTGTACTGTACCAGGTGAAGAAGTAGTGGGAGTGTACTGTACCAGGTGAAGAAGTAGTGGGAGTGTACTGTACCAGGTGAAGAAGTAGTGGGAGTGTACTGTACCAGGTGAAGAAGTAGTGGGAGTGTACTGTACCAGGTGAAGAAGTAGTGGGAGTGTACTGTACCAGGTGAAGAAGTAGTGGGAGTGTACTGTACCAAGAATGGAGCCGGCACATTGATGAGCAGGCCGTTCTCATCAAGGATGTTGATGAAGGCCAGGTTGTGTCTGTTTCCAACCTCATAATCATTATGGTCATGGGCTGGGGTTATCTTCACAGCACCTAGTGGAGAGAGAAGGTTCCGTACATCTCAACCATACAAACTAACAGTATCCCACTATTCATTGGGCCACCAGACTAGCCCAGGACAGACACATGGCCAAACAGCATGGTTAGTACCCGTTCCAAAGTTGACGTCCACAAACTCATCAAACACGATGGGCATCTTCCTGTCACAGAAGGGATGAAGCACCATCTTCCCTTTAAGGTGCTGAGAGACACAGATAAACCAAAACCTGTTAGTTCTCAATTAGAATGACAAAAACATTCATCAAAACAACATTTAAAATGTCAAGAAAGCATAACCTTTCATGGATTTTTCCAAAGAACGCATGTATTGGAAGGTTGTAGAGACGGCAGGGTGTGTGTGTGAGTTGTAGAGACCTGGTATCTGGGGTCGGCAGGGTGGACGGCCACAGCAGAATCTCCCAGCATGGTCTCTATACGAGTGGTCGCCACAATCACCTCCTCATCTGACAGTGAGACATTTAATGAGGGAGGGAGAAAAAAATGAAAGGGTGAGATCAATTAACATAATTGACAGAAACACTCGAGATAAAGCTGTGTCCCTGTACCTCCCAAGCCCAAAATGACTCTCCCTTTTCTCTCTGTCTTACCTGATCCCTCTATCTTGTAGGAGAAGGAGACCAGTACTCCAAACTCCACTTTGTCCTTGTAGCCAGGCACGGGCAGCAGAGTCCTGCCAGTCAGCTCCTTCTTATCCACCTGGACAATACAGCATCATGGGAGTGTTCATTATGGTATGCAACAGAATGGGCGTTTCAAAAACGGTTTAAAACATTTCACAACAGAATCATACCTCTATATCCGAGATGGCAGAGTTGAGGGTGCAGGACCAGTTGACCAGCCTCTTGCTCCTGTAGATCACGCCGTCCTCATGCAGACAAATGAACGCCTCCTGGACTGCATAGGACAGTTTCTAGAGAGGGCGTCACAATAGTTTAGTGTTGGGAACATTACAACGTTGGTAAACGCTCAGTCTAGACATAGTACTTTATGTATTAGACTAATAAAGCTCTCATAAGATGTCCATGATGACACAGTAAAAGGTGACAGGTAATGTAACGTAAAGTGTGAGGTAATGTAAATGATAGTAAACTCACAGGGTCCATGGTGAAGCAGGCTCTGTCCCAGTCCAGAGAGGAACCCAGCTTCTTCAGCTGGTGGTAAATACGGTCTCCCTTCCTACAACACAGCGCAGGGAGGAAGAAAGAGGGTGAGGGAGGAAGAAAGAGAGGAACTCTAGCTCTTACTTTCTCTTCTATTGTTGTTCTTTCTTTTGAAACCCTCTCTTCTTCTCCTTCCTCTCCCTCTACTCACTCGTTCTTCCACTTCCAGACCTCCTGGATGAACTGGTCTCTCCCCAGGTCGTGACGGCTCATGCCCCTCTCCCTCATCAGTTTTTTCTCCACCACCACCTGGGTGGCGATACCCGCGTGGTCACAGCCTGGGTTCCACAGGGTCGTCTCGCCACGCATACGGTGCCTGGGGAGAGGGAGGAAACAGGAAATGCACCATTATACTGCGATAAGGACAGAACTAGATTACAGCACTCCAGAATGTTGAGAATGGGATAAGACATGAATGTTGAGAGAGGTGAAGAGAAAAGTGGGACACGTAGAGTCATGACAGCAAGACAGAGAAAGCAAGACAGCGAGAGAGAGAGAGATGGCTAGAGAGAAAGAAAGAGTGTGAGAGGTTGGTAGAAAGAATATAGAGTGAGACTGGTGAAAGGAGGTGAAAATAAAAACTGCTAGAAAGGGAGAGAGCAGGTTGGTGTAATCATATAGAGAATCCCATTACCATCTGGTCAGACAGTCCTGGATGGCATTGGTTAGGGCATGGCCTAAGTGAAGAGATCCCGTCACATTTGGCGGAGGGATACACATCATGAACACTCCACGGGGATTCGGCTCACTGATACTCTTCCGCTGAAGAATATAAGAACATCATAATAGCTTGATTATGACCTCAGCCATGGGCTAGTTAAATGTCACATTTCATAAACAAGCATAAACTATGAAATACATAAAGAGAGTGACAGTCTCACCCCGTACTCAGGCTTGAAGTAACCCTGCTTCTCCCACCAGGAGTACCAGGCTGCCTCCACGTACTGAGGACTGTACGAGTCTGGCAGGGGGCTCAGGACGTCTGACACAGGGAGAGATAGGAGTTTAATATTCACCACACACACTTGAGTATAATAGAGAGCGTGGTGGATTATACATGGTTAATAACAGAGATCCTATTCAATTATTCACATTCCTAATTCTATGGTTAATAAGCACCTTTTTTCTCTCCAGGAGGGGTAGGGACGTCGTATGAGATCACTCCCAGGTCCTTCTTCTCTGGTTTGGCCTTTTTCTGGAGAGAGACCAGAATGAGACTGATGAAACCTATTGGCAAGACACCTACTGAATGACCTTATCTAGGCTGTAAAAACTGTAAAGGGAGTATACTTTAAGGATCATCATCTTGTTGGGTCCCAGTTGATCCACACAGCAATGGTCTTTGCAACAGGGAAAATGAGAAATGAAACCAGCCACCTGTCCATCTTCATACCTCTGTCGGGGGTGCCAGTTTCTTTTCTTGCTTTTTCTTCTCCATCTCCTTCTTCTTTTGGAACTTCTCCAGCTTCTCTCTGTTTTTAGCCTCCTTCTTCAGCTGAGCTTCTGTCTTTGGTTTGCCTGAGTGAGAGAACACACTTCTGAGAATAACACACTGATATGATAGAAATTCATATGATTTATATGTTTAAGGTAATGGTAAGATACTGACTGAATGATTTATATGTTTAAGGTAATGTTAAGATAATGACTAAAAATATTCCACCCTGAAACCGTATGAAATTTATTAGAATCATAACTATAATCTGATGATGTGTGTAGTTTTAGTCAGAATTAGAACACGGACCTTTTGTTCCTTTTTAGTATGTAAGCAGGGTGCAAGTGGGAAACAAATGATGAGAGGAGCTATTGACAGACAAGCTGGACCACTGTGTTCCTTACAGGACATTCTGTCTCCACCCGTGGAGGGGAGAAATTGTTATGCTTGCAGAAAATTATGAAACATATTGCAGATTAAACAATGTATCTGTGTAGTGGAAAACCACCGACTGTCTGAGCAAGGCGTAGCTTAAGATTTGAACTTGTATGTGTGTGCCTAAGAAAATACAGAGAACAATTAAACTGTGTTTGACTCGACCTGGCTAGAACTCTGAGAAACTTATGATAGGACAGGGAGTACTTCTCAAGGTTTCTCTATACTCGGGGGAATGGAACTGTCGGCTGGGTAGTGATACACAGTGGTGAGAACTCTGGAGAAGCATACAACTCACCTACTGTTCGTGTGTATGTATTTGCGTAGGATATCTACTGTTTGTGTGAAAGTATGTGCGTAAGTAAGGAGCAAGGTATAAAATGGATGTCTTTGTATAATGGACTTCAGAGTGCTCTCGTGAATAAACATTTTGACTATTGTAAGCTGGGAAATCTGTCTGTTTCATTTCAACCAGAACCTTACAAACTCTGGGTTGCAGACTGATTAGTATCTGAGTAGATTAATTGAAGTTTATGAACATTGATAATGAAATTCTCATAACACACACACTCAAACAAACTCAAGCTGACACACACACACGGAGTCACTCATGCTGCTATGTATCCAGAAAATATTCCTCTGATATAACTAACTGATAAGATGCCAAATGTAGTGAAAACAAACAGGTTTGCCATTCAGCTTGACAAGACACCGTTGGTCTTCAGGATAATAAAGTTATTCTTCAATCTAAACTGATCTCACACAAAGAAACTTGGCAAGAATTTCTCTTGCATTTGCAGGTTGCAAATGTCATCATCTCAAGCAACTTTGCAGGTATACGAGTCAACTCACAATTATTATAATTGTTTTATTGCAATATACAATCGAACTGAAGCTGTTTGTCATTTTATTGATTCCATATTGTTTGAAAATTCTTAAAGCTGCAACGTAACTTTTTGGGCGACCCAACCAAATTCACATAGAAATTTGTGTTATAGATCTGCCATTCTCATTGAAAGCATGTTTAAGAAGTGGTAGATCTGTTCTAGTTTCACTATTTCTATGCTTCCCGTTCTCAAGTTTAGTTTTTGCGTCTTTTACTTTCGGTATTTGTACACCAGCTTCAAACAGCTGAAAATACAATATTTTTGGTTATGGAAAATATATATTTCACAGCGGTTTAGATGGTACAATGATTCTCTACACTATACTTGCTTGTTATGTTATGTTATACAAACTGAAATTAGGCGCACTATTAGAATCTTAGCAACCAGAAAATGGGGGAGCAATTTCTGCATAGTGCGTCTTTAACACATACTACCAGACGAGTTTCTCACAGTCAAAGACATGGCCTAAGCCTCTTACCACTGGCAGCGTTGGCATCAGCAGTTGGATTAGCGTTAGCAGCAGGAACAGGAGCAACGCTGGGTTTGGGTGTGACGGGCACCATCTTCTCACACAGAGAGATCTGTCCCAGGACCTTGACAAACTGAGGCTGGTTGACACAGGTCAGAAACCACCTGGTCACGTTCGTCAGGGCTTTCCTGTTGGACGGCTCCAAGGCCTAGTATGACATAATAAGAGGAATGTTATTGGAGTTCAAACAATGTGAAACAGGAAGATCTTACATTGGATGTTGCATGCAATTTCAGTCGAGTTGCTTTGCGTATCACCAAAGTTGCTTGAGATGATTTCATTTGCAATCTGCAACAGAAATTGCATACGGATTGCTTTGTGTGACGTCAGCTTTACAGTACAACTGGGGTGTATTCATTACGCCGATTCTGTTGCAAAACGTTTTGCAAGAGAAACGGTTTACTCCAAATGGAAAACGTTTTATACAACGAAAACTAGTGTTTCTATAGGACAAACGCAGGTAGGCCCCCCGTTTTGTTCTGCTTGCTCCATTTGCTTCCATTTAGTTCTTAAACGGTAAACAGGTTCTGTTGCAAGACGTAATAAATACAACCCAGCACTCACTTACCAGACAGTCTGTTAACAGAAGACAAGTACTTTCACTTCTTCCTAACTTTAAAGAATGAGGAAGAGGATATACATATAAGATAAATGTTAACAAAGATTTGGCTCACGTATTTGAAGGGCAGGAGTGCTGCGGTTGCCACAGCGATGTCGGCCAGAGTGAGGCTGTCTCCCACCAGGAATGTTCTAGGCTCCAGGTTCTTATCTAGAACGTTTAGCACGCGCATCATCTCAGCATGAGAACTCTGCTGAAGCTGCATGGAATCATCAGAATCAGAAAAAACAATTGGTAATCAACATTGTTAACACAGGAATTTGTCTTGGGCTGTGTTTTATTCCAGATTAGTGTTCCCTCTACTTGCTTTGTCATTGTTCAATCACTCCCATACTAACATTAATTTGAAATTAAGCAAATATTCACCATTATACTCCTATTTGTGTTTGTGACTGCATGGGTTGCTGCCAGTGGTAAGACCCTCTCCCTCACCTTCTTATCCACTCCCATCACCCCCAGCAGTGGGAACACCACAGCACAGGACACAGGAGTCAGCTCATTGTCTGCAAAGCTGAGCCACTGCCACACCTGGCTCTCCTGCTTAGCATTCGATCCGGTCCTCTTCCCCTGAGAGGCTAGGTACCATGCAACAGCACTGGCCCCAGAGAGCACCTCACCTCCCCCAGAGTCCAGCACCAAGCCGGGGCGAGAGCACAGGGCCAGGGAAGCAGGAGGGTCCTCTATGAGTGTGCAGGGCAGAGAGGGGCAGAACTCTGCAGCGACCAGGGCCATGAGGCTCCTGAAGTCATCAGGATGGGGGGAGACGTAGAGGGAAGCCATCCCTAGGAGAGGGGGGAGAATGATGACGGAGATGGGTGTGTCAGACAATATAATGGCTGGCAAAATATAATGCTTCGTGAAATAGTACAGACTATTGGATGCAAACCACTTCACAAGTCATCCAATCTCAGCTAAAACTAGCAGGCTAGCTACATAACAGTAGGCAGTACCGTTACTGTTTTGGGCATGTTTGTTTATGCTAACTTAAGTTATGCTATACTAACGTGACATCTCTTGCAAGTAACAAACGCTAACGTTAGCTAAAAATATGGTAAGTAAACAGACAGTTCCACAAACCGAGATGTGCGCAGATAGCTATGCATCGACTCATGCAATATTTTCTAGTGCAACTAACCTGTCAAACAGAAAATACATGCTAACAGGCTAGCCAGCTAACTTAACCATTAGCGGACTAAACTCCACTCTATGGCGGTGACCCGTTCCTGTAGGTTCATGCTCTACAACATTCGCAGAGTACGACCCTGCCTCACGCAGGAAGCGGCGCAGGTCCTAATCCAGGCACTTGTCATCTCCCGTCTGGATTACTGCAAATCGCTGTTGGCTGGGCTCCCTGCCTGTGCCATTAAACCCCTACAACTCATCCAGAACGCCGCAGCCCGTCTGGTGTTCAACTTTCCCAAGTTCTCTCACGTCACCCCGCTCTCTCCACTGGCTTCCAGTTGAAGCTCGCATCCGCTACAAGACCATGGTGCTTGCCTACGGAGCTGTGAGGGGAACGGCACCTCCGTACCTTCAGGCTCTGATCAGGCCCTACACCCAAACAAGGGCACTGCGTTCATCCACCTCTGGCCTGCTCGCCTCCCTACCTCTGAGGAAGTACAGTTCCCGCTCAGCCCAGTCAAAACTGTTCGCTGCTCTGGCACCCCAATGGTGGAACAAACTCCCTCACGACGCCAGGTCAGCGGAGTCAATCACCACCTTCCGGAGACACCTGAAACCCCACCTCTTTAAGGAATACCTAGGATAGGATGAAGTAATCCTTCTAACCCCCCCCCCCCCCCTTAAAAGAATTAGATGCACTATTGTAAAGTGGTTGTTCCACTGGATATCATAAGGTGAATGCACCAATTTGTAAGTCGCTCTGGATAAGAGCGTCTGCTAAATGACTTAAATGTAAATGTAAAAATGTAATGGTGAAGGAAGTTTATGAGCTGAGTTTAGTCGGTTAGCTAATCATCAGCTTTGGCAAGCAGTAACGTTACAAGTGACAATATGCATTTGCTATATCCATTGTAAATAAATGATATGTACCCATTCATTCTTGAAAAATATAACATAGCTAAATGCCTCATGAGCTTCGTTCAATGGTCGTACACCATCAGAACCCAAAATATAAGCTTGTTTTACTCCAATGTTTGTAAACAAAGTAACGTTAGCTAAATGTAAACAAACACGGTATAGCCCCCAATTATTTTTTAAACTATCATGTTGAGATCATGAATGGTCAGTCCTTGCATCCATAGCTCCATCTATGAACTTGAGAGTTGTTACATTTCACCAGCCCCATCCCTCTGCTTTTTACCGTAAAAATTGGTAGTTATTCGCCTGCCTTACACCATTAATTACGTACACAAACTTTTGATATAATACATAATTTTAAACTAAATGGCACTTGCAAAAGTTGTCCATACCTTTGAATGAATAAGAAAGGGACGTCAACTCATGAGTTCCGGATAAGCAGCGTATTACAGTAGTCGGCCGTCTGACGCAATATGGCGCACATGTTTGGTTCGAAGGACTCTTTGGTCAGATTCATTTCCGCCACACCAAGGCGGTCTGCAAGAATGCCTTTTCCAAATTGACAATGACATTTGTCCAGAGTCTCACTCAGACCAATTATTGCAGTGTTATGAATGTGCAAATTAAAACGATCCAGCTTTAAGGCAAAATATATTGATAGACAAATTAAAAAATTGCATTAGTCTGAGTGGGTGTGATCAATCAATTATCCTTTTTTAATCAAGCAAGCATATAGTTCATAAAGTAACATCAATTCTAACACCTATTACCATTTGAACTCACACAGTGAAAGCATGTTTCCTCAAAATAATACCATATTGTAATTGATCAAATGGCCATGGGGCTACCCTGCTTCACTTTCTGACACATATACCATTCATCTCAGCTTTAGTCTTTTGGGATCCTGCTTCTTTACAACTAAGAAGTAGTAGAAGTAGAAGTCATCTACTTTAGGGAGCAAAAAAATATGAAAATGTGTTGTGTGACTAACTATGGGTTTATGTTAGACAGCTTAGCTAGAGGCTTTGGCATTGCGGTGTACCCATCAATTCTCTCTTGCTATCTGGTGCATATTTACATACTTTATAAGAATACGATACACAATTTTCAAGGTTTGCAATAAATCTGCAATGTTATTGATGAACATTCTCTGTAGACCCAAACCATCCACAGTTCTGGTCCTGCCCAAAGGCCTCCATCACATTCTCCACAACCGTTTCCGCGCTCCCTACTACCAGCCCTCCTGCCAACCTCACCGCGTTCCCCACCCCATTCCCACACCTCCACGCCAGCTTCCCCAGTCCCCCACCCACTGCCTTCACCTGCCCTCCCATCTCAGACACCACCGACCCCACATACCCCCCACCCTGCTCCCACGCCTGGTCCCCGACCACCCTGGACACCCACCAGGCGTTGTCAAAGATCCTCCCGAATATGCCCACCCCATCCCAGGCCAGGGTGCCCACCCCTGTGACCCCGTCCTGGCAGCTGGTGAACAGAGAGCCCACCAGTGGGGCTGTAATGCAGTACAGGGTGGAGAAGCACATCTCCCCCACACCAAGTATCAGGCCTGTGACTGAGCCGACCCCAGACACCAGGTCAGACGCCATGTTGTAGAACACAGAAAGGATGTCGCCTGGCAGGGCAGACAGGACCCCCAGGTCTTCCTGTAGGACAAAGGCCACCTAGACGAGGAGAGGAGATATGTTCTGTTACAAGATATTGTCTGTTATAACAGAAACTTATTTTTGTGATCAGAAATATAAAAGGATATGGAACCATCATGTGTTATTGTTTTTACCATCGAGGACCACTTTGGAAACGAGCGTTTTAATTAATACTTTCAAGTGATATCCTCTGAGTCCACCTTGTACATTTTGTTTAATATGTCTGTTACCCAAAATAAATTCAATTCAATTCAATCACAGTATTGCATTCCATCAGTAATCACCTGTCCAGGGATCCCAATGAGGGTGGAGACTACAGGGCGTAGAGGGGCCATGAGCAGGGAGACAGAGGAGGTGATGATATACACCAGAGGGTTGCTGGACGACTCTGTGTCCGACTCAGAGGCCAGTGTCTCGTTGTCCACTGAAGGAGTGATGAGAGGTTCTGTGTCGGCAGGTAGTGCCTCTATGCTTTGGTCAGTAGTCTCATCTAGTGTTTCCTCAATGGCGTCTGGCCTTGCGACCGCTCTTTGCTTTTCTACGACTCCGACCATCGCATCACTGAGCAGTGTCACTATGTCTTCCTCCGTTTCCCCATTTGCTTCCCCGCAACCCTCTGAAAATAGATCTGTCACTCCAATCATGTGTTCCAGCTCCTTAACACTCACCACCCTCTCCCCTCCCCCTGTCTCTCTCACTACCCCCACACTGAACCCACTCTGTCCCTCTGGGCCAGCACAGCACACTGCAGACCATTGCACCCCAGCCTCACACCCCCCATCCCCACCCTCCTCCATCCCGGGCCCCAGCCTGAGCCCTGTCAGGACGTAGAGCTGGCCCCCTGTGGAGCCACACTGGGGCAGGACGCTGCTCTGGATCAGCTCTGTGGCCAGGGAGCCCCACTGGTGGAGGGGAGAGTCAGAATGAGCTTGGGGATTACCCCCCGCCACATCCCCTTGGAGCAGGGCTGGGGTCATCACCTGGGACCCTTCGTCCTCCCCTCTGGCATCCTCTTCCTCCTTCTCTGTCTATGAGATAGGTTAGGAATCATTAGTCAAAGTGCATATATTGAATCACTAATGCAATTAGTATTAACATCATGATAAATGAATGTTTGGCCCTTATTTGGGTAAAGCTTACTGTACATTACAGTACATTTAGTGTCAATGTAGAGTAGGATAGAGGAGGACGTCTTTTACTCAGGTGTCATGGCAGAAATAATATGCCATGCAGACCATTCTAGTTTTGTGAGTGTTAGGGAGCTTGTCTCCTGACAGACATCTGAGTCAAATATCAAACTGTTGTTCACATTCATCTTTCTGTTCACTCTGACTTGTTTTAACAAGGCCAGGTTTGCATGGAATGTTGATATCAACAGTAAGTTGACTGCCTCTACAGGACGAGAGTTTCCTTTCACTTGAACAAGTTTCATATCACAAAAACATGATTGTACTACAGCTGGAGGAAAAGAGTGGTATACTGTTGGTTTGATCATGTCCGCTATAACTTGTGTGATTGTGTTGAGAATGTACACTAAACTGTACAAGGTAGTGCTTACGCAGTCCATGCATGACAATGATTCCACTGTTTCCACATAATAGAAATAAAAGAATGCTCCCTTACCCCCTCCTCCTTTCCTCCTCTCACCCCCCATCCTTGGCTGAGTTGAAAGGCAGAGTAAACAGCTGCGTCACAGGTCGGGTGGTAGAGCGTGGCGAACGACTGTCCCCTTGGCAGCCTGTGACAGAGGGGTGTCAGGAGGGGCCCCCCACCTACAGAGAGGCCCAGGGGGGGGGTCTGTCTGTAGAAGCTCTGTCTGCAGAGGGAGAAGCCTGGGTCTGGTTCTGATAGTGCCGTGACTGGTAGAGACAGCTCCAGAGTCAGCCCCAGCAAGATCCAGCCTGCAGTACTGACACTGACACCAGCAGGACACCACCGCAGCAGCAGCATGGTGAGCTCAGCAAACCCACACACTCACAGAGAGAGAGGCTGGTAAATAATCCAGAGGTTTGTGCTGTATCTACGCAGATGGGAGAGGATAATGGCCGGTAGCTAGGGTTGACAGCCAGGGAATCTCTGGTATGTCGTTCTTCTATCCCTTTCTCAATCTCTCCCTTCTTTTTTCTCTTCCACCCTATCAGCGCCTCCACCCATGTCTTTCTCCTTGGACTGTGTGTGCTGTGCTGTCTGTATGTGTCTGGGCACAGTCTTGCTTACACTCTGCTTCTCTCTCCCTCATTGACAAGCTCACTCTTCCTCCCTCCCTCCCTCACACACACATTCTCCCTCTAGCTACACCTCTACCTGGCTCTCCCTCCCTCCTTCCTCTCTCTTTCATAGCTCTTTTTTGGTTACACCTTTACCTCTCATTACTGTTAGGTACACAGCAGACCCACACCCAGTAACCAGTTCCTATTACCTGTAAGTCTCCATTCCCAAACAAGGTTTGGCTGTCTGATTGACAGCTTAATGATTCATTTTCTCTGTTAAAACACACACCTCTTAGAAAGTGCTGACTTGGGCCTCCCAGGTGGCGCAGTGGTCTAGGGCACTCCATCGCAGCGCTAGCTGCGCCCCTAGACTCTTGGTTCGCGCCCAGGCTCTGTCGCAGCCGGCCGCGACCGGGAGGTCCGTGGGGCGACGCACAATTGGCCTAGCGTCGTCCGGGTTAGGGAGGGTTTGGCCGGTAGGGATATCCTTGTCTCATCGCGCACCAGCGACTCCTGTGGCGGGCCGGACGCAGTGCGCGCTAACCAAGGGAGCCAGGTGCACGGTGTTTCCTCCGACACATTGGTGTGGCTGGCTTCCGGGTTGGAGGCGCGCTGTGTTAATAAGAAGCAGTGGGTTGGGTTGTGATTCGGAGGACGCATGGCTTTCGACCTTCGTCTCTCCCGAGCCCGTACGGGAGTTGATGAGATAAGATAGTAATTACTAGCAATTGGATACCACGAAAATTGGGGAGAAAAGGGGGTCAAATAAAAAAAATTAAGTGCTGAATTTATTTTAGCCGAGTGCACTATTAGGGTGCACAGTGAAACCACAGCAGTATATCTTACAGCAGTGGCCTAGTGTTGAATATCACACAGTAGCTCTCTCACCAAGGTTCCAAAATAGATTCTATTGACTGAATTACATTTTCTCGGCTATAAAGACAAAATTATTTTAGATTTTGTGTTTCAGCGGCCACTTGGTTTAGTAAAGCTGAGGGAAATGTGGAAATTGATAGGAGTCATCCAATTCAACCCATTGCAATCTCTGTGAGATGACGAGAGGAAAGACGAGAGCATAATAATTAAGCTCTTCACCTATGTGACCTCTGACATAGGGGGTCACAAACCAGGTTTGTCCTGCTACGTGTTATGACTGGGATCACATGGAGTCTTCAGTGCACCCTTGGGCCTGACAGTTAGAACTGTCTGGTAGGAGAATTCCTTTTATGGGATAGGCTACACATCAATGCACATCTGAGGGAGATTAGGCTAATAGTTTGACATGTGTAATTTCCACCAAGAAAAATCTTTATCAGTGCATAATTAGTTTTCCGACAGTGTCACACTGTTCCTTATTATATTCACAGACACAGTTATTAGTCTGTAGCAAAGACACTCATTATTTCCTCATTACATCCTTTGTTTGTAGCTTTAGGTTGTTTGGATGCATTCCATACTAACAGCTGCATGGCTGCTGCGGTATGAGAGCTTTTGGGTGTGATAGTTTTGGGTTGGGCTTTGTGCTGCGTTCATAACCAAGTGGGAAGGTACTAATTACCAGTTGTCAAGTCGTAAATAACAGTTGGATGTATTCTCAACTCGTTGAGAAACGCTGACTGGCTAATGGCCAACAATCTGTGTCAACCATAAACTAAAAGTAGTTATAATGCTTGTAAACAAATTACATTTAACTGCCGAAAATGCTGTTATCGAGGTAATTTCCTTAGTAGGTGACGTCAGAGGTCAGCATGTGCGAGAAGTCAGAGCTCAGGGATGATAGACGAGTTTCCTACTAGATTTTACGAGTTGAAGGGGCGTTCAAGTGGATTTTTCCCAGTTGTAAGTGGTAAAAATCCACCTTCCCATTTGGTTATGAACACAGCATAAAAGGCTTTTGTCTCCAGGCACAGCCAATAGAAACATTTGTTTTGAGTAAAAGCGCAGTACTGCATGTCTGTGCAGCACATACTACACTATACTACCAGTCCATTAGGCTTTCAGCAACAACTACCACAGTCATCTGAAATGTTACCACTTTAATGCAATTAAATTTTGAAAAGTCATTGGTAGAAAACATAACATCTCCATTATCTCCAAAAGAAAATTCATTATTTGACAGTTTCCTATAAAAAGGTAGGTGCTACATGTATGCAGTCCTGTAGCTGTCCATGCCTTCAATACCATTTCTTCCATGACTTGTATAACAGTAGAAGGCAGTAAAATTACATTAAAGGAGTCAATTAGTAACATTATTATGACAGGTCACATTGCTTAGAGAGAGATATTGTTGCAGTAACCTGAAGGTCCACTGGGGGGAGCTTGGCTAAGCATTTGACAGTGGGAGGGGTTGAATCCACAGAGTCACATTATGGTCTTACACACTCTTTCAAACAATCCTTCAAACAATCCTTCAAACAATCCTTCAAACAATCCTTCAAACAATCCTTCAAACAATCCTTCAAACAATCCTTCACACACACACACACACACACACACACACACACACACACACACACACACACACACACACACACACACACACACACACACACACACACACACACACACACACACACACACACACACTTCACTTCACTTCACTTCACTTGTTGGGGATATCGATGACAAGGTCAGCCTCTTCTCCTTCCCCCATGTCGTTGTCTCCACTGTCTGAGTCTCCGTCGCTCTCTCCCTCCTCCTCCGCCGCGTCTCCACTCAGCATCTGCCTGGGCACCCAGTTGAACGAGGCGCTGGATGTGGGAGGGGCAGTTGGGCCCGTTGGGTTGTTGGCTGCTAAAGGGGCCACCACCTAAGCGGAGGGAGGTAAAAGGAAGATGGAATGAGAGATGCAATGGAGAAAGAGAGGGGTAGATGACTTGGACTGAGTCCCAAATTGCACCCTATTTCCTTTATAGTGCACTAGTTTTGACCAGAGCTCTGTGGGGCAAGAATAGGGTTCCATCTGGGATGTAGTTCGTCTACTGAGGAAGAATAACCCTTTAAATGAATGGTCAGGAATTAGAAATGAAAAGAGTCCAGGATATTATGGCAGTACATTACTTCATTGATGATGCCACAATGTTATGGACCTTCCTATAGCCTACTGTAGGCCTGCACCTAACCTGTCATATGTAGTGCAGTTATACTGTAGAAACACTCTCTTCTAGACCCTAACTCAATAGCCTACGTGCCACATGTCTGTTCCCTCATCTGTGATCTCCTCCTCCTCCCCATCACCTTCCCCGATGTCTCTTTCTTGTGTTTGGGCGCCTTTGTCTTTCTCTCTTTCTTCATTCTCTCAGCTGGTGGAGGCAAATACTCTGGTGGGAAGGGCAACTTCCCACCACACACACACACACACACACACAGTGACAATTTCCAAAACAAACATACACACACACACACACACACACTGTAGGTACAGCCCCGAAAAATAAAACATGATAGACAGCAAAAGATACAGTAAACATATAATAAAACAATATTAATAATGCCCCAAATCAAAACAGTGATTATCTTCGGTAATGAGAAAACGATAATGGCAACAATCAATGATGTTATAGTTATTGATTGTATAGATTCAGTGAGGGGAAGGCGATAATAACTCACTGTGTTGAGGTACGGGATACTGCCGGACGACTGGAGAGGGTTCACTCCAGAACGAGAGAGGAGAGAGAGATGGGAGGATGAAGGAAGGCCTATGCCAGGGCTACTTCTCCTGAGAGAATTCACAAGAGAGACAGTTGAATAAATGTATTTTTATTTATTTCACCTTTATTTAACCAGGCCAGTTGAGAACAAGTTTTCATTTACAACTGCGACCTGGCCAAGATAAAGCAAAGCAGTGCGACACAAACAACACAAAGTTACACATGGGATAAACAAACATACAGTCAATAACACAATAGAAAAATCTATGTACAGTGTGTGCAAATGTAAAAGAGTAAAGAGGTAAGGCAATAAATAAGCCATAGAGGTAAAATAATTGCAATTTAGCATTAACACTGGCGTGATAGATGTGCAGATGATGATGTGCAAGTAGAAATACTGGTGTGCAAAAGAGCAAGAGGATAAATAACAATATGGGGATGAGGTAGTTGGGTGTGCTATTTACAGATTGGTTGTGTACAGGTGCAGTGATCGGTAAGCTGCTCTGACAGCTGATGCTTAAAATTAGAGAGGGAGATATAAAACTCCAGCTTCAGTGATTTTTGTAATTCGTTCCAGTCATCGGCAGCAGAGAACTGTAAGGAAAGGTGGCCAAAGTAAGTGTTGGCTTTGGGGATGACCAGTGAAATATACCTGCTGGAGCGCGTGCTACGAGTGGGTGCTGCTATGGTGACCAGTGAGCTGAGATAAGGTGGGGCTTTACCTAGCAAAGACTTATAGATGACCTGGAGCAAGTGGGTTTGACAACGAATATGTAGTGAGGGCCAGCCAACGAGAGCATACAGGTCGCAGTGGTGGGTAGGATATGGGGCTTTGGTGACAAAACGGATGGCACTGTGATAGACTACATCCAGTTGCTGAGGAGAGTGTTGGAGACTATTTTGTAAATGACATCGCCGAAGTCAAGGATCGGTAGGATAGTCAGTTTTACGAGGGTATGTTTGGCAGCATGAGTGAAGGAGGCTTTGTTGCGAAATAGGAAGCCGATTCTAGATTTAATTTTGGATTGGAGATGCTTAACGTGAGTCTGGAAGGAGAGTTTACAGTCTAACCAGACGCCTAGGTATTTGTAGTTGTCCACATATTCTAAGTCAGCACCGTCCAGAGTAGTGATGCTAGTCGGGCGGGCAACAATCGGTTAAAGAGCATGCATTTAGTTTTACTAGCATTTAAGATCAGTTGGAGGCCACGGAAGGAGTGTTCTATGGCATTGAAGTTCGTTTGGAGATTTGTTAACACAGTGTCCAAAGAAGGGTATACAGAATGGTGTCGTCTGCGTAGAGGTGGATCAGAGAACCACCAGCAGCAAGAGCGACATCATTGAACCCTGTGGCACCCCCATAGACTGCTAGAGATCCGGACAACAGGCCCTCCGATTTGACACACTGAACTCTATCTGAGAAGTAGTTGGTGAACCAGGCGAGGCAGTCATTTGAGAAACCAAGGCTATTGAGTCTTCCGCTAAGAATGCGGTGATTGACAGAGTAGAAAGCCTTGGCCAGGTCGATGAAGACGGCTGCACAGTACTGTCTTTTATCGATGGCGGTTATGATATCGTTTAGGACTTTGAGCGTGGCTGAGGTACACCCATGACCAGCTCTGAAACCAGATTGCACAGAGGAGAAGGTACGGTGGGATTCGAAATGGTCGGGGATCTGTTTTTTAACTTGGCTTTCGAAGACCTTAGAAAGGCAGGGCAGGATGGATATAGGTCTATAACAGTTTAGGTCTAGAGTGTCTCCCCCTTTGAAGAGGGGGATGACCGCGGCAGATTTACAATCTTTGGGGATCTCAGATGATACAAGAGGTTGAACATGCTAGTTATAGGGGTTGTAACAATTTTGGCGAATAATTTTAGAAAGAGGGTCCAGATTGTCTAGCCCAGCTGATTTGTAGGGATCCAGATATTGCAGCTCTTTCAGAACATCAACTGTCTGAATTTGGGTGAAGGAGAAGCGGGGCGGGGGGGGGCTTGGGCAAGTTGCTGCAGGGGGTGCTGAGCTGTTGGCCGGGGTAGGTGGAAGCCAGGTGAAATGGTAGCCAGGTGAAAAGCTTGGCCAGATGTAGAAACATGCTTATTGAAAGTAACGATTATCGTAGATTTATCAGTGGTGACAGTGTTTCCTAGCCTCAGTGCAGTGGGCAGCTGGGAGGAGGTGCTCTTATTCTCCATGGACTTTACAGTGTCTTTCCTTTCCTGACTTTCCTGTGCTACAGGATTCAAATTTCTGCTAGCCTTAGCTTTCCTAACTGACTGAGTATATTGGTTCCTGACTTCCCTGAAAAGTTGCTTATCGCGGGGGCTATTCGATACTTATGCAGAACGCCACAGGATGTTTTTGTGATGGTCAAGGGCAGTCAAGTCTGGGGTGAACCAAGGGCTATATCTGTTCTTAAATAGTGAGACAGTGAGAGAGAATGGCAAAGATGGAGAGAGTACAGTAATAGAAAGAGTGCAATTTGAAATATTGTCTGTGTTGCTGGCATGCTGCATCCTCACTTCTTTCCTCCGTCTCTCTCCCTCTCCCTGGTGCCCTCTCCTTCATTGTTCTCAGAAGAGGCTGTGGCATCAGAATCTGAAACACAACATGACAATCAGACACTGTACATCAACATACTAACATGATCCATACTGAAAATACTCCACAGCAAGGCAGGTAACTTCCTGATCAGTATTGGTTGAGCTATTAAGAAAATAACAGATATTGTGGAGAATGAAACATTGACACTTGGTGCTTAAGACCTACCTGAGGAGTCCTCGTCCACCCGCTCGTACTGTAACAATCGGTCCAACAGAAAACTGCAAGAGAAGAGAATAGAAGCCCAGGAAAGACCATTTTTAACTTTGAAGATGCTTGTACAGTATGTGTACACATTCAACAGGGGTGTATTTCTTAGTAGCACATCGTAGTAAAAGGTTTTGCTACAGTGTGACAAATTCGCTGGACAGATGGGGTATCTGTCCAAACTAAACAAACTAAACAAACTTCTAGATTCACCCACCCACCTTTTATCTCTGGACACTTTGAGCAGCTTCTTCTGGGATCTTCTGAGCACTTCCTGAAAACACTCCTACTCCTAAACGGAGACAAGTAGCGAAATACAACAGTTCAACTCTGTAAATTACAGTTCCTTGGCTAATAGGTGTTATAATAATAATAGCACGTCATTGACAATTGGATGAAACATTAATACTCACATAAACCATGAATTTCAATTTGCGTTTGAGATTTTTGTGGTTCTGCTTGTAGTCCACCACCATATCGTCATTTCTGACGCTGTGGTTGAACCGTCAGTGGACCTGCTATACCGGTAGGGAAATTGTTAGTGTCGTGGTTATGTTAGCTATATAACGTTAACAGCAGCTTGTTGGCTGGCTCACTGCTAGCCTTTCCAGTGCATTATCGTTGTTTTTTTAAGCATTTAGCTGGAAGCAGAAGAATAGCAATTGAAAACGCTTGAAAGTAGGATAATAAGGAGACGAAACCATGTCATTATAAAGTTAAATAGCTTGAATTAATATGAAAAATACTTCATACCTCTCGTTTGAATGAATCTCTGCGACGTACTCATTGTTTACGTCTGTTCTTCTTCTTCATTAGGATTTGGTTGGCAGTTCGCATATACCGCCATCTACTGTACTGGTGTGTGAGGCCATTCACAGCCTACCTACATTACATTATTGAGTCTACATTCATTTTTTGTGTATGTATGTATGTGTGTGTTTGTGCGCGCCATTCTTCTTTTTTAAATTTTGTATTGGCGGATTGCAACCAACTGAACTGTGCATACACCCCCACCTACTGTCTTTTCAACCCTTGTATTTCCGCCTACTGGAGTGTGAATTCATTACACTTTATGATGCAAAGGTGATGGGGAAAAGGGAAGAAAAATGACCTTACACACTAACCCTACAGTTGCACCCATTAAAACCTCACCTCACCACTAGTTGGGAGTCATTTTCAAGCTCTGGGAGTGACATTTAAAACAGTGGGCGGGGCCAGACATAGAGCCAGAATGAAGGAAAATAATCTAACCCCTGCAGTGGTCACATAAATAATATACGTTAATGAGGGATCTAGGCGATTTTATGGAGTGTGAGACCTATTCATACCCATGAACAATAGGCTTTATCAACTAATGATTATGGCCCAAACAAGATGACCTTGAATACAGAAATATATGGGAAACAAAAGCAGCCGCATTTCCTATAGAGAATTGTTCTGTTGCATATTACAACAAGTGAATCATGTTCAGTGTGTGCACCTCTGCATGTGAGTAGTATTCATAATAATGCATTGTGCTAGTGTTCTGTATTCTGTCCACCCACAGTACTGGAGTAGACTACAGTGGTTTGGTTTATGGCGCTGAAAGTGCAGCTTGCTCACTTCAGCAGAGCACACAGCAGTCACATCGTCAGGATCCAGGACAATGAATTATAGATGAGGAACATTCCAGAGATGAGTAATGCTACCTCTGCACACACACACACAGCCAACCAGCCAGGCTGTGTGTGTGTGCATGTGTGCATGCGTGTGAGTGTATTAGAATGGGAGAATGCTAGAGGGAGAGAGGAAGGCAAGGAGAAAGAGTGTGTGTATGCCTACGTGTGTGTGTGTGTGTGTGTGTGTGTGTGTGTGTGTGTGTGTGTGTGTGTGTGTGTGTGTGTGTGTGTGTGTGTGTGTGTGTGTGTGTGTGTGTGTGTGTGTGTGTGTGTGTGTGTGTGTGTGTGTGTGTGTGTGTGTGTGTGTCAGTGTGTGTGTTTGTCTCTGAGGGGGAGAATATTGCTAGAGAAAATGCTGACTGCTTGCTTTTATACCAGTGCTCCCCACTCTGTTTGCTTTATGTCAGGAAGAGAAGGAAGAACAGATGGAAACTGACCTCAGTTTGCCCTACATCTACCAATATTTATGTTCAGTTTTAACACCAACATTTTATTGTTTACAGTTGTCATACTGCCCTCTCCATACACCCTAGATACGTTAGTACTAAACCAACATAGTCCTACCAAAATAATTACACAGCCTCTCTCTCTTATCCCTTCCAGGCAAACCCCTCCCTATGAAAAACGATACCCCCTACATCCCGACCCACTGCCTGATTCTATCCCCTGACCGATTCCCTCTTTTGTTTCCAGAATGACAACACCAGACAGAAATAGAATCTTCTCCACCGTGCAATGCCATAAATCGCTGCTGCCTGCCTGCCCATCCTGGCCAGCAGCTGTGGCTCCCTCCCTCCCTCCCTTCCTGTGTTTCTCCTCAGTGCTAATGGACGCTAGTCTTCAGCCAAGCTGCGTGTGGAGAGAGGGAGAAGGCTACTGTCGGATGGTGTTTGATGGTGACCCTTGTCTGTTTAATTGTTTCTAGATAAATCTCCATCTGACTGGTTGGATGTATGTATGACACTCATTCTCTCTTCATACTAATTGTTTTGATGACCTCAGAGAGGGTACCTCTTCCTATTGGGTTCTCTCTCCATATCTGCTCTCTGTCTATCTGTCTCTCTCTCTCTCCGTATCTCTCTCTGTCTATCTGTGTCTCTCTCTGTCTATCTGTCTCGCTCTCTGTGTATCTCTCTGTCTATCTGTCTCGCTCTCTGTGTCTCTCTGTCTATCTGTCTCTCTCTCTCTCTGTGTATCTCTCTCTGTCTGTCTGTCTCGCTCTCTGTGTATCTCTCTTTCTCTCTGTGTATCTTTCTTTCTCTCTGTGTATCTTTCTTTCTCTCTGTGTATCTTTCTTTCTCTCTGTGTATCTCTCTTTCTCTCTGTGTATCTTTCTTTCGCTCTGTGTATCTCTCTTTCTCTCTGTGTATCTTTCTTTCGCTCTGTGTATCTCTTTCGTTCTCTCTAATTTATAATTTTCTCTTGTCCTTCAATTCTCTGTCACTGTCCCTCCCTCTTTCATCTTTACTCTCTCCCTCTCTTTTATTACACCTCTTTAGTTCCCTATTTTCATTGCCAAGAGTCCCTTGTTTGCTTTCCCGTCTCGTTAGGAGAAATTGGAATGTACAAAAATCACATAAAAGACACCAACAACAACTACAATAAAAGCCTTCTCCCTGACCATAAGGTAAGCTGCAAAAGTGTATCATTTTATCCTTGGGTTTATGTCTAAAGGGAAGTCAGGCAATAGAAAGTTGAATTAATTATGAAAGAGGTTATGTTTGGGAAAGGCTCTCCCATAAAATCTAATAGGATGTATCGATGGGACATTTTTTAAGTACATTTTCAATGGCACAACAATATCATGTTCAAGAAATAAATGACTTCTAAACGATTATCTAAATACATGCATGCGAACTTACTCTTTAGTTAAATAACTTAAGTCACTATTCTGTCACTATTTGACATTGTTCCTCTGACTGTTTTTCCGTTCTCTCCTCTCCCCTCATGTTTGTCTGTGTGCGTGTTACAGGAGAAGCTGATCCAGGCTATTAAAAGAATAAAGCATGAGGTAGACGAGTGCTGGGAGGCAGAGAGAGAGACGTACATATGGTCTATTGATGTTGAGGTACAGTACTGGCTGCCAATACATAATTTACCACTGTCATTTACTTTTCATGGTTTATTCTTTTTATTATTTCATTAAATCCTGAATATGATCATCTGTGAATGTATTAGTGTGTCAGTAATATTAAAAGCAATTTGACTGATAGTGGTGAGAATTGTTATCTAGCAACATTATGATACATATTTTGTAGTATTTACATATTTAGCATTAAAATTAACGTACTGTAATTGATGCGTGTTGGCTAAAGCTGAAAAATCTGTCTCTCCCAACCAGGCTAGTATCCTTCTACTACCCACTATATAGTAACAAAACATAGTAAAACCTACTACACAAAATAGTAAAGTCTGTCTCTCTATCTATCTCTCAGAGATGTTTTGATAATCTGGAACGGGAGGTCCGAGCTGAGTTCCAGAACCTCCATCGCTTCCTGGACGAAGAGGAGACCATGGACATGGAGCGACTGAAGAAGGAGAAAGAGAAGAGGGTGAAGCTGCTTAGGGAGAGAGAGAAGAAGATCGCCATGCAGGGAAGAGATCTGGAGAGAGGCATTGCCACGCTAAACAACAAACTGGCCGAGGAGGATAGTCCCAAACTGCTCAAAGTGAGTGAGTTAGGGTGTTCAGGCTATTGTTCTAGCACTGCACCTCTACACTGTAAAAAGAGGGATGGCACTGTTGTTTATCTGAAGTGCTTTTTCTAAATGGTATGATCCAAAATTAATATTTGGTTCGTTCAACCTATTCTATTCAATTTGCCTGAAATCAAATAACGAATTTGACAGATCAATGTGATTTTTAAAATTGAATGAAAGCTTCTAAATTGCTTTCAACACCTCATGGGCATCAATGTTGCATAGTGGTGAGAGCAATGTAGCAGTGGCAGCCTATCAGAATTGTTGGAGGCATGGCCTATTGGGGGCGTGGCTTTCTGTTTGTTATTTTTGGCCACCCGTGAGAGTGAATGTCATTCCTGGTAATGTGTTCTGTTTTTTTAATGATTATATGTTCACTGCCAGGACTGGATCTTAAATGCTATCTGCTTAAGAACTGTGATACTAAAGTGCATGGAAAGGCTTCTATTGATGAGATGGTCACCATTTGGTTACAATATTGTAACCAGTTAATGTGCAAATATTATTTAAAGAAAGTGTTTGGAGTCATTATTTCATGTTATGGAACAAACTTAATATCTTGATTAACAGGAAATGTATTTAATTTGCTTATAACCCAATTGAAGAAATTTGGATAGGTAATTCCAGAATGAAAAATCTAGTTGGTACAACATGAACAAATGTGTTCTACTGTATATACACTGAGTGTACAAAACATTAAGAACACCATGTCCATGTCTCAATTGTCTCAAGGCTTAAAAATCCTTATTTAACCTGTCTTTTCCCCTTCATCAACACTGATTGAAGTGGATTTAACAAGTGACATCAATAAGGGAGCATAGCTTTCACCTGGACTCATCTGGTCAGTCTATGTCATGGAAATAGCAGATGTTCTTAATGTTTTGTATATTAGTTTGCATTTATGTTACTTTTAGGTTTAACCAAAGGTTTAATCACACAGCACCCCCCTTGCAACCCCTCCTCACACCTCCCCTCACGCCCAAAAAATAGCTTTTTGGGAACTAACACTTCACTTTCCCTCTTACTAGCTCTGACTGCTGAAAGCTACTTTAATGAGGACGAATGTACTTACTATGACTGTGATATGTAGTTGTCCCACCTAGCTATCTTTAGATGAATGCACTAACTATAAGTCGCTCTGGATAACAGCGTCTGCTAAATTACTAAAATGTTCATGTAAATCTAGTGCAGGGCTGGAACTAAAGCCTGCACACTGCAGTAGCTCTCCATGAGGAGAGTTGGCCACCATCAATGATCATAAGATGAGACAAACTGTCATAACTGTTTATGACAACTCTTATGTCATTATTACGACACCGTCATCCAGGTGAGAATGTGATGAATGGCAGGAGGGAGGGAGTGATTTGGGGAGAGTCAGGGGAATGAGAAGCTTGGAGTACCTCCACAGAATCTACTGGTTGCTGCTTTCAGCTTCCACAACAGCTAGCCTACGCTGACATTGCAGTCCTCAAGGACCACCGTGTTAGCTTATTGCCTTCTCTTCTGGCACTAATTTGATCAATCATTGGCTAAAGAGTCTACTTGCCTGCTTTTGCAGGTCTAAATCAATTTCTCATTAAAAGGTTGGTGGACAAAAAGCAACACAGAGTGCAGTCCTGGAGGACTAGCTGAGGTTTGGCACCAAACAATGATTGAGAGAGAATATCAACTGCATACTGAGTTCACGAGGGCACAATTTTGATTTGTTTTCTGATGGAAAACAAATTGAATATACATTTTTATTGGGCACCTTTATCAGTGGAACAAATACACTGTTATGTGCTATGTTGTTTTGAGTGCTTTAAGTCTTTCACTACTGTAATGACCACTCCTTTTTTCTCTCTGAAGGAGATTCAAGACCTCTTGAAAAGGCAAGTGTTTATATTTCATTATTTAACTGATTATGACTCCATCTATTTCTCGTGTCACAAATCACTCCCTTCTCCTGATCGGCCATAATCTCTCATCTTGCATATTTGGCATCTCATTGTCTCTCTCTCTCTCTCTATGCCTCTCTTTCTCTCTCTCTCTCTCTCTCTCTCTCTCTCTGGCATCCCTTTTTTCTTCTCTCCACTCTCTCCCTCTCTCTCTCTCTCTCTGTATCCCCTCTTTGGCATCCCACTTTCTTTCTTCACTCTCTCTACCCTCTCTTTCTCACTCATTTCCCAATCCTTTCCTTTCACATTCTTTTCGGGTCCGTTTCTCATCCATCTTTGCACTCCTCTTCCCCTGCACCTCTCCCTCTCTCATCCCCCCGCAGGTCCCAGGTGGCTTTCATACCCCCTCCGCAGGTGGATGTGGAGGTGCGATCAGCACACTTTGTGGGGCCCATCCAGTACAGGATATGGAAACACATGAAGAGCTGCCTGTACCCAAGTAATGCACATCATATCATTCTGTGACATTAGAATTGTTATAGTATTGTTTGTTATACAATGTGTATAATGCTGAATTTAAGAGATTACGCCTTCTAGTGACGTAGTGCTAATGTACCAGTATATGTTTTTTTACATTCCTACTTTAAGGGATCCACTTACACATACAGCATACCATTAGACAATTCTAGATTACGACAACTCACCTGAGCCCCCCCTCCCCCTCCCAGATATCGCTGAAGTGACCTTTGACCCAGAGACAGCCCACCCCCTCCTCACCCTCTCCCCCAGCTGCACTTCTGTGTGGTTCGAGGAGGACAAAGTTATCCTCAAGGCCTCGGAGGAGGAGCAGCCACCCAACCCCCGCTGCTTCCACTACTACTACAGTGTCATGGGCCGAGAAGGCTTCATCACCGGACGCCATTACTGGGAGGTGGAGGTGGGCCGCAAGACAGCGTGGCGGCTGGGTGTGGCCAGGGAGGACGTCGACAGGGGGGAGATGGACTCCAGTGGGACCAGTAGCGGTCTCTGGACCCTATCCCTGAAGGGAGGGGCCATCTTGGCCTGTACAGACCCCAAACCCACCAAGGTCCCTGTGTCCATCAGGCCCGTCCGGATCGGAGTGTTCTTAGACTGTGAGAAGGAGGAAGTAGCGTTCTATAACGCTGTTACCATGACGCCACTGTACACATTCTCCATGGAAACGGTGTTCGTTCCACTGATCCCCTTCTATAACCCGTGTGACACAGATGATGGGAGGAACCTGGGTCCCCTAAACCTCTTCAGCCCCTCTATATGAGAGTACAGAGAACCAAGGAGAACCAAGGTTGTACTGGAGTATATTTCGTTTGGGGATGCGGTGGAAGGATAGATAGAATTTGGAAATGGTTTGTTTTATACAGTGTGTGTTTCAGGTATAATTTCATAGCTGGCTGGAAGCATGATGTAAATTGCTTTCAACACCTCATGGGCATCAATGTTGCATAGTGGTGAGAGCAATGTAGCAGTGGCAGCCTATCAGAATTGTTGGAGGCATGGCCTATTGGGGGCGTGGCTTTCTGTTTGTTATTTTTGGCCACCCGTGAGAGTGAATGTCATTCCTGGTAATGTGTTCTGTTTTTTTAATGATTATATGTTCACTGCCAGGACTGGATCTTAAATGCTATCTGCTTAAGAACTGTGATACTAAAGTGCATGGAAAGGCTTCTATTGATGAGATGGTCACCATTTGGTTACAATATTGTAACCAGTTAATGTGCAAATATTATTTAAAGAAAGTGTTTGGAGTCATTATTTCATGTTATGGAACAAACTTAATATCTTGATTAACAGGAAATGTATTTAATTTGCTTATAACCCAATTGAAGAAATTTGGATAGGTAATTCCAGAATGAAAAATCTAGTTGGTACAACATGAACAAATGTGTTCTACTGTATATACACTGAGTGTACAAAACATTAAGAACACCATGTCCATGTCTCAATTGTCTCAAGGCTTAAAAATCCTTATTTAACCTGTCTTTTCCCCTTCATCAACACTGATTGAAGTGGATTTAACAAGTGACATCAATAAGGGAGCATAGCTTTCACCTGGACTCATCTGGTCAGTCTATGTCATGGAAATAGCAGATGTTCTTAATGTTTTGTATATTAGTTTGCATTTATGTTACTTTTAGGTTTAACCAAAGGTTTAATCACACAGCACCCCCCTTGCAACCCCTCCTCACACCTCCCCTCACGCCCAAAAAATAGCTTTTTGGGAACTAACACTTCACTTTCCCTCTTACTAGCTCTGACTGCTGAAAGCTACTTTAATGAGGACGAATGTACTTACTATGACTGTGATATGTAGTTGTCCCACCTAGCTATCTTTAGATGAATGCACTAACTATAAGTCGCTCTGGATAACAGCGTCTGCTAAATTACTAAAATGTTCAAATTACTAAAATGTTCACACAAGGTCCCTGTGTCCATCAGGCCCGTCCGGATCGGAGTGTTCTTAGACTGTGAGAAGGAGGAAGTAGCGTTCTATAACGCTGTTACCATGACGCCACTGTACACATTCTCCATGGAAACGGTGTTCGTTCCACTGATCCCCTTCTATAACCCGTGTGACACAGATGATGGGAGGAACCTGGGTCCCCTAAACCTCTTCAGCCCCTCTATATGAGAGTACAGAGAACCAAGGAGAACCAAGGTTGTACTGGAGTATATTTCGTTTGGGGATGCGGTGGAAGGATAGATAGAATTTGGAAATGGTTTGTTTTATACAGTGTGTGTTTCAGGTATAATTTCATAGCTGGCTGGAAGCATGATGTAAATTGTATCAGTAAAAAAATCCAATGAGTTTATGATATGCATTTACACTTACCAGGGGAGGCTGGTGTGAGGAGCTATAGGAGGACGGGCTAATTGCAGTGGAATGGAATCAATGGAATGGAGTCAACGAGGTTTCCATATGTTTGATGTGTTTGATACTGTTCAAATTATTCCATTCCACCCAATACAATGAGCCCATCCTCCCACATGCCTCCACTGACATGTACCTAACCAGTTCTATGGTATAGCACTATCAATTCATGTTTATGCCATTGCGTTCAGTTGTGTGCATTGTGGTTTGAATATTTACATTTTATTGGCATTAAATACACAAATAAATAGGTAAACAAATTAACACAAAACCTTGGTCTGTGCTTATAACACCAGAATGTGATATTTTTGTCATATTGTCACATAATAGGTTATGAATGTAGAAAAACCACACTAAGGTATCTAAAACAAGTCCCAAAAATGAGCAAAGGCCAAATGCCAGTATCCTAGTGGGGGTAGATACCCCAGGGCTTCAGGACTTAACAGGAGGGATTAACTGCACAATGATGTTACCTTTGGCCCATCTATAAATACTGTGGTCATGCATCCACAGCTGTGACACTTTGTCTGCAGTCCAAATGTCACCCTATTCCCTATATAGTGCACTACTTCTAACCAGGGCCCATGGGCCCTTTAAAAAGTAGTGCACTAAATAGGGAATAAGGTGCCATTTATGACGTATCTATTGTGGCATGGGTATGGGAGCAATGTAGGGGAGGGGGGTGGGAAGAGGGGGGAGGACACACAGGGTGACACTGGAGAGTGTGACACTGTGGGAAAACAACTAAATGTGTGTGACATTGAGTAAGATGACTGACGTGAGGTAGCATGACAACACCGTCACATTTACAGAGACCAATACTTCCTCAGTGAGCGCGGCCATTAGTATGATATCTTACACTATGCACGGTGTGCCAGATAGACAGCTAGGAGAAAAGTGCTCCACGAAATGAGATCGTAAAATCTAAGTGCACACCCGAATAACATTATGACAAATGCAAAGCTTTGGAAAAGTACAGAATCAATGACAAGGAAAGGACACTAGATGTTTTTCTCATAATCTTTAGTTTATTCTTCGTATATTTTTTTAGACATGAAATAAAGAAAATAACACCTTTCCTTTACAAAACGCCTGTGTGTCGTGAAAAAAGGGAGGAGATCAACAGACTGCAGGACGCTACACACGCCATCACAGCAGAAGGAGTAAACAGACAGAATCAGGGCAGAGAGAGATCGCTCACATAGTGCAAGGAACGTAAGTGAATTTGGGGGGGGGGGGTCTGTCCCAGCCAGGGGGGGAATTGAACCCACAACCTTCTGGTCCCATGACCCAGACACTAACCAACCATCCCAAATAGAATTGACTCACTAGGAAGTGCTGGTAATGTGGTTACCAAGGATAGGTTTGTTACATTACCCCCTCTTTTGGGAAGCGCTATAATACAGTAGTGGTATAAAACATGTCAAATTCATCCACATGCACATCTCAGTTCCACTTCAGGAGGGCTAGGTCTCAAATACTGTTTGAGGCTTTGGCATCCATTTTGAATTCAACCTGCTGTTTACATACAAACAGTGCCACTGAATTCCTAAGATGTACAGCAGTTACTGTCTCACCAAGTTACACAATACACTTCAATATGATGTTATTCATCTCATGCTAATGCACATTCAAATAAACCCTGACAACCAAATACCAAGCAACTAGGTAATTTATCACTCTTCCAATCATGTCTGAGTGCTTTATATTAAACACTTCCTGTCCTGACTACAATATTCTGTATCTCCTGACTGTGTTGTGTCTCTATTTACAGTACAGTAGACCTATAAGGTCGTCAGGTCTGCATATAGTACTTTACCGCTGTTTAGTCTGACACCACCCTACATCATATAAACCAAACAGTGCCTCTTGGAGTGTATTTATAGAATATAGGCTGACTAGCCATTGAATATTTGATTTCATATTTGAGGCACTAAATCAAAGATGAGAGTCATCCCGTGTAGAGCACCTCAGAGGTGCAGGTTTGTGTGATGTTAACCACATACTGACTCTGGACAAACACAGACCGTTTTCTAAACAAATGTCAGATGATAAGCAGATCATTGAGGACAATAATTTCTAAGCATGGATATGTGAAGTCGACATACAGCTGAAGTTGTGATTTTCTTTTCATTGCACACACGTAGGCTACAGTCTTACACCTAGACACAGATACAAAATGATGTGTCACACACACGCACGCATGCATGCACACAACACGGGCACGCACAACACACACACGTACGATCACACACGCACACACACACACACACGCAAACGTCATGATGAAGATAACAGTATGACTGATCAATCCTCCACACACACACAGACGGCTTTTATAAAAGCAGAAAAATATGAATAATAATAATACTGTCTTTGAGGAGATCATGTGGACATGCTGCAATAAACGTCTTTATCTTTAAAGTGACATAGATAATTCTGTATTTTTATATATATATATATATATATATATATAAGTTATGTACGGGTGTTATACTGTGAGTGTTATCATCATAGGGTTGAAATAGTACTAATAAAAGTTATTCCAATCAAAATATTTTAGAGATCTATTCGAAGATCTGTGACACGGAAAAATATGCACTTATTCAGTTGTGTTTACCATTTTCAGTTGTTCAAGTTGTATTTTATAAGTTAGTGAAGATTAGTTTGTATGTATACAGTATATTCAATAATCAGCATGTAGGCTTTGCACAGGTGAGAAATTAGATTAGCTTTTTTACATCATCAAGTACAATACAACGACCATTCTATACACTAAACACATTCAACCTTTGAGAGGAGACTTTTTAAACCTTACACATGCAATATTTACAATGCTGAACCTCGTCAGCAGGGTCATAAGCGAGTGTTTGTGTGTGTGTGTGTGTGTGTGTGTGTGTGTGTGTGTGTGTGTGTGTGTGTGTGTGTGTGTGTGTGTGTGTGTGTGTGTGTGTGTGTGTGTGTGTGTGTGTGTGTGCAGAAACAGATAAACACTGCTTTTAGTATTGCCTAAATAGGTGTTACGGCTCCACACAACAGAGCTTGACGAGCATTGCGGTCGAGATTGAGATTGAGAGTGGAGCCAAATCTCTTCAGTGGTAGAATTTTACATAATCCTTGACATTTTTTATCACTTACATCAGTTGAATGACAATATAGCAAAGAATTTAGGCACCTCAAACACTAATGTATTCATACTGTATTCATCATGATTCATATACTGTACTTATCATATCAATGTCTATATCTCTATCTTACCATATGGCTTTTAACTTTCATTTTATTCTCATATTCATTTTAGCATTAAAAAACGTCTCAGAATTGTGGAAGTGTTCAGAAAGAGAAAGACCATCGTTTGAAGTTGAAGATGGATGTACTTTCTATGTGTTCCAACAACTGATTGATGTGTTGGTGAACTTAACACGACTCCTATTTGTGCTTCTCTTAAAAATCCTAAATGCTTTTAGATGTAGTCCACTGAGCTCAATGTACCATTCATGGTGTCTGTCACGACGGTCAGTTAAAACACTGAGGTAGAGATATGTCTTTTGTCAAGCAAAATGTATCTGCACACCTCCTCTTGTAACACATAGCGGCTACAGGAGTTTTAACCACCAGCGAAGTCTTATTGCACTGTAAATCTAGGATAGAGCAACATAGCTTCAAGCAACTAAAGACAGATGGCATCATGGCACAGTCCTGGAGATGGTGGTACAGTGAGTTAATAGTTAGTGAAGTTCTCGCAGGACCTTTTTAGGACAGTCAGAGAGACCAATGGCAATAGGGTAGGCTATTAGAACACATCAACCCATGCCTTGACATCATATCCAGTACTGTGGATGGATGCTAGTGGGTTAACCCTATTTGTGAAGTGTCTGTTTTAGGCTGGAGCAAATAACCAGAACTACATGTATACTGTACTGTGAGATCACCATACTAGGCATCAGAGCCGTGGAGCACATCTACAGTTGGCTCAAGGCCTCCAGTATGTAGCTCAGCCGACTAACGCATGTAGATGTGTGTAGGCAAGGAATAGTCTGACATGGATCTGTTCTATTATCTCAGGGAAGACTAGACTTTCATACTGTACTTTTAGAAGTCATCATGGGGTATAAAGGCTGACCCATAATCTATAAATGAGAAGTCAAGTGGGCAGGACCTACAGTAAAACTACATCTATCGGCCAAATGAAACCCAGCCATAATACTGTACTTCACTAGCTGCTGCAAGCAAGAGAGGAAGGAAAATAGGGAGTACAGAAGGAAGGAAGGAAGGACAGAAGTAAAGAAGGACATAGAGAAGGGAGGATTCCTTTTTTAAATGTTAGGACTAAGCCAATGACATCACCCACCAGACCCCTCCTCTTCTCCCTCTCCCACTCTCATAGTTGTAGTCAGCACAATAACAATCAGCACTACATTTCCCAAGATTCACTGGGGATTGCTTAAAGTGCTGAGGTGTGTCCTTGGGGTCTTCAGGTGCTGGAGTGAGGTCAAGGATCAAAACAAGCTCTTTCTCTTGGATTAAACTGATTCTAGAGATTCACTGGGACAGTCAGTCAGAGTTGGCCAACACCTTATTACCAATACTGTCTCTCACGTAGTTGGGAGTGCAATCACATGAGACATACATTTTAAACAAAAGTTAGACTTAGTTTAGCAGAAGGAATTGATGTTAGAATTCAGCATTCAGGTGTTAGTGTTGCTGGGGCTCCTTTGTATCAGGATGTTTCATCATTCAAGCATTCTAGATGTTTCTATAGGATGGCAGAGGACCAGCAGGAAACATTCCAGATTAACAGATTCCCAGGTTTCAGGAAAACTACTAGAGAATGTCACAAGGAGAAGGAATCCAGTCCAGTTTGATAGAAAGGTGATTTAAATTCATCCAGTTTGACGAGAACGTTATGTCATAGTCACATTTATAAGTCCTTGAGGGGGCTAAATCATGTCATTGGTTTCATCATATGAGATAAAAAATGTCAGTTGCAAATTTACGAGCTGCTCGTGCTTTCGTTTAGGTCTGTTTTTCACATGCTGAGATTAGAGCAGGCATCATCAAAGGTTGTATCATTCCACAAATGGAGTAGGTGGTCATAGATGTAGTTGAATTAGATTGAGTAATGTTCACTTGCCATTCTGTTGTTCCTATATCTATGTAAAATGGTGTGGAACCATTCTGCACACCTCTGAACGTAAAATATATCTAAAGAAGCTAGGTTTAACATTTTACTTGTAAACTCTGCAACTGATTTTGTTGGCAGACCGGCAGTCATGCTCTAGTTTACACACTAAAAAAAGAGTATGCAGCATAGAAAGTTAAAAAAGAAACAACAACAACTAAAATGGAACTCGTTTGCTTATATTTCCTATCTTGTGAAAAGTATCTGTGAATTGAAAAAAGTATCTCAAAGATAGTGTTAGTACAGGTGAGTTAGCTATCATAACAACCTACAGCATGTTCGAGCATTACAAGTGTTACATCTAAGTCCCAGCCTCGATAGTAGCAGTGATTTCTTCCTTATTTGGTAAGGGGGGTGTTTGATTGTCTGTCTACAGTGGTGGACGAGGATAGGATAATGGGTCTGTGGGGTTTCCCTTGGAGGAGTGCAGGGACTGTTCTCAGGTTGCGGTGGTGGCGGTGTTGTCCTCAGCTGGGGCGTCCATTTTGGCCTCAAGGGCTGGACTACTTGGGGCGGTCACCTCCACTTCAGGGGTTTTAGGAGGGGTTGCCTTGGCGACAGGACTTTCGATCAGACCCACTGGGGCCAGAGCAGTGTCAGGTTTGGATTCAGGTGCTGGTGGTTCGGGTGTGCCATTGGTGGTCGGAGCAGGTTCAGGGCTCAGCATTGGGGTTGGGGTCGGAGTCTGGATTGATGTCACAGGCTTGGGGGATTCTGGGGTTGGTGTCACCAGCTTGGGGGGTTCGGGGGTTGATGGTTGGGGTGCAGTTAGTTTGGAGACAGGGGTCAGGGGTGGGGTTGGCTTAGAGGACACCGGGCTTGGAGACACAGCAATAGGTGTTTTGGCTGGTTCAGGTGTTTTCAATTCAGGTGTTTTCGGTTCAGGAGTTTCAAAATCGGGAGTTTTGGTTGGTTCAGGTGTTTTCAATTCAGGTATTTTCGGATCAGGAGTTTTGAAATCAGGAGTTTTCAATTCAGGAGTTTTGGCTGGATCAGGTGTTTTGGCAATGGGGCTTGAAGCCTGCTTGGAGACCGGGCTGGGGATTGGGCTGAGTTTGGTCTCAACGGGTTTGGTTATGGTCAACTTTGGTTCAGGGATTTTTTTTATCTCGGGAACAGGGCTAGGTTTGGTAACCGGGGGTGGGCTTGGCTTGGTTTCTGGGACGAAGGCAACACTCTCAGTCTCAGTCTCTGATTCTGGAATCTGGTCGGGGACGTCAGTGTCAGTGTCCAATGGGAGGCCAGTGGTGTTAAACTCCACCCCTGAGTCGCTGGTCTCCAGGTTACCACCTGCCACCTCCTTGGATGACACCTCCAGACCCTGGGGTCAACACACAGAGGTCAGAGGAGAGAGGTCAGGGTGAAGACAGGAGAGTGGGTGAGGATAAGCAAAGAGATTTTAACAGCTATTTTGACAATATTCCCCTTACGTTATTCTAAATCATTCCCTCAACTCTACAGAAATAACCACTGTGTCACTAATACTTACTTTAATGTCCACCTCAGTGCTCTGAGACTTCTCTGTGATGTCAATGGACTGGGCTATAGACTCCTCAAACTGAGTAATGTTCTTCACAACCTGGAAACCACACATACATGTTATGTCAAGTACTGAGCATCATATAGGGAACAGGGTGCCATTTGAGACATCACCAGTGTCTCTGTCTGTGTCTGTGTGGTACCTGTCTGAAGGCATCTCCCTCGTCCTCCTTGCCTGCGTTTTGGGCAATCTTCTCGATGGCTCTGGCCTTGGCAGTCCTCTTCTTCTGCTTGACCAGGCAGGACAGCAGACACACCAACAGCAGGAGGACCAGGAAGCCCACCAGTGCTATGATTAACACGTAGAGGGACGGCAGCTTATAGGCTGGAGGAGGGGAGGGGGAGGGAGAGTAGGGAGAAAGAGGGGAAGGAGAGAATATAGAGGGGGAGTGTGGCGAAGGGGAGAGAGGGGAGAGACAGAGGAGAAGAGAGATACACAGAGAAGAGAGAGAGATAAATGGAGAGGAGATAGAGGTGAGAGGTGGTGAGGAGAAGACAGGCGAGAGGAGAAAGAGGTGAAGGGAGGAAAGGAGAGATAATGTTAATCAATTATTATCTCCTCACCCTCCACCACCCCATAGACGTAAGCCCCCAAGTTGGTTTCCAGTTGGTCGATGACCCTGAACTGGCCAACTCCTCCAATCAATCCCCTTCATCTCCAATCTCCTTCATCCTCCCATCCCTCTCTCCTCCTTACTCCTCTCCTCTGTTCTCCTCTCCTCCCTTCATCCCCCTCTCCTCACCCTCCACTTCCAGGTAGACGTTGGACACAGGAAACCCCAGTATGTCCGTGACCTTGAACTGCCCGACGTCGCTGGCCTTGACCTGGTCCAGAATAACCACAGACGGATCCAGAGAGATCCGCCCC